>NC_141040.1:7200000-7513750 GCF_052040795.2 Danio rerio
TGGTCGGTGCTTTAGTTATTTCAATTATGATGGCCAATGATCCACACAGTCACAAGTATGTATTTACTGCAACTGTTTGTCAAGAGGCGAGGCAGTGACGCAGTAGGTAGTGCTGTCGCCTCACAGCAAGAAGGTCGCTGGGTCGCTGGTTCGAACCTAGGCTCAGTTGGTGATTCTGTGTGGTACAGTCCAAAGACATGCGGTACAGGTGAATTGGGTAGGCTAAATTGTCCGTAGTGTATGAGTGTGTGTGTGTGAATGTGAGTGTGGATGTTTCCCAGAGATGGGTTGTGGCTGGAAGGACATCTGCTGTGTAAAAAAACTTGCTGGATAAGTTGGCGGTTCATTCCGCTGTGGCAACCCTGGATTAATAAAGGGACTAAGCTGACAAGAAAATGAATGAATGAATGTTTGTCAAGAATTTGGTCATGAGAGATAATCATTCATTCATTTATTTATTTTTGGGCTTAGTCCCTTTATTAATCTGGGGTCCCTACAGCGGAATGATCCGCCAACTTACCAACGCAAACATGGAGAGAACATGCAAACTCCACACAGAAATACCAACTGACCCAGTCGAAGCCCGATCCAGTGACCTTCTTGCTGTGTGGAGATCCTGCTACCCACTGTGCAACCGTGACGCCCCATGAGAGATATTACGGTGCAAAAAAATGCTTTTGTTACTAGAGTTTTTGCTTTGTTTCTAGTCCAAATATCTGATAAGTCTTAAATCAGTCTGTTCAGAAAAATACAAAATATTGTCTTGTTTTCAGAAATAACAAGTCAACATTGAGTTGTTCCTCAACGCAAGCAATTTTAACTGGCAGTGGGGTGAACAAAATAATCTAGTTTTCTATGGAATTAAACCGTTGTCATAAATATTTTGTGCGTAAATAAATTTCACGTATCTGTAATCATAAAATCGTAAAGGAAAACGGAACATACTCAAATTTTACAAGGGTACAATTTTAAAATCTGTGATTAGAACAGACATAGATACGACATTTTCATTGTCTGTTTGTATAGGACTGATGAATTTACGATGGGTGTACTTTACAAACACGAAATACAGTTTCACCACGGACACGAAGACCTGATTACGAGTATGAATCAAAAAGCGACACTCCACTGTCAAAATTACACCACCGCTGTCACAGGCATTAATAAACAAGCTAGAGCCATCGATCACAACGATGCGCTTGCTGGGCACTCGAGCTCCCACACACCCTCTTAGGTAAGATTTTTGTTATTCCTTGTTTAAGAAATGTTTGTCATGAGCTGTAATAAAGGTCGATACCTAATGAGGTCCATTTTAGCTGTTTCTTGAACATTTTAAAGAATCAAAATTAAGAACGGTCCGAGGATAGCGAACATAATGTAAGTTAACGTTACAGGCAGCGAGCGCAGAATATTTATGACATCGATTTTATTCTATAGTTTTCACTTTGAATTAACAAAACTTCAGAAGGGGTCAAAGCCAACAATCATTTATTCATTTTCATCCACTTTTCTGGGGGCAGTAGACTCAGGAGAGAACCCCAGACTTCCCTCTCCCCAGACACTTCCTCTAGCTCCTATAGGTGGGGGGGGGGGGGGGGGATCCCGAGGCATTCCCAGGCCAGCCGAAAGATATAGTCCCTCCAACACCTCCCTTGGTAAGCGTCCAGGAGGCTTTCGAAACCAATGCCTGAGCCAACTCAGAGAAGCTGACTTCTCTCAATGTAGAGGGGGAGAGGCTCTACTCCGAGCTCCTCTAGGGTGACAGAATTCCTCACCCTATTTATAAAGGCTTACCCTGCCACCATGTGAAGGAATGTCATTTCGGCCGCTTGTTTCTGAGATCTTCTCCTTTCTGTCATGACTCTAAGCTCATGACCATAGGTGAGAGTAGTAACGTAGGTTGACTGGTAAATCTAGAGCTTTGCCTTATGGCTCAGCTCCTGCTTTACCACAACGAACCGGTACATCGACAGTATTACTGCTGCCGCTGCAGCAATCGACCTGTCAATCTCATGTTCCATCGTTCCCTCACTCATGAACAACACCAAAATACTTGAACTCTTCCACTAATGCCAACACAACAAACAAAACCTTAACCTAAGTAATTAAATCTACCTAATCTAATGAATTTTCAATTCTATAGCGCTTTTACAATGTTGATTGTGTAAAAGCAGCTTAACATAGAAGTTCTAGTAAATTGAAACTGTCAGTTTAATATATATATATATATATATATATATATATATATATATATATATATAAACTAGGTAAATCTAAAGATTTTTACAGACATTCTGTCTGCACATTTGCACAGTACAATAAAAGCAAGATTTGTAACAAATAAACAACTTGACAACTTTCCTGGTGTAGTCAGTATGCTTGGTAGCTCACATGGTAAACCATTGTAATTAAGACACAGAGCATTCCCGTATGAATCCCATGAAACAGTTTGACGGAAGATCTCGAATTCCAGTTCCAAGCATGTTCAATTCAAAGGGTATTAACATGCACAATACAGGATTATGATTATAAATAACCTTTCACACTTCTGTAATAATTAAAGACACTGCAAACACTGAAGCGTGAGACCCAAGCAATTGATAGTATCCTCACGCCACACATCCACTTTCTCACCCATGCCCATCTCAGAAATATATTTTAGGGAACGGAAACATTTTCACTCCAAGCTACCACCAACTGTTGGTAGCCCTGGGTATGCCACAAATCTTTTATTTTTATATTATATAATTTCAAGCTCAGCCAATTTCAGCCAAGGTGTGGGGAACATGTCAATTTAAATACAGTTTCTTGAAAATAGGGCCTTAAAATGCATTGGTTAAGCCAAATAGCACAGTCAGTAACTGAAATTGTCAGTAACTTTTGCCAAAGAATGTTGGAATTTGAAAGAGCCAAAACAAACATGCCCTTATATGTCTGCTATAGTAACAAGACACGCCCCTGATTACTGTTGATTGGCCGCAAGTGTGTTTTGGAACTTAGTCGAACATTTTCAGTAACAATAAATATAATAACTGTCAACTCTGTCACAGCCAACAATAATATGACTTTGTCAAAATTTCCTATGAAATGTTATGTCCAGGGTGCGGCGTGGTAGTGCAGTGGGTAGCACAATTGCCTCACAGCAAAAAGGTCGCTGGTTCGAGCCTCGGCTGGGTCATTTCCATGTGCATGTTTTTTTGATGTTTTGTGTTTTATGACTGATTGTCAGCACGTCACACATTCTCACATTTCTTGCAGTGCAAAGCCTGATTAGGGCACAGTATTCTCATCTATTCTATTCTTTTCTATTCTATTCTCTATTATGTTCTTTTATAAATTACAATACAGAATGCATTGACTAATTGATCAGCCGATTTGAATGTTATCATAACCACTGATAACGCCCATTCAATCGAGTGATAACATTCAAAGCAGGTGGATTGATTCAATGATTGGTTGCGTGGTGGGTGAGTGGGTTGGTTGTTGGGTTTGGTGGGTGAATGGGTCTGCTGAGTTGTTTGTTTGGTTATTTATAACTCTGGATGTTGGGAAAAGACCCATAGTAAAACAATCCACCAAAATAAGACCACTGAAAAGGATAACTGAAAAATGTCTTTAACTCCAGGCTGAAAAAACTGCATGTTTCACCAACCCCAAGCTGAGAGCCACAGTAAAGTGTTGTGACTCCCTCCTGCTATCATTCAGAAACCACATGCACCAATCTGTCTCTAGTGAAAGCCTAACCAAAAATATAAATAAATAAAATGCTCCATTTCCATACAGCAGTCAGTTCTTGAAATTCCAAGTGCCAAAGGGACATTGCAGTGTTCTGTGCATGTGGACTTTGGCTATGTTCTCTCTACTTTCATCTGTCATTTGGGAACAATGTTATGGTGGCTGAGAGAGCTTAAGGTGCTGCAATTTAAGAAGGCACATGCAATTACAAAAACACACCAGCAAATAAAGAAACGATCTTTATCAATTTGACAGCACATGTGTTGCAAATTGCTTACAACACAAATAACTGAAGAAACACGCTGCAAATAGTCACAATACAAACTACTAAAGAAGCGCGCTGCAAATTGGTCACAACACAAACAACTGAAGAAATCAATCATGAATAATTAAGAAGCCGGCTAAGAAAACTCCGCTATGAATAATAATAAGAAACCGACACGTCATCACTTCACTTGCAGTTTTGCACTATGTCACCGATTTTGATCCTGCCCCAAAAATCATTTCAAACCCGGAAGATGAAATTAGCTGACAAAAGCTCAAAATTATTCAGTTTTCCCCACAATTAAAGCTTACAGGTATTCACATCGTCTTAACTGAGGCTCAATACACACAAATCTGTTAAAATCTCAAAAAAGATACTCAAGGATTTCTTGAACCTTTACGCAAAACATAGTCTTGAATCTGTATGTGGTTGTGTTCAGGCATGATGAATGCAGTAAGTGGTTTCCCCCATGAAGACCAATGGAGCTGACATCCTCCACCTACATCCTCCATCTACCACCCACTCACAAGACAACTTAAAGCAGTGCTATAGACAGCGAGGATTGATTGAATGAAAAGAACCAGCATCCCAAAACCAAAGTATGAACTTTTTATAATCCATAATAGGGACATTTTAAAATGTTAGTTTCTAAAGTGTCATGTTTACATGTTTTCAACAGCATCAGTAATTGCACTGCAAATATCCTGCACTGTAAAAATCCTGGGTTCCACACAATTCTTTCATATCATCTAAACATAGATCAATTAAGTTTACTTAACCGTGTTTACAAATGTAAGTGGATTAAACATGAAACTATTGAGTTGTCCCAAAAAAAACCTTAGGAATTGTGTTGCTACAACTGACTTTTAATAACCAGTTTAAACAAGTATCAAGTCATTTTGTTTGAGGTTTTAAAATTGCAATGCTCAATTCCAGCCTCAGCAACTTAGATGTACGACTTTCAGACCACACCGCATTGCAATGTGAAACAGGCATTAATGTCCTCTTCCAGTGTACTCAGATGGGTTCATGTAGGTCTGCAATCAAAATATTCCCTGTGGTTCTTCTTGATTATGCCACCCTCAATCCAGAACTAATTCCTCTCCAGGAAGCAACTTCTAAAAATATAGCAAAGGACCAGAGCCTGAAGGGGATGCTGTCAGACGTGATGGCAGTCATAAGTAGGACCTCCTGATCCTGTATGTCCTACTTGGCATTAAAACGATATGGCCCAGATGGTCACAAACTCATCTATTTAATGTATTATTGCAAGAGCCCCCTTGAGGCCTATCAGCTAATTATTTAAACAACATGATGATCTAATAGAGGTTATAACCTACAGTACAACCCTTGGACTCAGATTCCTATAAAAAAGGTGAGTATGAGGACTGCAGAATGGCATTTTCCTCAGAATGGTCTGTGTAATTTTTTAATTTACAAGGTTTGTTTTGCTAGCACATGTTTTTATTCAAGTGAACAGTTAATCTATGCTTGTCAATCAGTTAATTTTATTTGTTTGTTTTGGTAATCTTCAATCAAAATCTAACCATTTGCTTCTGTGTCTGGAGTGACGGTCCTTTAGTTGACATCAATTTGACGGCTTCAGCCACATTGTTCTTACCAATTCCCCTTTTAATGTTCGATTGCTACAAGGGAATGACGAGCAAAAATAAAGCCTCGCCACCTACTTAATATTCTGTTTTAGTTGGAAGTTCATCAACATGCTGAAATAAAAGTCTCAGCAACTTCTAGTTCCCATAGATTGTAAACATTTGCAAAGTTATTTCAGTGTCAACAATCAACTGATTTCAGGTGGCCACCATTTTAAATGCGAAAGCGAGGCTGCAGTGGGAAGAAACCCGGAAGTAGAAAGGAGGTTAAGTGAAAAGTCAGAGTATGTTAAACCTGAAATGAGAGAAACTCTGGCTTTTCCGTTTCACAATGCCAGGTTTATCTCGAAAAAGCAGGGTACATTAAGCCAGTTTCTGGAACCAGTTACCGTGGTAACTTAAGGCTGATTTATACTTCTGCATCAAACGCCGGCGTATGCTACGGCACTGACGCATAGCCATTCGCCGTGGCCATCAGCGTCGCTGACGTGCACCTCTCAAAAAATGTAACTGCACGTCGCAACGACGCGTAGCGCAAGCTCTGTGATTAGTCGGCTTGGTAGCACTGACGAGTCTGGGCGGGACCGAGAGCTGCGTGAATGGTGCAAGCCTGATGGAGCGTTTGTTTACAAGTGTGGAGTCCCGTGAAGGAGCTCCGGATGTAAAGTTTTGTTTTGTGTTTACCTCATAGTTAAAGTTGTTGCACGTCCGTCGGTTCCTGCCTCAAAATGAGTGAGTTTGATCCACTTGTACATCCCAGAAGTGTTCAGGAAAAGCAAAATAGCAGCAAAGAAACTCGACACAGAGGAACATTTACACCTCACTGCCAACTAGCGTTTCGGAAGTGTTAATGCAGACCAACAGAGACAGCGCGCAGAAGTATAAATGCACAGCCACGCGCGTTGCATGCGCCGTGGGCTATGCCGGTCACTTGACGCAGAAGTATAAACCAGGCTTTACTCTGTAAACCTAACCTAGTCAGGAGAAGGTTTTATTCTCTAAACTCTGAGTTTCTGTTGGTCTCCTCCCCTTTTTTTAAGACGAGCGGTATTTCTCGCTTTAGCCTTACATTTTCACCCACCTGTTTTAATGCTCATTTTGGTGATGCGCATAAAAACAATTGATGGAAACGTCATGATGCAATTAACTTTTGAAAATAGGCATAAAAGCATGCGCATAAATGAGTAGGATAAACTTTCAAGAGTTCATACTTAGATCCTGTTTGACAACTTGTTAGCAAGTTAGCAGGTTTGGCATGCTGTCCCGGGAGAGAACCCTGAGCTCGGAGATAGTTGAGCCCAGGGCTCCCGCCAGGTCCATAAAGCATGTGAGGGGAGTATGAGATCAGATGTTCTCGAGAGCTCCCCTCGGCAAAATAGGAAAGGAGAAGGAGTGGATGGGGGGGTTTCTTGGGGAAAACGAAGATAAAGGAATAGTTCTTAGCTAGGTTACTTATAGTGAGTTTGGATCGATCTGATTGGCTATCTAATGAGTGCAGTCAATCATATCACGTGCTGCTCTTGAAATTAGTTTGTGAAACTTCATTTATAAAACACTTTTACTGAACAAATTCCAGTATGTGCATTAAAAAAAGGTTTGTTATAAGAGATTATGATAAAAATGTGTGTGAATAGACAAACCAGCAGTCTGAGCACATTGTAAAACATCTTAAATGTTGTTTTGACCATTCTAAAATGCCTTAACTATTTCAGTATTAATGTATATTATCAATTACCTCCAGAGTGTGAAAAGCGTCTGTTCTCCACATCTCATATGGCTTCAAACGCCCCCAGGTGTTCATTGTGTGTCAATATTGTCTTCTGAACCACAAGTACATTTATTAAATAAAGAAAAGATTGACGCAGCTTCTTCTATCGCAGTAAATTCTGTTTTCACTGTTGTTATTTGGCGCCAGTTAATCAGGAAGTGACGATTTTGTTCTCTTTGATTCGTTGGATGCAAACGCTGCTTTATTCGCACGTCTTTTGTTCCAGTTTTGTAAATTCAATTAATATATTTGAATGGAAACACAGCTATTCCCTACATTTCAGTCACACAAAGAGCAAAGTCACGTACTAGAATGGCTAGTCCTTTTTCAATAAAAAATTAGCTTAAATTCAGACCTTCGACATGTAACTAGATTAATGGATTATTCATTCTAAAAACATTTTTTTTTAAATTCTGCTTACAGTCTAAATGTCATATCAACCTCCTCCACTCGATCAATAATAGAGGCAGACACACCAGTGCACTGTTAATTCTATTAAAACTAATCAACATGTATTAAAGTGGGAACTTGTGTAATTTTTTTTATAAACGTCACACATTACATTACTTTTTTATTATTACTTACATATTTAAATACTTTATATGATAGATTATGCATGAACTTGAGCAGCTATGTTTTCCCCACGCTTACTGTTTCTGTTTCACTGATGCAGTGGTGTTGCTTTTTAAATATGGTCATATTTGACAGTTCAGCTGGAGAAAGAAATGCTGATCTCTTTTTTTCCGATGTTGTCATGGTCACTTGTAATACCTGCGCTCCATTGATAATGCCTTTTTATAGTCTAACTCTGAGTTGGTCTACTCAAAGTTGATTGACCCAACTCAGATCAGCTATTCTGAAACCGGAAACTCTGAGTTTTTAATCTCTCGAAAAATCCAAGCTTTATTTATTTGCTTATTATTACTTCACATCATTACCTCCCTGTTGGATACAAGTTATTTCTGAGTTCGGCTTTCAGTTGAGAGTACGGATTAGTACATAAAATGTGATGGCTCAGCCTGATCTCACGAGAAAACGTAAGTATTTTACGTTTTGCCAGTTTAGTGGCTAATTTGTACGAATTCGTACGAGTTCAGTCGTACGAAATTGTACGATTTTAAAAAGGAGGTGTGGCACCTAACCCCACCCCTAAATCCAACCGTCATTGCGGGATGAGCAAGTCGTACTAAATTGCACGAATTAGATTGTACGAATTCATACGAATTAGCCACTAAATCAAAAAGTTACGAATTGCCGTGAGATTTTGTTGGATAGCTTGATAAAAATGTAATCGATAGACTAATCAATCATGGATTCACTAGAGTTGTCTCTAACACTATCCATCTATCTCATGTCCTGTGACAGGCTTCTGCACACAAAGAAAAGCCCTTTGAAGCTTCAGTAGGTGACACTTTGATATGAGAATTACCGCCATGCCTTGTACCGCCGCTGCTCTAAAGGAGTAAGAACGTGTTTTTAACCGTACGTTCACACCGAAAGCGGCGACAGCGTAAAAGTAGCCGGAAGTCATTCATTTTCAAAGAGAGCCGGCGGCGATAGGCGACGATAAGCGGCGAGGAGCAGCGCGGCGCGTCTTCGCCGGCGTGAGCGTCGAGGAGAGTTGAAATGAAGTCAACTTTATGGTAATGAGCTATGACGCGGTTCGGCGGCAAGCAATCAGAATGAAGACGTCCATCGCTTGATAGCAGTTCAGAGAACACAGACCTGTGAACTTTGGTTCCGACCACAGTTGTTCCCAAGGGTTTGATTATTATGGTCGCTGGATTTCCAATTATTTACAATGTTTTCTTACAGGAACATGCATTAAATAAGTTACTGATGTTCATTAATGTTATATAAATTTATCTTAAAAAAGAGGGAATCTCACGCGATGTGACAGTACAAAACAGTATAGCTGCTTCAGGATATTTCAGACATATGGACACATATTGGATAAATAGAGCAAAGTCACACCACATGCAACTTGATCCTTCCATTGTTTTATGAATTTGATAAGAAGTGCGCAACATTTTCACGCTAAAAACATGCCTTATGCAGGAATGTAACTGATATGCTGCAACGGCTCCTTTAAGTACGAGATCAATGTAGCGAGTTTTGACGCTTTCGCCGCCAGAGCTGAAGGCAGACAGCGTTGTCGCCAGGGCGGCCAGAGCGACCTTGGACGCTCTCGCCGCTTTCGGTGTGAACGTACGGTAAGGTTTGACCGCAGTTTGTGACTATGCCGCCAGGGGGCACAAAGGGACGGGATTCAATGTGACAGAAATAGCCTATAAAGTAGCTTTGAATATGTTACTTGTAAATGAAGATGAAACAATGGCTGCGTCCGAATTTGCCTGCTACTCAGTAGGTACTGCATTTGAATTTAAACGTACTACTCGGCCATTGGAAAAAGTATGAATGGGAAAAGTATGAATGGAATTCGGACAAACTACATCCGCCGTTCTGTCATGGCCACGGGGCCTACATGCGTCAGTTGCGGCGCTTCACTCCCATTCATTAATTCACTCGTGGGGCATCATTGGAAAGCGCAGCGTGCATGGGGTACACACTTTTGAATGCACTTTATAGCATATACCTTTATCCTGCAGCTGCTGCTATTGCACTCCTGGTTAGACCCTAAACTGCATTTCGTTGCCTTGTACTTGTACTTGTGTAATGGAAATAAAGTTGAATCTAATCTAATCTTTATCAGGTCAGCTTAGAAAAATGAAAATTTGTTGGAAATAACTCAAGACACAAGGCTGGTAATATCAAACCAAACACATGTTTGAGGCACTCGGGGTTGGACCTTAGGTTTTTAATCCAAGTAGACCCCTGAAGCCCTCTCTTATTCTTATGTCTGATGTCTCCCACAGTAATAAATCTAGTTGAATTGTCTAGTGTGTTAAAAAACTAAAAGTAATACCAATTTAAAGGCACCTAAGGAGGTCTAAATCATCTGGAGAAAGTTATTTATTTGGATTCCCAACCACAATTAAAATGCTCCCTGCTTCCAACTCTGCATATGGACACTCAAAAATTCCACTGATCCCATGACAGGTTAAAAAAATAGTTCCTAGGACTGAGGTGAAGAATAATAAATACCTCTCTTAAAGTTGTCCTTGATAACTCCAAGGGCATTGAGATGATGATGGTGAAATCGCCAAGGCCTGAGGGAACGTTAGGCAAAGACAGATGTTAGGATACTTTTGAGAACGTTGGTCACTAAGGTCTCACTTTTCCTTAGTTAAACCTGAAAGCTAAGCTATAAGGCCTGGTAGCTGGAAGGTTACTGGTTTGATTCCTATTAGAAGAGAGACAGAAGTTATCAACTGTGGCCTTGAACGAGACACTTAACCCTGGGTTTCTCCAGAGGGACTGTCCTGGTAATACGTCTAACTGTTTTATGGCTACAGAACATGACAGTAATGGAAATAAATCCCACAGCTCTTGGTGGTAAGATGATAAATGAAGATACCATTTTATTCGTTCTTCCTCAATGATGCCCTTGTGGTGGGATAAGCACACTGTGACACATGGCCTCAGAGAGACATTTCATTTGAATAAAAGAAACATAAAACAAGAAAAGTAAAGGCTTCAGAGGGAATCCCTTATCGCTTCCTCCATATAAAGCATACTTGCCCTTCACAGGCCCAAGGGAAGTTGAGATCAAGAAGTTCCAGGACCAGGAGGAGAGCACATATAGCAGTCAGACATCATCCTAACCTGAAGTACACCCCTTCTTACATTCTACGGCTGTGTCTGAACGCTTACACGGTAAACAATGCTGGCTTTCACACCATACCCTCATCTCAAGCAAATGAATTAAGTTAACCCTAATGGTTTTTATCAATTTAGGTTGATTAAACGTAAAAAAATTAAAGGTGCAGTAGGTGATTGTCTTCAAAAACATTTTTTTTTGTGCTGGTTGAAAGTCTCTTTACAGTCCAATAGTAATGATTACAGTAAATTATCTAAATGTGTTTATATGTATTTTTATATTCTGGGTAAAGCATAAAACAAAAAAATGTTCATCCAATTAAATTGAGTCGAACCGACATCTCCCTTAATTCCGATAAGCTGGTCAGACTGTCTGTCAGCAAATGTAGATTTTGAGCTGCGGGCCGCTCGCAGATGCCGAGTCGGAGCCGGAGGCGCCGAAGGACAGCCGAGCTCGGGCCGATTATTGTAAAGCCAGGCGCGGATATAATTCTCTCTTAAAGCGGCCGCACGGTCATGAGACGGACCGGGAGAAATCAAAAGCTGAATTGAAACTTTTAAATACCTGAATCAATATTGGAGTTACTTTAGCACGCTGGAGGAAGGACGACACCATGGTTGAAGTATTACTGTTAGACAGGTAATGTTCTGTTTTGTTAGATTGTGTTCTGTTATGAATGACTTATATGCACGTGTTGTTCAGCAACTGAAATCTCCTGGTGAAAAATTTATGTGATTACTTTCAGTTTCATAAGATTCTTTGACAGCATCTATAATGTAGATTTATATTTAGTTTAACAACAAAACACCAGTAAATAGCGCTATTCCGCCTAACTGCTTTACTGAGCTGAAGTTGCTTTTATATTCACATTGGGTCATTTTTGAACAATGATAGCCTTCCTATACTGTTTACCATGGTACTCTAAATATTCGCTCTGAAATAGCATGTAAGTGTGGCTAAGTATAATAAATGTAATTCCTGCACGGTGCTGGCACTAACTAACTGGCGAATGACCTGAACTAGTGTGTTGTCTGTCGGCTGTTGCGCGCGCTCGTGATTTCAGGCGGTGTGGCTTTGAATCACAGTCCCTCCCTGCCGTCCAAAGATAATATGCTAAGCGGTTAGCTTTTTGGCAGATCACCTACTGCACCTTTAACTTGTCACAAAAACGCTCAAGAACTGTGTCGTTTCGGCTCATTTTAAATAAGTATTTTGACCAAGCAGCAACATTTTTTGAGTATAGGCTGCTGACATGTTGCCTTATTGTCCTATCAGGCACAGCACTTGCGCACAAAGGCACCTCATAAAACTGATTTCAGACGTCTGAGACAGCATAAAGATTTAATCATGTACGACAAAACAGAAAGAGACAGATTTGATGATAACTACAGGTATATCTGCTTACAATATTAACTTCTCATTAGAAATGTCATCATGTGTGCATAATGTTGGATAAAAACTAACATTTGCACATACATTGACACTCAAGTGGCATTCAAGCGCCATCTTTATTTTATTTTTAGCTCATCTGCCAGAAATGGAACGCAGAGGTTTCTGGGATTTTGAAGACAGCGAAGGATACATCTATACTGTACGCTTCCTTTGAAATTCAACCAGAAGAGGGCATCTTTAGAAACAAGAAGTGAAGGCGAATTTTGATTTGGACGTGCCTTGATACTTTCAGACCTTTGGGGGTAGCATTTCAGAGCTTTCGAATACAGCCTTCGACATCTATTCCATATAAACAATTTACTTGAATAATTGTTTTTTTTATTTAAAATAAATGAATCTGCATACACTGCATCTGCTTTTTTTTGTCAACCCACCACAGCTCTCTAACAATCAATAAATACAGTGGTTTTCAAACTTTTTCAGCCGAGGGCCCCTTTGTGTAGGGCGAATTCTTTTGGGGACCTAAAAAAATCAAATTAACAACTTTACTTAAACCTGAGCATTCATTTACTTGTTTAAGCGTAAACGAGATAAGCGTAAGTGAAAAGTAAACATGGCATCAGACAAGCGCCAAAAATTACCGGATACGCCCCGCCAGAAGCGCTTATTCAATAAAAGTACCTGTGCATAATGCCGTTAACTACATTTAAATGGCACAAGCACAAAGCTTAATATTTGCGGTACTTTTGAGCTCAAATTATAACTAGAACCTAAAGTTCATTGATAAACTTTGATGTTGGCTTGAGAAAGCCAACGTGACTGCGCTAGGACTGGGAATGGCAGTTGGCAGAAAGCACGGCGGCGGTTGCTAAGTGGTTGCTAGGCAGTTGCTAAAACAATTATGGCATTGTTAGGTAGTTGCTAAGCAGTTGCTAAATGGCAATGCTCGTGTACATGTTTGATCAAATGCTAATACTTAGTAGGCATTTCTAGCATATGTTATTGCATTTAGATAATCATTCATAGCATGTAGCTAATCGTTATTAGCACTTGGCTTCCATTATCATTGTTACCATGCATAGTACACAGGAAGTCCCATTTGCTAGCATGAGTCAAACAAGCCAATGCCCAGGTCCCTACGATGTTCTGATGTAGAGATATTGCTATTTTTAAATGGTTGCTAGGTTATACTGTTTTATTGCTATAGGGACATTTGACAGGTTAGTGATGATACATCAAAGCTTCTTGGCAATATGAGTGATCTTAATCAACCTCGATGTTTCTATGACAGTCTTTATGAGTGTCAAAAACAGGACTTGAACATTATGTATTCCTGGTGTTGGGTTGCGGCTGGAAGGGCATTCGCTGTGTAAAACAAATGCTGGATAAGTTGGCGGTTCATTCCGTTGTGGCGACCCCTGATTAATAAAGGGACTAAGGGAATAAACATTATGTAAAAATGGCTTGCCGTATTTTTTTGAAAATACAATGCTTAAGTGTGAAAGTGATACATACAAAAATGGCTTGCCATATCAGTAAAAAAATATGGAGTTTAAGTCAAAAATGGCTTGCCATATTTTGAGAAAAATAATGCTTAAAATTTTTTTATTGGAAAACTAAAAGTCTGATAAATCTTAAAGATATAGCAACAAAATCTAACGCATCTAAATACAGCTTTTGGCCAAATTTGGGGCTTGTATAATTTTTTTATATGCTCGGATTATAAAAATTTAATATTTAACATTTTTTATTAAAAAACAATAAGTCTTATAGGCATGAGGAGATATAACAACAATCTTGAATGTAGAAGGCACATTTTGACCACATTTGGGCCTTGTGGCATGAACGGCCTAGGAGGAGATACGTTTGTTTTCAAGGACAGAGTAGCATAACAGTATGTTGGCTTTCTCAAGCCAACATAAATAAAGAATTACATTAACCTACAGAATGACACAGAACACAAAATTAATCCAAGTGGGCCCATTGATTACCCCTCATCTAGAATTTGTTTGCGGCCCCCTAGCGCCATCTGGCGGCCCCCAGTTTGAAAACCGCTGAAATAGAGTATATGCTCACAGACTTTTAATTTTCAGTCAGCCAGTCCAATTGCTTCCAGTGAACAGTCTCTTATTACAAAACTGCCACGTCTAAGATCTGATTTCTTTAAAAATCAATGATCTTCACTCCCTGACTGAGATACGATATAAAATGGGTATCAGACTGGATAAAAACAATTGCATTTAATTCTATTTTTTCTCATCATGTGTTTAAAATATAGACATTTATTTTACCACAGTATTTTCAATGGAGTTTCTGCGCTCTTTCATCTCATTTTACGCTTGAACAACTAAACAAATGCTTAAGTCTATTTAACGAAATGTTCTTTAATTAGGACTGGGTGATTAATTGAAAAGTAATCGAAATCGACCTTCAGAGCCTATAATCGATCAAATTTTTTCAGGTCAATTTTTTTATTACTTTCCCTACTGCGTTTGGAGTCATGTGACCCAGCTCTGTTAAAGCTGATTTAAAATTCTGCGCCGAACGCACAGGTGTGGTCCGGTGCAGCCTTTGCGCTGTTGCATACCCTTTCAAAAAATGTAACTACACATCGCACGTTTACACTATGAAGATGATTGGAAGCTGCACCAGAAATGCCTTAAGATGCAATATTTTTCGATACAATAAAATTATTATTTACGTTAAAACATCTGTTTACAGAAGATTCAAGAAATGCATTGCAGGATATTTACAGGATATACAAGAGGTATTTTATTTAGAAAAGATACTGGTATTTTCTACTTTTAAAATGAAAATGTGAAATTAATTTTATTTCCAAAAAAGTGCGTGTTATTTATGTATGACTGTTCGTTTTAAGCAATGTGTGTTTTTATTTCCGTTGATGTTCAATAAATAATCATTGTAGATAGTGTAGTAATGTGTGAACATATTTACTGTACAAAACGTATTATCGAACTATGAGGGCAAAAAAAATCTAATTAATACATAAAATAATCATTCATTAATCTTAAGTTAAAATGTTCAACTAATTGAGATTTAAATTTTTGGCCAAATCGCCCAGCCCTATTTGTAATGACATTACAACATTGATGCTGTAAAAAGAACCTCATGAAATTTAAAATAGCCAACTTTTGCTGAAAGCTTATCAGTGGCTTATACCCCATAAACTTATTTCACGAGGCCGCCATTTTAAAGAACCAAAGTGAGGCTTCCGTGGGAAGACACCCAGAAGTATAGAATCAGCACTGCAAACATTGCAGCAACATCCTGTGTACTAAAAACCAGCTGTTGCCAAGATTTCAAACTGCAGAAATGATGTAAATATCACTTTAATATCATTCAGTATGTTTAATTTAAACAATTAAAAGCAGTTTAGCATCAAACAACATCACAATCTCTTTAAGAGTAATATGCTCAAGTGTCCTCCTCGGCTTCAGTTCATGGCACCAGTTAAACACCGTGGGGACGCTTTCCTGCCTCAGCCTGTATGTAACCTGGTGAGCAAAACCAGTGATAAAACACTGCAGTCCTCTGTAGCACACCCTCGTGTTGTCTGTAATAGTGTTGTCCCGGTATTGAAGTTTTAAAAACGTCCATTTCCCGCTAACATAGTGTTCACCAGTGCTCATCAGTTTACCGCTCTTTACCCAGTGCAATCACAGATACACGGACACTGAAGCGCGAAGCGCCCGTGAAGATCAGTCAAGTCATCAAGCAGATCGCTTGTCTGTGTTTGTACTTGGTGAACAGCGGTGGGTGAACTGATGACCTTTTCGGCCAATCACAGTCATTTCTGTTGAGCACCTAAACACAAAGGCAAATCAGCGCTGTTTAAGAACGCCATCAACAGAGCCTTCAGACCCTGCGTCCATTACAATGGACATCACATGACATCCCATTTTTCTGAAATTTGGAACATAATTCAGGTCTCAATGGGTTTAATGTTAGCGGGAAATTGACATTTTTCTTTTAATTCAGTATCGTGACAAGTCTAATATAGTGAAAGAATCAGTTCACTAACTCGAGTTTGATAAATGGCATGTAAAACTTGTGTTTGGGAAAGAAAACATTAGCTAACTTGTGCCATTTCCCTTAAATTAGCTGAAAATGAGCTCTGATATCCCTTTTTATTTTTACCATTCATTCAGAACGGACCTTCGGGTCACTCTGAAGGCGGTGAAATTTTTAATTTGTGTCACTTTCTCTTAGCTGATAAGATATACAGCCAAGTACACAACGTTCCCAAGTAACTACCAACGATACTTCCAGGTTTCTTCCCACCGCAGCCTCAATTTCGCTTTTAAAAATGGCGGCTGTGTGAAATCAGTCTATTGCATCGCACTACAGAGCAAATTCCCACACCATTGTACCAATGAGTGTACCTATGACTTCATGATTATTTCAACAGCTTATGATGACTTGGCAAGGACTTTTAAAAACCACATGAAATGGAAACTAAGGTGTTGTGACATATGTCAGAGTAAAGCAGATTATCGAAAAAAAAAGAGAAGACTTGATTTTATCCATCTGTTATTGAATGTATCGTTGTAAATCAGAATAGACGTCTGACTCTTCCTGACCTACATAGCATAAAATGCTCTCTCCACAAGAATTTACCCATAAATTAAAACCTAAAAACAACTGCTCTACTATAACCACTAACAAATTGGCCAAATATGAAACGAAATGAAATTATCATGCAAAAAAAACCCAGCAAAATTCATATCACGCCATACATCTTACTCGCGCTCCCTCCCCTGCGTCCCTCCATCCCTGTCCTCCAACAAGCCCAGACCGAGAAGACGCTCAGATTGGTGTGAAATCGATATTTAATGGGACAGTGCGTGTATGTGTGTGTAGGATTGATGTTGTGTGTCTCCGAGGATTTTAGAGGCTAAGCGTATGTCAGGGGAGATATTTATTGTGCATGCGCGCGCGTACGTCGTTAAGCTCAGATTGGTGTGAAATTGTGGTTTAATGGACAGGAAATGGTGTGTGTTATTTTTGGAGCAGACCTCTCTCATCGCCTCAGAAACTAATGAGCCACAGTCTCTCCAGGAGACCAAATGCGCACACACTAACAGCCATGGGTTGCACACACCTCAAAACTACACACTCATTTATCATTTACAAACACAGACGTAACCCCCCCGCCATCTCCCCCTTTCCCATTTCGCACATATAAACACCAAAAACAGCATCTTTAGTAACAGTGTCAGTTTGTGAAACACACTGAATTTCTTATGCACAAATGTGCCGTCTGTTGCGCATTTGTGAGTCAAATAAGTCAAGAGATTCACTATTATTCCACAGTCCTCATGTGTTGATGTGTAAGAATCCATCTGTATATGTACACAGATAAGCTGAGCATCTTAGCTACTGTATGTCAGCTAAACATTTTGAATGTGTCTGTGTGTGCTGTATGGTTGTATAAGACAGGGAAAGACAGAGAGAGAGAGAGATATTTCCAGCTGGACCACAGAATCTGGCATTGGACTAGACAGAATCAAGGTGACCCGATGCCACAGGGTGAAACAGACACACAGAGAGTCAGTTACACTCGTCTGTCGACTTTGACAAAAAAGCAAACACTCATTCGAAGCCTGTCACGATTATTACATAAAACTAAGCCTGGTCATCTTCAGACAAACATCAGCATGAGAGCACTGAATTCAGGTTGAACATTCAAAGTCTCACTAAAGTATGCAAGAAAGTAAAGGCTATGGCTGCGTCCGAAACCGCCTACTACTCAGTAGGTACTGTATTTGAATTTAAACGTACTACTCGGCCGTTAGAAAAGTACGTTCTATACAGTATGAATGTGAAAGTATGAATGGAATTCGGACGTACTACATCCGCCATTTTGTCATGGTCACGCGACCTACTTGCGTAATTTGCACCATCAAGTGGTATGGAAGTGTGAAAAATGGCAATTTTCGCATATTCTGTCTGAACAGCAGTGGTGGAAAGAGTAACGAAAACTCATACTCAAGTAAAAGTACCATTAGGTGCCTAAAAATGTAGTGTGAGTAGAGTAAAAGTGTCTGATGTGACTATTACTCAAAGTATTAGTAAAAATTAGCTCTTTTAAAAGCACTAAAGAGTAGTGAGATGTGAGTATTATGCTGTAAAAGCTGATGCGTTTACATGTAATTTGTGGATATGTGTGTAAACGTAACATTCTGTAGTGAATTTAGTTATTGCTCAGCAGGCACACAACATCATAAGACGTTAATATTAGGTTAGATTTAGGTAGTGATGTCGGGTGACCAAATTCAAGATCTAGCCCATGTCTAAAGACAAAGTTATATTACATGTCCAATAACATCGTCAAATAGTGTTGATATTTTAAATTCAACGTCGAGCCAACATTTTAAACCACTGTTACATTGACGTCCAATACTGATATTTATTCATCAGGTATGGCAACCAAAATCCAACATCTGATAGACGTCATGGTGGTAACATCCACACAACGCTAAGCTGTAACATCATCAGACGTTGATAATCTGCAATTGCCTATTTGAATATCACACTAACTGTACAAAAAAAAAAAAAAAAAATTACTAACACTTCCCTTCTTAGACTTTACAGACCTGAAACTTGCCTTTAGTACTTATTCATTGTTGCTCTTAGTGGTGTAAATTGCTTCCTTGTCCTCATTTGTAAGTCGCTTTGGATAAAAGCGTCTGCTAAATGACTAAATGTAAATGTAAATATAGTTAGGTTTAGGTTGAATGTTGGACATTGACATCAGCCTGATGTCGAGTTCTGACGTTAACCCGATTTTCATTTCAACCTCCATGAAGTTAGGGTACAACATCAATCTGACGTCATGTTGACGTCTTGTGTCTGCTGGGTGTTTAAGGCAATTTCGGTCATCATACATCAAACATCCGTCATCTTTCATAAGTGACATGCCTTTAAACAGTCTCTGGGTCAATGCATATAAAGGTTTGGACATCTTCTTGGACAATGTTAATCTTCCAAATAATTTGCTGCAATTCAAAAAATCACCCATGTCTTCAGGTAGTTTTTGATGTGATTATAATGCAGGTTCCTGCATCTCGTTTATATGCAGAACAGCAGCTACGCTAATTATTATGTGTATTCTCTATTTCCACTTGGGGATACTCGGACTATGCAGCGCCACTGATTCGACCCAAGACCAGCGACAAGATGATCCCAAGCTTTCCATATCCTGGACCAGGCCGTATCCTGAGCAGCTGCTGTGGTGGTCAAGGAGGAGTGGAGAGCATGTGACTGATTCCTGTGACGCTCCAGGGACAGACTAGTCTTCGCTGAGGTCCAGCATTCTCCAGCCTCTGGTGCCCAGACTGCAACTCTGCACAAGACGTTTGGCCAGAGGAGAAATGGTTGTGCCCAATTGAGCCTGGTTTCTCTCGAGGTTTTTTAATTCTTCACTTTCGCCAATTGGTAAATTTTTTTCCTCGCCGCTGTCGCCACTGGCTTGCATGGTTTAGGATCTGTAGAGCTGCGCATCGTTGGATTTGCTCTTTAGTGTTTGGACTCTCAGTAGTGATTATTAAACCACACTGAACTGAGTTAAACTGAACTGAACTTAAACACTGAAAGCTGAACTGACACCGTTTCAATTTACTATGATCTTCTATGTGAATCTGCTTTGACACAATCTACATTGTGAAAGCGCTATAGAAATAAAGGTGAATTAAATTCAATTAAAAGTACTGATACTGCACTATAAATGTACTCAAGGGAAAAAAGTACACACATTTTTAAAACTACTTAGTAAATTACAATTCCAAAGAAAAACTACTCAATTGCAGTAATTTGAGTATTTGTAATTAGTTATTTTACACCACTGCTGAACAGTTTATGCAAAAATCACAAGACTGGTCTCACTACATTTAAAACAAAATCAAACTGATATTCAACATTAAAGTATTGGCCATTTTGGCTGTCAGCCATTTATGTCTTTATGCACATTAGCATTTTTGACTACATTATAAACTTGCTGAGAACCTTGAGTGAGGTGCGAACCTGTGGTCAAAAATATATCATGAGATTTCCAAAAACATGCTCATAATAATGCTTATGCTTATCAGACTACTATTGAATATGAATAGTTATTCAGTATTAAACAGAACTGTCTTACGTCTTTAAAATATAAAAATATTTAACATTTACAAACACAATTTTCATCTGGAAAAAACTATTTAAAGGCAAATCACCAATTTGGTTTGAACACATCTTTTTTTAATGACTTAATATAAAATAAGAACTTTTACTAGGAAACAGCCTTTTAAGTTTATATATACACAAGACTTCCAACCCAGGCTCATTCTGAAAACGTAGTCCAGCGGATGTTTCTGGAGACCGCGGAATATGTCCCGGGAGGTACGTATTTGTGCAGTTTTTGTTTTCGCGAATCCGGAAGAGGCCGCTATTATGTGATTTTTCGTATCTCGAACGTCTCTCGCGAGTGCCGTTCGCGCCCGCGCTGTTCTCGTGTCAACCTACCAGAGGCCGCTGTCTGACTGACCGAATGATTGACTTCGCGACTGGCCAATCGGCTGACCCACCCTCCTCCTTCCCTGAACCCAACCAGTTTTACAGATTGACCCGTTCACTTCCCTAAACCAGAGCAACAATTTAGAAAAGCCATCTAGAAAAAGGAAAGCCCTCGTCAGTTTTTTTTTACCACGTTTTCGGATTTCACCAAATTCTCACCCTGTTATGAACTCGTTCACTTTATTTTTTGGATTCTGTTTTTGTCTTACCTGACTTCTGGAACCGCTTTTCCCAGGACTCGAACCCGGATGCCTTTGTCAACTCCTCCTCTCTGCATCTGAAGTCCGCCGACACACACGATGAGCTGACAGGACAAACTGACTGCAGCGGGAAAGCCCTCCACACGGAGGTAAGCAGTCAGCCGGCAAGCGCGAAAGGGAACGGCGTCACACCGCCCCGTAGCGTTTGCTTAAAAAATGAAATGCAGCCATACATAACTCCCGGGACGTTTTTCGCTGTCTCCAGAAACGTCCACGGGACTACGTTTTCAGAATGAGCGTGGGTTTAAGACTTCTTATTGCCTGGCTGTTTGGACAGAACTGTGTGTAGGTATACTGTGTCCACTGTAATATTGGAGTGATATAAAGACAAGTCTCTTTTTAAAAAGTTACTGGCATTAAAAATAAGATCCAAATCCCAGTGATTTTGAGGCCCACCACACCGCGACATAAGAGTGGGGTTTTCACCCCCCAACTGAATTGATTGACAGGTGCCAAGTTTTTATAATATCGTGTATACACAAAACATTATTTGCAAAGAAACTGGGATTCAAATATATGTTGCAACTCTCTGTGATCAGCTGCCCCTCAATAATTAATTGTATAAGTTTTTAAAACAGCATGTTTGTAATACACACAGTAAAATCGCTATGTAATTCTTAACCACATAGTGTTAGTAAATGTGCATAAGTGTGTGTACCGCAAACGGCATTTGTGTGAGACTCATCATTTCAGAAAGGCTTGAATAGACTCCACCACAAATACGTTAAATAAACTTACTCTGTATTTTTAATTTGTGGCTTTATTTCAGCTTCATCCATGTTTGTCTCTATCACTGACTGCTGTTTATCTGCTGTGACACAGGAGAAGCAGACAAGCACGTGTGAGCGGTGGATAGGGAGCTCATTTGGATTTGAAGCCACAGGCTACTAAAACACCTATATTGTGATCAGACACCAAAAATGGCATATTTTACATTATATAATTATCTGACCGGTATTTTGAGCTGAAACTAAATTGACACATTCTGGTGACACATTCCAAAGTCGTATCTTACATCTTTTAAAAGGAGTAAAATAGGTGCACTATAACTAAAACTGAAACCTGATTAACATATTAAATAAGTCAAAATAACATAGGTTGTCATGACTTTTTGATCGTACCATTTATATAGTTAAGAAACACAGCCAAATACAAAACATAGGCCATGCAAGCACTCATAAGTCATTTAACAAACCTAAACTCCAGCCAATCATTTAGCAGTAAATCTTCACACAAACCAATCCCACAAAGGCATGAGCCAATCCTGAACCATCTTAGCTAAAGTGCTCAATGCGGCGAACAGATGGGTCATGCCTTCTTTCCCCTTAAACAGCCTCGCTCTCATGGCGTTCCAGCGCGGGGGGCAACGTCGAGCCACAAGGACCCTCAAAGTGATATCTGTTGGTGAGAAATAAACCACACGCAGGCGTTCAATTACTTGCGTCAAATCTATGCTTCAGTGTTTTCTCAAATGTGCCAGCGAAAGACGTCACTTTGAGTCCGTGTTTGAACGATTGAACATCTGTGTGTTAAATGGCCGACAGAGAGGCATCTCTGTGACTCATGTAAAGAGAGTGTTTTTTTCGAATTTGTTTGTCTTACTTGAAGCGTTGGGTAGCAGGTGTGCACTCCATGTTGAATTCGGCTACAGGCACTCCCCGAGATGCCACCTGAGGGGCGAACATGGCCGCTGGGTAAACTATGGAGGATGTGCCCACCTAGAGATGAGAAAACAACGTAAGAGACATGATTTACGCAAACACTGATCCAAGGTTTCTGCAGGTTTCACCAAGTTAAGACTTTCTAAGACATTTTTAAGACTATTATGCATCAAATCTTGGACTCATAGAGGGCTAAAGGAATTTTTCAAATGGCCCAGATGGAAAAGATTTTTATTGGCCAAATCAATATTTTTTTTATTATAATTAAATACATTTAATAATACAATAATAAATGAATAATAAAAAATGTGAATATTTTATTATTTATTTTATATTCTAATCAAAATATTTTAAATAGTTTAAAAACAAGCAAGCTCTACTTGTATCCATACACATTTTTTCAACATGCACTTTCTTTAAAATAAAAAAGAACAAATGTTTTCAGTTTTAAAAACTATAATAAACTGAATGTATGCACAACAATCTGTCCAGCTCTGTGTCCTCAGCAGTAAATACATGGAGCACTTTTAAACAAATGTTATTGTATGGAAAATAATTAAACCATTATAATAAATGGAGTTGAACATTTTTTTTTTTTAATAAAAAGCTTAGAGTTGGTAATTGTATGGGTTGTGGGTTTATTTAAAGTTAAAATGACTATCTACAGTGGAAAACAATTGATTATACTATGAAAAGATTGATAAAAAAACATTGAAGTTCTTCAAACTAGAATCGAAAATTGAAGTTGAATACAAATAAAAGTGCCTGAAGTATCCAACGCTTGTTTGAAAATCTTTGTGTTCCCTTCTTTGAAATTGTTCAGGATAGTTTGTCATTTTCATTCTACCCCACTGACTACAATCGCTTTTTTTAGATTAGCTTAATACATCAATAAATAAAGCTTTACAGGTCAGACGCGCTAGTAGCACACTGAAAATATCTGCTGCTAAGGGGTTGTGCTTGATGAAAACCATAAACTACAATTAAGCACATTTTTATCCTTCAACATTTTGAACGAAATTATATATTTATCAATATATTTACATTTACCAGCCACTTTATTAGGTACACTGGTTGGACCCCCTTTTGCTTTCAGAACTGCTTTAATTCTTCATGGTTTAGATTCAACAAGGTACTGGAAATATTCCTCAGAGATTTTGCTCCATATTGACATGAAAGCATCACGTAGTTGCTGCAGATTTGTTGACTGCACATTCATGATGCGAATCTCCCATTCCACCCCATTAAAGGTGCTCTATTGGATTGAGATCTGGTGACATGGTGTGCTATCCTGCTGGAAGTAGCCATCAGAAGATAAAGTTCATAAAGGGATGAACATGGTCAGCTATAATCACATGGTCTAGATATAAACCCTAGTGATGGTTGTGTGTGAAAATCCCAGTAGATCAGAAATACTCAGACCAGCCCGTCTGGCAAAAACAATCATGCCATGTTCACCTTTCTTCCCCATTCTGATGCTCGGATTGAACTGCAGCAAATCGTCTTAACCATGTCTACATGCCTAAATCTATTAAGTTGCTGCCATGTGATTGGCTGATTAGAAATTTTCATTGCCTCATGGACAAGCATACCTAATAAAGTGGCCTGTGAGTGTATATTTATAGTTGTCATGCTTGCTGTGAACAGGCCATGAAGCACTATAGAAAGTTGAACAGGGGTGTAAGCATAACGTTTGTCCCCGACTTGATGCTTTAAAATGCTTTATTTCTTGTCAGTGAGTTCATTCGTAATCCCTCACCACTAAACAGAGATCACACTTTTCCAGCTCGCGCTCCACAGCAGTGAGAATATCTGAGTCCAGCGTTTCTCCAAACCAAACCACATGAGGCCTCAGCAATCCGTTACAGCTCTTCCTTTCGCACCTACAAACAGTACAAAAAAACCATAACATACTTTACATGAAATATCAGACATGTGGACATCTGCTGCCCACTGCTGGAGAAAAGCTGCTACTATTCTTACGATTTTATTTATCTTGGATTTATAACTTCAAAAAAAAACAAAAAAAAAACGTATTAAATAAATGGAAAAACAATTAAGAATAAACACTCGATTTTTCCAGCTTTTGTCCAGATATTTTTATTTTCTTTGAAGAATGATTAATTACTTTCAAATAGAGCTATTCAATACATAATAATTCAATTTCTGTAGTGATGTTTATTATTATTAATATTTCCTCCTGATGTACAGCTATAATGTTTTTATAATGTCACCAGGGCAGTCCTAATTTCTCAATGCATGGCAAAATTAAACAGACTTACAGTGTGTTTACAGTAAAGGAAGGCTGAGGTCTGCATTCCAGAAGCATCTGATTAGATTTGTTGCTACACAAAACATAACTCCTGCTTTTATGTTCATCATTGCTGATGTTCTTGAGAGTTGTTAGTCTAAAGTCATCTTTGCACAGTCGATTTAAGGCGGCCCTAATGTGGATCTGTGCCTGCACGGAATTCAGTGACGCTATGCTGCATTAAATGGTTCAAGGCTGATTCTTGCACTCGTGATTCTTTTTCGCAATTAAGATTCAAATTTTTGACACAAGGTTTGGTTTTGGTGACACTTTGCTGTGTACAGATAAGAGTTACTGTGACTCTGAAAAACAAAGTACTGTCTTATAGAATGCACATTACTGGATTTCTTTTATAATTTATTTTTGTTTGTTTTGATACAGATTGAATTGTTGTGTATTAAATAGCTCTGTTTGAAAATAAGTATTCATTCTTTAGTATAAGAGGTTTCATTGCGGTCTTCATCTGCAAAGAAAATAAAAGTATTTGGACAAAAGTTGGAAAAATGTAGTTTTTTCTAAGATTTTATTCAATTTTTTTTCATTTTGTTGAACTAAAAAATAAAGATAAAAAAATTGAATAAAAATATCTAATAACACTTTTTAATACATGAAATGCATGTAAATTTCTTATTTTAATTACATTTTTAATTCATGTTTAAAATTTAATTTCAGTCTCCTTCAAGTTGTTTAATTTAGTATATGTTTTAGTAATTATTTGCAAAATTCACTATGCAATGTGACATACACCCATGTTAATACAATATTTGTTTTATTTTTGATATATACAGTTATACAGTTGCCTCACAGCAAGAAGGTTGCTGGTTCGAGCCTCTGCTGTGTCAGTTGGCATTTCTGTGTGGAGTTTGCATGTTCTCCCCATGTTTGCGTGGGTTTCCTCCGGGTGCTCCGGTTTTCCCCACAAGTCCAAAGACGTGTATGTGTGTAAATAAGTGTGTATGGATGTTTCCCAGAGATGGGTTGCAGCTGGAAGAGCATCTGCTTTGTAAAACTTATGCTGAATAAATTGGTGGTTCATTCCACTGTGGCGACCCTAGATTAATAAAGGGACTAAGCCGAAAGGAAAATGAATGAATGAATATTGTGCAGCCTTATTTTTCAGCCTCATATAATCCTTCAGATTTTAAATGCTGATTTTATTTGAACTTAGTCTTTATTGATTAATTTTTTAATCAATTTATTGCAGGCAGAGTGAATATAAGTATTATTTGCTTCTATAACAAAAGAAAAAAGAAACATCCTTTTAAATTTAAATGCAGAATTGCATGCACAAGAAATAGCAGATTCTAATTTGGCTTCAATTTTTTGATCAACGTCTTTAAAAAAAGACCAGGCAAACCTAGGCAGCAGCTCGACTGGAATTCTGGCTTCCTTGGTATTCGGGTCGGGTGCTCTGAAAAGCAAAAAAAAAGGAAATAAGAGAGTGCAGTTTCTTAAAAATTTGATGAAATTATGTTGATTTGTTTGCATGAGCTTTTACCCTTTTCCATCCAGAGCAGGACAAATTGGGCTCTTGTGGTTTGCTTTGACTTCTCCACAGCTCATACAGCGGGTTTTAAACAGACTACCTGGAGAGCGAAGGATGAAGTGAATAACCTTGACTAGAAACACCGTTTGCATGGACAGATAATCAATAAGTTTCAGTTCTGTTAAAGGTAGACTCCACCTCTTTTTGAAAATAGGGTCATTTTACAAGTTCCCTAGGGTTAATCAGTAGAGTTTTACCATTTCTGAATGCACTCAGTCAATCTCTAGGTCTGGTGGGAGAACTTTTAGCTTAGCAAAAATCATTGAACCAGATTCGACCGTTAGCATTTTGATAATTTTCCTTTTCGCAGCTCGACTCTTCTGTAGTTACAGTACATTTTGTACTAAGAGAGACAGAAATGGAAAGTTGCTATTTTCTAGGATGATATGCTAGGAAATATACTCTCATTCTAGCCATGATCACCCTAGAAAATATCAACTTTTCATTTCTGTCTCCCTCACCACACAATGTAACAATGTACAGAAGAGTAGGGTTGCCACACGTCCCTTAAAATATGGAATCGTCCCGTATTTTGTCCAGTATTTTTATAATTCTTCAAAAGCAGCTTTTCATGCAGATCATCCCACACATTTTATGAAGATGCCTCATTTCCTACTTTTGATTGGGTAATACTTGATGTCATCGTTAGTTTGATTGGTCTTTTTAACTGTCCAGTGAGGAGGGCGGCTCTTTTAAGCAGAGTCTGTCAAGTCTTGACAAAAAGTAATGGCAGGTGCTTCTCCTGGTAACCCTTAGCGTCTTAAAGTTTCAGAGTTTTAACGCAAGCGACTGAAAAAATACTGCAGAGAGTGGGAGGAAACAAATACCTGCTGCAGAGTGTTAGAAATTGTTATTAAGCCAACTGCATGATTTGTCAGAGAGCGTTCTTAGTGGCTCATGGTGGTCTGTGGTACAACATGCCTCCGGAGAGCAGCATTCCCGCAATGACAGAGCTTGCAAAAATCAAAGCAGTCAGACTTCGTACCCCAAGTCTCTCTCGAAGCAGACATGTGACAGTGTAATCATTATCAACAATATTTAGGTTAATTACTTAATAATGTTAAAAATGTGACCCAGTCTGTCAAAATCTAGCTGTATTGTTTTTTTTGTAATTTACTGTTTTCTAGATGAAATAAGGAACAGTCTGTGAAAATAATACTAATATATGTATTTAATATTAACTGAGTAAAACAGTGTCAACAACTGAAATTACAGTGAAATAAATGGCTACAATCAAACTTTATCTCAGAATTAGATTTGGCCTGGTTTTCATTCACTGGCTCACAAATTGTAATTTGTAAAAATTCTGTGAATATAATGTAAGTGGATCACATTCCAATGAAAGAGTATGATTTATTTTTTAAGGTTAAGTCAGGCATATTAGCATTAATTTAATACTTCAAACATTTTATTTAATACATTAACAAACATAATGCTAATGTAAAATAAAGAAACTAGTAAATGGCAAATTTCCATATTATAAAATTAGAAATAGG
Organism: Danio rerio; assembly: GCF_052040795.2. NCBI lineage: Eukaryota > Metazoa > Chordata > Actinopteri > Cypriniformes > Danionidae > Danio > Danio rerio. The sequence goes on from NC_141040.1 coordinate 7,228,340, forward strand.
CTATTTGAAAACTTTACTACACTGTAAAAAAAATCCTGGTTGCCTAATTTTTTTTAAGCTGAATCGAATTAATCATGAGTTCATTGAACTTATATTATATTAAACTGACTTAAAACAGCTTGCATAACTTATAAAATTAAGATAGAACATGATTAACTTAGTTCAGTAAGTTAAAATGACCTAAAAACATACGCTGTCCAGTGTTGCCAAATTAACGACTTTGTCGCTAGATTTAGCGACTTTTCAGACTCCCCCCCCCCCCCCCCTCCCCCCCCTCTAGCGACAAATTTTCAAAAAAGCGACTAGCGACAAATCTAGCGACTTTTTTGTGTTACTGGAGATTTTTATAGACTGTCGTTTGTCCATACTGTACCGTCCCTACTCTTCTGAACGAGCTGCGAGTGATGCCGCCAGCTCCTCCCCCACCTCAGAGCAGACAGGCGTCCCAGTCCTCATACAGCAGCCTCTCCCACCTGCAGCCCGAGAGCAATCACCTCTTTACGTACCGACGGCAAATTATTTAGCACCGGCACCGTGAAGGTATTTCCCTTGTACAGTCAAACTGATTTACTTCTCCTTTATTTTTTAACAATTTAATTTCACCTTTTATTCTTTTCTTGTTAACAATTACAGATATTTTAAGTAAGAGTTTCAGAACTTGTCGGAGTTTATTACGTCTGAGAGCTGCAAATTCACTACACATCTATACTGATATACTGTACTCAAACAGCAATAAATTTAGTTACATTTACATGTATATACTGTATAAAGTGTAGTGCAAATATAAATACCTCTTTATTAACCTTAGGCTCAGGATGTTAAACAAACAGAAACGGTAGAACGTGATGACGTCAGTAACATGCAAATTAACATATGACAAAATCTAGCGACTTTTAGAGACTTTTCGGGCAGAGCTTATCGCCTTTTCGTTGAAAATAGTTGGCAACAGTGATGCTGTCAGGACTAATTGATCATATCATTTTTTACAGAGTAGCTAATGTTTGTATCTAGTTTATGTATGTGCTGTTTCCATGTTTGGATAGTTGTTACTGCAAATAATGACAAATATTTTAGCCAAAATCTTTTATCAATACTAGCCTTTAAAATTAGGTTCATTAGTATTTTCTCCTCACCTCTAGGCTACAGCAGCTGAGTTAATGTCAGCTATATAAGTACTGCAGAGTTGTAAAAGAGAAAGACTGACTGCATCTATTTACACAGATTTCAATAAAAGTTTATTTTAATGTCCAAGGGCCCTATCATACACGCGGCGCAGTGTGGCGCAAGGCGCAGCGCAGTACTCTTTTGATAGTTTCAGCTTGGCGCAAGAGTCGTTTTGAGGCGTTACACTACGCTGTTTAAATAGCAAATGCATTTGCGCTCATTTGTGCGCCCATAGGCGTTCTGGTCTTAAAAGGGAGGCGTTCTGAGGCGGACCGCTGGCGCGTTGCTATTTTGAGAAACTATAATAGATTTTTCAATAGACCAAAACTAACCCGGTCTAAACTCCGGCGCAGAGTTGCGCATAGCTAACACACTGCTTAATACGCACAAGAGAGCAATAGGCAAATATCTTTACATATGAAAAAAATTAAATATTAAGGATATATATAGGATATAATAAGAATAGATATAGGATATAAATATAAAGGATTAAAATATTACAAAACATATTATTTTCTAGCCTAAATAAATATGAAAAATTACTGCTTTTATGTCTTCTTCATCTCGGGAGGCTTTTTCAGTTCATTCATAACAATTTGCTTTAGTATAATGTTATTATTATTAGCAGTATTATTTATTATATCCATATTTATATTTGTTTTATTAAAAACAAGCTTAGATTTCCCCACCTGTCAGGTTTTAGACCATATGGGGCATGGCAGGTGTATTTGGAAATAACTCATTATTTTGACCACACTTGGTCATTATTATTCATTTATTCGTTTGCTAGAAATTATAACTGAATTTAGAAATAGTTTTGAAACAAATTTTTGCGCTTAACAAACAAAATTATTTATTTATAGACTAATTGATGTCTGTGCGTAAAGGTTTCCCTATATAAGAGCGAAAGTGAAAGTGATCCATTATCTCTCATTCTCACGCAGTAGATGCTCTGTTTAACAGTTTTCTGTTAAAAAACTGTTAACTGTTTGCTTGTGAAATGCTCATTTTTTTCCACTTAGACTTACTTTGCGTCCTTTAAATAGCGAATGTGCTCTTTGCGCGACGCAGCTGGCTCTTAAAGGTAATGGGAGATGAGACTCTAATTGGTTTATTCTCAAAACACACCTATAACTCATTAAGAAAATAAACTCAACCCTTTTAGACCATGCGCCTTGTCGCAAAGCGCATTTTCCCGTCCGTAAATTAGCAAAAATGCGTTCTGACACGCCCTGAAAGCATTTGCGCCCTGCGTTTTGCGATCTGCTCATGGACCGTCAAAATAGAGCCCCAAGTGTTCATACTTTCCTGAAAACATATTTCAAGTTGCGATTTACCACCACTGGTATGCTATTGGGCCTGTGATCACTGTGGTCTATGCCCCCAAAGGATATGGAACCCGCTGCAGTATGCGTCCCTTATTTTTTTGTATCAAAAGTGGCAACCCTACAGAAGAGTCAATCTTTAAATGGAAAAATGATCAATTATCAATTGAAAAAAAACTCTGGTCATTTTTGAGCAAGATGCTACTGGTCTAATCTGATTCAATGATCTATGCTAAGCTAAGCTAAAGTGCTCCTGCCAGAGCTAAAGATCGGCTGAATTAATTAAAACGATTAAGCTAAACTGTTTAAATCTAGGGGATTTGTAAAATGACTCTATTTTCAAAATATTTCCAATATTTATTTATTTCCAATAATTAATATACTAAGATGGTCCAGTCCTGGTTTGAGTAGCTGTAGTCTCACCGTGGATCTCATAGACATGTTTAGACCCAGCCCGATGGTGCAGTTCATCAATGTTTTGGGTGATGATCACCACAGAGCGCCCCTGCTGGCCGAGACGAGCCTCACACTCTGCTATAGCCAGATGTGCTGGATTCGGCATCTTACTGCGCATTACCTGCATGTTCAATTAAATGAAGACATAGTTCAACCTGAAATTAAAACTAACTTCCCAATTACCCACCCTCAAGTTTGTCCAAACTTGAACGATTTCATATTTTCTGCTGAACATAAAGGTAGCTTTTTGAAGAGTGATGGTGATGAGCAAAAATGATTTGTTTTTTTAATTAAAATTAACACATACATGCTTGGAACAAGTGTGAGTTATGACAGAATTAAACTTTGTGGGTGAACTATTCCTTTAAGATCCTAGTAGGATGCAGCTTATCACTTGTATTTAATAATAATTATTGATAATAATCATTATTATAATATGTTTGACTGATGTTTGTGTGCTCATACAAAGACTTTTAAAGGGATAGTTCAACCAAAAATTAAAATTCTGCTATCATATTTTCACCCTTTAATTGTTCCAAACCAAAATGAGTGTCTATCTTTAGTTCAACACAAAAGAAGATATTTTGAAGAATGCTGGAAACCTGTAACCATCGACTTCCATAGTATTTGTTTGATCTGCAATGAAAGTCAATGGTTACAGGTTAATAAAGTGACTAAGCCAAAAAGAAAATGAATGAAGGTAAATATTAATGCCCCTAGTCATCATTTCCAGGTTGCAGATATCATCCCTGAGCCATAATAATAGCAGTTGTAGCTGAAACAACAAGCATTTAAACGTAATGCAGAATAATACAGAAATGTGATGGTAAAGAGGTAATTCACCCAAAAATATTCTCACTCTTTTTTTTTTACTATTCCTCAAGTGGTTTAAAGCCTTTATGAGTTACTTTCTGAAAGAAATATCCATGTAGTCACTCTTCAAATATTCTGTTTTTCTTACTGTGTCTTATCTTTTTGTAAGTTGTCCCTGTACTAGACGCCTTGACATTCTTGAGCACTGGATAAAATTGTTCTGCTTAACTGAGCTGAATATTTGCACGTATTCACAGCCCATGTAACCTTGAGTATGATGTAAAGCTAAGAATACCCCAGTCTTCTTCAGAAGAGAGCAATAAACTGTTTGATTCACATCTCAGTTTTTGTTGCCTTCCTGGAACTCCAGCTTACTGAGGAAACACACAGACGATCTGCAATTTATCCCAACACTTTCTTCAGTTGAATGCAAAAGAAGATATTTTGAAGAATGCTGGAAACCTGTAACCATCGACTTTCATAGTGTTTGTTTGATCTACAATAAAAGTCAATGGTTACAGGTTTTCACCTTTCTTTGACAAATTTCGTTCAACAAAAGAAAGTAACTCATAGGCTTTAAACCACTTGAGGAATTGTATAAAAAAAAATAATAAAAATAAAAAGAGTGAGAATTTTTTGGGTGAACTACCCCTTAACCATCACATTTCTGTATCTTTCTGCATTACATTTAAATGCTTGTTGTTTCAGCTACAACTGCTATTATTATGGCTCAGGGATGATGTCTGCAACCTGGAAATGAGGACTAGGGGCATTATTATTTACCTTCATTCATTTTCTTTTCGGCCTAGTCCCTTTATTAACCTGAGGTCACCACAGCGGAATGAACCTCCAACTTATCCAGCATATGTTTTACGCAGCGGATGCATTTCCAGCTGCAACCCATCACTGGGAAACATCCACACACTCACATTCACACACATACACCACAGAGAATTTTTAGCTGACACAATTCCCCTATAGACCATTTTGAGGGATGTAAACAATACCAAAGGTCCTAATGTATTTCCTGTATTACATTTTGAATTTCCATAGCTTTCAATAATCCAGAAAACTCCACACATTGATAAATAATGTTATGGCAGCCATTTTATCATTAAGATATGATTAATTTGCCTCTTGTTAAAGTTCTGAAATAGTTTGGTGACAAGCAGGAAGCGTTCATGGGCTAGTGCAGTCGCCACATTGAAATGATTCATAACACATGTCTTTTGACTGCGGAAGCAGAGCACCCGGAGGAAACCCACGCGAACATGGGGAGAACATGCAAACTCCACACAGAAATGCCAACTGACCAAGCTGAGGCTTGAACCAGCGACCTTCTTGCTGTGAGGTGACCGTGTTACCCAGTGCGCTACCATGGCGCCCCATTATTTACCTTTAAATAATTTTATTATTAATCTGTCATATAATCTCGAAAAAAATTTACATTTACCAATGACTTTAATCAATCAGCAAACTATAAACTATACATTTGTTAACCGTTTAAAAAAAAATCTGTTAATTATTTGCCTGTAACTTGTGATTTATGGGTGTTTTTCTTTTTATTTTTGCTTTAGCATTGCATTATGAGACCTGGATTTTTGGGGGCTAATAAATAAAATGACACTACCCCCTTGTGGATGCTGTGCTTATTTTAGACCCATAAATAAACACAGACATTTCTGGATCTTGTACATTCTTCACTGCAATTATGCAAAACATGACGAATAAAAAATGTGTTAATTAACAAAATGTAGATTTATCTATTTTACTGCTTTTTTAATGGGCCATCTGCTGTAACATTTATACATTTGTAACATATTATATGATGCTGGTAGGCATTTAGTCAGTAATAAGTGACCCACCTCACGCCTGTAATGGTAAAACTCCCATACTAAAGAAGGATCTCGAGAAAAAGCTTCAGGTGTTGCTAAATCCTGAAAGACAAAGAGACAGAAAAAGTAACAACTGCATGAACTTGCTGTTAATTAACCCATATCCTTTTAAATAAAACAAACAAAAAAAACAGTTACATATCCGACACACACAAGTATATATCTATATATATCTATATCTATATATATATATATATATATATATATATATATATATATATATATATATATATATATATTTTTTTTTTTTTTTTTTTTTTTTATGTCACTTTAAGCTGTATAGAAGTGTCTTGAAAATTATGTAGTCGAATATTATTTACTGTCATCATGGCAAAGATAAAATAAATCAGTTATTAAAAATGAGTTATTAAAACTAATGAGATTAGAAATGTGTTGAAAAAAATTTGCTTACTGTTAAAAAGAAATTGAAGAAAAAATAAAGAGGGGGACAAATTATTTAGGGGGCTAATAATTCTGACTTCAACTGTATATACGTATGTAGGTACACTGATCCACCCCCTCCCCCCGTTTTTTTTTTTTTTTTGTTTGTTTGTTTTGTTATGTTATATTGTGTTATGTTTTTTGCATGTTGTGTAATTTGTTTTGTTTTGTCTTCTGATAGTATTATTATGTGAGGGTGATTAATTGTGACCCCCTTGAAAATGAGTTGGTACTTCTCAAGGGGTTTATCCAAATGAATAAATGAATTCATTTCATTTAATATTTGACACCAAAAGAGACAGTTTTGGTGACATGGTGGCTCAGTGGGTAGCACTTTCGCCTTACAGCAAGAAGGTTGCTGGTTCGAGCCCAGGCTGGGTCAGTTGGCATTTCTGCGTGAAGTTTGCATGTTCTCTCTGTGTTGGTGTGGGTTTCCTCCGGGTGCTCTAGTTTCCCCCACAGTCAAAAGACATGCAGTATAGGTGAATTGAATAAGCTAAATTGGCCATAGTGTATGTGTGTGAATGAGTGTGTATGATTATTTCCCAGTATTGGGTTGCAGCTGGAAGGGCATACTGTGTAAAACCCCACTGTGGTGACCCCTGATGAATAAAGGGACTAAGCCAAAGGAAATTGAATGAGACATTTCTGAAAACATTATGTACATGTGTTTTTTACCTGCGCCTGCCATTTCCTCCAGAAGCCCCCCGGTCCCCTAAAGGTTGGTACGCCACTCTCTGCACTCACTCCAGCCCCCGTAATGATAGCAATGTGCTTCGCTTTAGCAAAGTGCTCACGAAATGCTGTTAAATCTGCAAAGGAAATATAAATGTGACTTAGCAAAAATATCAGTGGATAATATAAATAATTATAATATTTTTATTTTCTTTTTTAAAGATTTATTTTTGGCCTTTTTTAGATAGGACAGTATTGAGACAGAAAGCGAAGTGGGAGAGAGAGAGGGGGTAGGGTAGGGAAATGTCGTCGAGCCGGGATTCGAACTCAAGACTTGACATGCTATTGCACCATATTACAGCGCACTAACCACTAGGCTATTGCGCCGACATATTTTTATTTTCTTCAAGTTGAAAGGCAGATTATACCCCCAGAGTAAAAGCTGTAGAAATTAGAGAGTTAATTGTTTATTTAAACTTTTTTTTATTGGTCAAACATGAACATCAATCCACCAATGATTTTTCCATTTACTGTACATAACAAAGACGTTTGTGTTCTTCACATCTCAAGCACTCACACAAAGGGATAAACAGTCCATGTGGCGCAAATGATGTATAAACAGGGAAGGGCAAAAATACATTGAAATGTATTTTAAAATAAATTATCAAACAGATCCGTTTCAATTGTATAAAAATAAACTACAAATTACAGCAGCTAAAAATGTATCAAAATAAAATACTGTATTTTTGTGTGCTTGTGATTTATTTGTTATTAATTATTTGAGACTCACTCCCCAACAAAATCCCCCCAATCAATCCAAATAAACCTGTTAAATCATCTGGTATATACATCAAAGAAATACAAAATAATGTCTGATTTTTTCAATATCGAGCAGCCTAAATTTAAGTACAGATATTTGTTAAACTAATTTCCATGACTTTTCCTAAAATTTGGGGGTTTTTCCAAAACTTTTCAGCCCTGAAAAATGCCATGTCAAAATTCCATGACGTTTCCAGGTTTTCCATGACCGCATGAGCCCTGTGGTTTTGTGGTCTACAGTCACAGATACATTATTTTAATTCAAATGTGTCCATGTCGTAAGACCCGATCAGTTTACACTATTTTCAACAACCTCGAGGAGTGATAACGGTGTTAAGTGTGCTGGTGTCTCACCCGAGCTTGGTCTGGTCATCTTTGGAGATCTCCAGTTGAGTCTGACTGCCGCACACAGGTGAGACGTCGAACCTCTACTACACCACAACTGGCGCACAATCATTGAAAGAAAAGGTCACGCTGCACAGCTAGAAAATCAGAAAAGTATAATCAACCCACAATGTAGTGTACTCACCTGAAAACATGCACAGAAAGAAGAGAGTGAAATAAAACACTTCCTGATTCTGTTCCTTTATTAGAAAAGAAGGGCTGTCCAAGAAGTAGTGTTTCATGTTGGGAAATTGTTGAATTATTTCCTGCTTCCATTTATAGTCTCACAATAGACACAAGAATGTGTCAGAAATGACAAAGATTAAATTGTCAAAGATTAAAAAGTGACATTAACAAGTGGTTATTAGTAATTCTACTAGTAGTGTTGTAGATAAATGAAAATATAACAGAATATAGCAAAAGTAGATTTTTTACAAATATATATATATATATATATATATATATATATATATATATATATATATATATATATATACACATACATATATATATATATATATATATATATATATATATATATATATATATATATATATATATATATATATATATACACATACATATATATATATATATATATATATATATATATATATATATATATATATATATATATATATATATATATATATATATATATATATATACACACACACATATATATTTATATATATATATATATATATATATATATATATATATATATATATATATATATACACATATATACATACATATATATATATATATATATATATATATATATATATATACATACATATATATATATATATATATATATATATATATATATATATATATACATACATATATACATATATATATATACATACATACATATATACATACATATACATATATATATATATATATATATATATATATATATATATATATATATATATATATATATATATATATATATATATATATACACATACATACATTATATTACAAATAATGTATACATACTAGGGCTGCCCCCGACTAAAGATATTCCTAGTCGACTAACATTCCTGCATTTTAGCGATTAATCAAATAATCGTTCATTTATGATATTAATATAATAACTTGCGTATATACTAGGAATATAGTCCAAGTTGAAGTTTAACACTTCCACGTGACAGAAAATGCTAAAGCATGATATTAGCGCATTCAAAACGAAAATTAAGCGCTTAAAACGAAATAGTAAAGCGTTTAAATACAGTGCTTACACACAAAAATCAGTGACCAGAACGTTATAGGCTAATTATGACATAAAAACAGCAATCAGACTGCCTGTGCATTTTAATAATTTATTATCAAAAATACAAACTGTAACAGTTACATGTCAAACAAACAAACAAAAAAAAAACAGTTTTTAATAAAATAAACTAAAATTCGTTCTTCAAAATAAATCAAATAAACTTATTAGCAACTTAGGCCTAGTACAAAACTAGGCAAAAAATAAAAATAAATAAATAAATAAATACTGTAGCAACAACGCAGTTTTTTTTTTAAATACACTGTTTTTAAAATACATTTTTTTAAATACAGTGGAAAATTAAAATTTATGTAATTTTTATATTGTTCAAAAGGAAAATTAACAAAAACGAACAACTTAATAAATGCACATCGCACAACGCCAAAACTTAGAATAAAAAAAGAAGGCAGCAAACAAATTAACAGCCTAATTATGATTGAATTGTTTAGAACAACTATATTTACGACAAAATGTGGAACAAATAATTTCAAGAACACTAATACAAATCAAAAACATCAGAGCAAAGCCACAAACTGCCATTAAGACGATGGATGAGTCTTGACCTGAAACAACAAATTAAAAACATCAGACTAATTTTTCTAACAGAATAAAAAACAACTTCTGCATTATATAAAAACGAAAAAATAAAAATAATATGTATTTATTTATTTGTATAGCCTACCCGATATAAAAATAAAATACCCGTTTTTTTATATATATAGCCTAATGGATAGCAAACAGAAACACTACAAAAAGGAAATTATGCATTCTTACCTAAGCTTTCAATTCGATTTAATTTTTTTCATATTATGTGAGAGGAACACCAGCTTGTCCACATTGCTGGGAAGAAGGGAGCTTCTCGACGTGTTCACAATAAAGCCGGCCTTTGAAAAGATGCGCTCTGATGGAGTGGATGTGGAAGGAATACAGTGGAGGCGTTTAGGCGTTAGGCGTTGATCTCTCGTTGCTGATGTCATACACTGATTGCGCAGCCCTTGATTGCGTAATTTCACGTGATTTTTTATTTTTTTTGCAACTAACCGACTAATGAAAATGTATTCGACCAAGCCCTCTTCATATCGACTAAAGTTTAGTCGACTATTTGGGGGCAGCCCTAATACATACATTAGCAAACTGTCATTGTAAGAAGAGAAATCTATTAGATTTGATTGAGAAAAACAAGTTGAACAAAATTTTCATACTTGTAAAAAACAATAAGGTGAGAAATGACATAATTCATTCTGTGTGAATAAAAAATGTCATATATTATTAACAGTGGTGTAAAGTAACTAATTACAAATACTGTAATAACTGTAATTGAGTAGTTTTTCTCAGAAATTGTAATTTACTAAGTAGTTTTAAAATGTGTACTTTTTCTTTCATACATTTAGTGCTGTATTGTTACATTTACTCAACTACTTCCTTTCCTGTCCTGTCCAATCAAACCGCACGTAGAAGATAAATCACACCATAATGAACTACCTTAAGACATGAGTGATTTATAATTGAAGCATTAAAATTGTCCAAGAAGATGTCCAAAATTTTTACACGCATTGACCCAAAGACTGTTTAGATGCATGTCACTGATAAGAAGATGACGGATGTTTACTGTCTGATGACCGAAATGGCCTTAAACACCCAGCAGGCACAAGACGTCAACATGAAGTCAGATTGACGTTGTACCCCAATGTCGTGGGGACGTGGCATTTTTTTTGGAAATGAAAATCGAGTTGATGTCAAAACTCAATGTCAGGCCAACATCTGTCTAATGTCCAACCTAAAATCAACCAAACAACATCTAATGATGTTGCAGCTTGGCGTTTTGTGGATGTTACCAATATGACGTCTATCAGATGTTGGATTTTGGTTGCCATACCTGATGAATAAATGTCAGTATTTGACATGAATATGACGTTGGTTTAAGATGTTGGCTCGACATTGGATTTTGGTCACTTTCTAACAACCTAAAATCAAGAAAATAATAACGTCATTTGACTTCATTATTAGACATCAAAATAACTTTGTCCTTAGACGCTGGCTAAAAAGTGAATTTTGGTCACCTGACATCACAACCCAATTCTAACCTAATGTTAACATCATGACGTTGTGTGCCTGCTGGGCATAACTAAATGCAATACAGAATGTTACATTTACACACATTCACAAATTACATGTAAATGCATCAGCTTTTAACAGTGTAATAATCACCACTCTTAAGTACTTTTGAAAGAGCTACTTTTTACTCATACTTTGAGTAATATTTACAACAGATATTTTTACTCTTGCACTACATTTTTACGCACTGAATGGTACTTTTACTTGTATGATTTTTCACCACTGATTATTAATTATTTATGAAGTTATAATTAACAAGAAGTGACTTTGGTATTGTGTTACCCCTCAACAGGCATACTTTCTATATAGCACAGTTTTATTCAACTTTTTTATTCAACATAGCAGGAGCAGCCCCTTTGCATGCCATGAGGCACTACTGAGGGATCACAGGAACATAAAAACATGACAAACCTGGGTAACGTTAGTCCAATAAATAATACTTTAATAAACATAAGTTGACCTTGTAAAATCAACCAGAGTTCCAGAGTAGCTAGCCTGGCAGGTTTAGCAACACAGCTGCAACACTGCCATCAAATAAATAAATAAATAAAACTACTTATTTGTAGTTTTGGTAAAAAATATTAAAGGCTAAACACTGACAGCAATGCAATGCGGAGTGTGCAAAACATGCAGATATATGCAACATAAACACACACAGCTCTCGTCCAATGTAAAGGTAGAGAAGAGAACGTTTACCTGTGTGTTGTGCTGTTGACTCGTCAGATGGATTGTCCAGCAGAGAAGATAATAAAAACTGTGTTTATTTCATCCACTCAGTTGCTGTCATCATGAGCCCATGGAAGACGTGTGCGCTGCCATCGGCTTTAACACAAAATTGTACGCACAACACGAACCACGAGACGACAAATGATACAATTAACTTGCACTTTTTGTTACCGCGGAGGGGCGTTTGGTGGCCCAGAAAGACAACACGTCCATTGAGTCACGCTCAAATCTACACACGTTTTTCAAGATATCGACAAAATGTGTACTTTAAAAAGTATAAAGGTTTAAACGTGTTCAAAACTACTGGTATTTCATAACCCAACAGAAAAATGCACCACAGCAATTTTCTATAAAATAGCCATGGAAATGAGTTACCAGTGACTGCATTCGATTATAATTGGTTCATCCTGAACTGCGCTGAGAAAAGTAACAGGCACCACGTTTGAATGAACCGCTTCAGAAGCCGTTCTGGCTATATTTTACACCTGAATAATGACAATGCGAAAACTTTATCAGTATTAAATTTGTTACCAAGTGGAGATTTAACATATTAAAAATATTATTTAGGACGCATCGTGCTTGACCAATAGGATAAAGCGACCTTATCCCGCCCATAAATACTTTAGAAGAACTTGCCTGTAGTATGAAGACCTTTTTAACTTGAGAGCGACCTCCAGTGTGGAGTAGATGTTACTGCGATATATATTTTAAAAACTATATAAAATATTGTGACTTTATTGTAAAGTAGATAAAGTGATTAGTCCACTTGTAGTTATGTAGGCGTAATTGTATAATTTGTCTAAACATGTTTATATAGATTATATATTTTAAATATTGTAATTAATTCTAGAATTTAGAAATTCATTCATTCATTTTCTTTTCGGCTTAGTCCCTTTATTAACCAGGGGTCGCCACAGCAGAATAAACCGCCAACTTATCCATCATATGCTTTACGCAGCAGATGCCCTTCCAGCTGCAACCCATCACTGGGAAACATCCACACACTCATTCACACTCATACACTACGGACAATTTTAGCTTACCCAATTCACCTGTACCGCATGTCTTTGGACTTGTGGGGGAAACCAGAGCACCTGAAGGAAACCCATGCCAACACGGGGAGAACATGCAAACTCCACAAAGAAACACCAACTGACCCAGCCGAGACTTGAACCAGCGACCTTTTTGTTGTGAGGCGATCGTGCTACACATTGCGCCACCGTGACGCCCCCCATTCCAGTAATAATATAAAAAAATTGAATGTATTACAGTACATTATATTAATGTATAATAACAATAATAATTATAATCACCATCATCATAAAAAAAAATAATAATAATGTAAAATTAATTACATATTTACAATATTCTCACACACACACAATTTTCATTTTACTCATGTGCTTTATTTTCCTGTGCTTTTTACACTTATGCCTGTCTGGATAGTTTATTGCTGACATGCAAGCTTTGAGTTGAGAACTGCCAGCTGTTTCAAGAAGCCCAAGTTGGGCCAGATGCATCTCACTTTTAAAACGTGGCCAATGGCATCTTCCACCGACATTTTACGGTGAATCATCAGATACGCCAGAAATAGTGTGGGAGATCGACTTACTCCATCCGAGCAGTGCACCAACACCTTATCTGAGAAAATAGAAGCACAAAAACACTCAAAGCAAACTCATTCTAATACAGTTGGTCAAAATACAACACCTGTCATTGAGAAGTCCTGTTGTGTGATTCTCAGCTTACTTTCAGGCTCACTGAGGGCCTGGTGGATGAATGCTGCAGAGGGGTAAAAGTACTTGCTGATGTCAAACAAGGGGTCATCTACTACAGGTACACCGTAGTATGTGATGTTCATGCCTTTGTAATATTGCGCCCCAGTTTTGACCTTACGTAGCAGATCTTCCTTGCGTGGCATTCCCAAAGACGCCATTAAATTGTGTTTTATAGCTGCAGCATTCAGGATGTGTGTAATGCCCCTCTGCTTCAGTTTGGCTCGGTCCATTGCTGTATGTCTGCTCAAAAACACAATAGTTGTAGTTAGTTGTTTAGGTTTAGTCATTTATCACAAGGATTGGTTTAATTAGGAATGTTTTGTTATTCTTTAGGATCTGATTCCTTTAAAAAATATATATATATTTTTTTACATTTTTTTAAACCCTGAGAGTAATAAATAAGCTATAAAAACAACCTCAATCAAGCACATAGTTTTTGCATGACATGACATGACATAACATATATCTAAAATTCACAAATGTACACCTTCCAGGAGAAGGCGGGGCTTATCAGATCACCTAGACAACCACTGACCTAAGCCAAAGACTATAGACCTTTTTCTTGGAACGCAAAATTACCCATTATGCTTTGCGTGTATGCGCAAGGAGAATGCGAAAAACTTCCGGTCGGCAGCTGATGCGTGTTAACAGTCACATTTGGACAGCTTAGAAACGATAGTTTTAATCTATTTTACCTGCTTTTATCCTCTTTGAACTAATACGGTTGTCCATCATCTCCTGGACTGATCATTTAAAGAAATGCGAATAGGATGGAAAACAGCTGCTGTGAGGCATTTTCCCCTCGTTGTCAGATGGCATCTTCTGCAGTTTACATGAAGCCTTGTCATCGCTAAAGTCAACATTTTCTCTTTATTTCAAATATATAACCAGCCCAAACAAATGTAGTTCACCAAAATGTTTGACACACACACGTAGCCTGTACTGTCCCACTGACACACTGATTTAATAACTGTGACAAAGTGAAAATATAGGCTAGTGTCATTTCGAAATGACAGAAAAACACAAACCGTGGTAAAAACAACACATGAAATAAAATCACAAACGGCTCGTGATTAGAATGAACAGCAAATCAGCCAGCAGAGGATCAGTAACAGACTTTTATTGGTCATTTTTGTAAATTGCACGACTTTCATACCTGTTAAGTTTCATGCCAGTACTCTGGTTTGCTCTCTCTCTCTCTCTGTGTGTGGTAAAGAGCCGCTGAGCTAACACTGTATTTTTGACGGCAGACAAGTGAACTAGGAGAACGTTTTTCTCGTATTTCTGACGCGCTTGAACCACATGTGACAGATTATAACAGTTTTAACAGACACATTTATAAGTTGAGTGTCACATAAACACTCTGTTATCCATTAAAAACGTCATTGAAACCCATTTTCGGAGCGCAAATTACCAGTTGTACACGCTGTACACGGAAGTTTTTAGCATTCTACCGGAAGACGCTGGTCCCTATGGCGTCCTCCATGCAGCAGCCATGAAAAAGGTCTATAGAATACACAAGACATGCCTCTCAGACAGTTTGGCAAGTGAAGCACCGCCTACAATTACAGGAGCCAATCATTGGGTTTCTCAGCAGCGGATGTCTGCATTGTTATAGTCATAGTAGGGAGGAAGGGTCCTACTTTATATTGTAGCCTTAAGTATATGTACTTACACAGGAATTAATAGTTTGTTACAATGTACTTATTGTGTAAATACATGTATTTACTGTGTACTTATGCTTGATTAAAAACGTATGTAATTACATCAGTAAATAACTTTTGTAATTACATTTGTAAATACACTGTTGACCATCCCTTACACCTTAACCAACCCTTAAACCCACCCATGCCACAAAACCTGTCCATAACCCAACCTTTATCCCAACTCAAAAGCAACACCAGTGTTCTCAAATACATTATAAACACAGTAAGTACATTGTATTTATTTTTTGATGCAAGTACATAGAAGTTAAGGACACTTAATATAAAATAGTACCGGAGGGAGTTTTACAAATAAATTTTTTATTACAATTTGCTCAAGTAATACATGAAAAACTCCACAATAGTGTTTTCATGACTTTCAAAAAAATCGAGAAAAAAATTGTGTAAGACTGATAACGTTAGCTAGAAGAGAGAACAATGTCAAATGTACTGTCCTGCCTATAGACACTGCATTAGAAACATAACCTGCATAAGTGGTCATTAGTTTCCTTGTAATTTGAAACAAAAATTATATAATACACAGTAAAGCTTTATTTTATTTTTTATCAAGATGTTAAAAAACTTTCAAGGACTGGTGTCCATTAAACACGTCATCATTATCTTGTGAAAATGATCCATGAGCCGGCATTTTAAGCAAGCAACAGTCAATTGATAACAATTAGTTATTTTAAACTGAAAAAGGCTTAAGTTGTTATAGACTCACTCATCTCCAATGACGACACTGGGCCAAACCTCAGTGGCAGATGTCTGGTCCAGTGTGCATTTCTGGAGACAATGTTTCAGATGGATAACGGTTTCCTCGATACGCTGTTTTGACTCTTGAGGCTCTGGAATGGGCTTCTCTGTGTCTTCGTTGCCTCTTTTTAACTGCTCTCTCAGCTGTAGCTTTCGCTTCTCTACGAGGGTCGAATTGAGAGCTGTCAGCTGCTTTAAGAAGCCCATGTTGGGACTGATCCATCGCACGCCTGTGACATGATCAATGGCGTTCTCCACCATTATGTCATGTTGGATCATCAGATATGCCAAAAAAAGTGTTGCAGAGCGGCTGACACCTTGAACGCAGTGGACTAACACCTTATCTGAGGAAATGAAAACAGATGGACGCGTCAAATCTAACAATTCATAGCATTCCGCTATTTGCTTGACAACGTGAACACTATCAGTACTCAGTATAGGTTATATTATACTACAATAGACCAGTTTACTGTAGTAAAAACTAAAGAATACTGCAATATTTATCACAGTTTATCAGTTTACCATAGTTAATTTAAAAGTATACTGCAACATTCAATAACAAATGCTAACTACTACAATACAAATACTATATGTACAGCATAATACATTTTACTGTAGTATGGTTTGAAAACACAATAGTATTTAAAATAAATGTTCTGTCTTAATAGATCATAAATAATTGCATGTGTGTAGGTCTATGTGGTTGACAAGGACACAAAGTTGTATAATGACATAGGAATGACTTAGTGTGCTAAATTAAACACACACCTCATGTCCCTGTAATTTAAAAAAAAACTTAAAATTATACTTAACGGGGTCTTTTGTAATTAAAAATTTGCCACAGGTTTCCTGTGAGGGTTGGCTTTAGGGGTAGGGCACATCACCCCCTAAACTATGGGTCACCAATCTCGTTCCTGGAGGGCCGGTGTCCCTGCTGGGTTTAGCACCAACTCGCCTCAACACACCTGCCTGGATGTTTCAAGTATACCTAGTAAGACCTTGATTAGCTTGTTCAGGTGTGTTTGATTAGGGTTGGAGCTAAAATCTGCAGGACACCGGCCCAACAGGAACAAGTTTGGTGACCACTGCCCGAAACACATCATGCCTATGAAGTGTCTGTGTATACCATGTTCAATTTATGTGTCTGTGCGTGTGTATCAGCTCTTACTCTCCGGGTTACTCAGGGCCTTGTTGATAAATTCCGCAGCTGGGAAAAAGTATTCGCTGATATCAAACATGTCTTCATCCAGAGCAGGTACGTTGTAGTAGGTGATGTCCATGCCTTGGTAATGTAACTCCCTTGGAATGATGTTTGCATGTAGATCTACTTCGATTTCTGCAGCGTTCAGGATATGGGTAATACCCATCGTCTTCAGCATGGCTCGGTCCAACGCTGTCTCTCTGCACAAGAACACAACAACTGTGAATGGATACTTGTGTGGTAAAATAAGTGATGGATGAAGTATACAAATGGTGTACTTGAGTAAAAGTATACAGAAGATGCCCTAATGTAAATATTACTCCAGTAAAAGATCGTCTTTTCAATGTTCCTTGAGTCGAAGTACAACATTACTTATTTTTATATGTATTTAACAGTTAAAACTAAAATAAGCAGGGAAGAGCGGGGACGAAAATAAGGTGTGCTAAAAGCAATTTTCTCAAAGTTCTGACAACATTTGCTTTCCAGGCTATAACAGCACTTTCAGCATGCAACCCTTGATGGCGCTACCAAATATCATGTGATTACAGGACCCACAGTTAGTGTAACGAAGGGGCTGACACAGAGGGATCCATTTGCAGTAAATTTATTAAATATAGTTTAATAAGCACAAGCACACAGATGTAATGCGTGTCCGAACTCACATCAAACACAATAGTGTAACGTTGATCAACGGCAGGTAATCACAGTATGAATGTTCAGGCATGGGTCTGAGGCAGGCAGCGAATTTCTAGGTCGGTGTCCAGGCTAGAGTTCAAGGCAGGCGGCTAGGATCAAAGTCGGTAATCAGGCTGAAGTACAAGGCAGGCAGCTGGTAGGACGAGGTCGAGGAACAAGGCAAGGTAAGCAACGGAAAAGCAGGCAGTGTAGAGAACCGCTGTAGTGTGTTTGTGTGCTGCTTATTGACCTTATTCTAAAATGCGGAAGTGCACCTGTTTTCGCGATTGTCTTAGAACTTCCGATTCAGTCGCCTATGGGAGAAATGACTAGGAATAATAAACGGCAGAAAATGGCCAAACTACTTGCTCAACAAACAAATGTTTGCATGACTACACAGACCAAGTAGCATAATATAATAAGAAAATATTAAATTGCAACATCAAGCAGCGTAACGAGCAGTTGTTAACGTCAAAAAATGAATGGAAGTGAATGTGACCGGAAGTCGCGAGACAAAAAGATTCAAATGGCAGCGCCCACTTGTCAGCTGAGAATAAGGTGAATATGCTGGAGCGTGGGTAATCAAGTGGATGCGCTTCAGGTGTGCAAGCTATCAGTGTAGGTGGATGACGTAATGGTTAATAGTCCGAGGATGGTGACCTCTGCTGGCCAGCGAGTGGAATGACTGGGACCGAGTCGGTGACAGTTAGATCTGAATTTCAGTTTTTTAAGTTAAGTTTAAGTTGTTAAGTAAATTATTGTAGCGGTTGTTTTTTCCTCATTACAAGTTGTTTCTCTTTTCATGTGTCACACTAATAGTTATTCCACAGATTATTTAGTGCAATAACACATCCTTAGGTTTAAAATGTTTTTCAGTTTAAAAGTAAACCAGGTTTAAATGGCAAGAGTTCCTTTGGGTATGAAAGTACCTCTATTATTTATGTCCCACTGCTAATAGCCATACCTTATTTTTTCACTTCCACATTAGAGTTTGCAGTGTTTGTATTCTTATGTTTTATGAAATTAATGCATATTGCCTATAATAATTAAAAACATTTAACATTTTGCTTTGGTGGATTGATTTTGAAATATTTGATGGAGGTGAAATCTAAAATGAATTTTTGCTAATGATGTTTTGCAAAAATAAAGGATAAAATGTTTGCAGTTGACATTAACCAGGTCATAGTCAGATATATTGAAAACAAACCAGATTAAGTCAGTACATCTAGCAAATATTGTTGTGTTACTTTTGACTTGCCCGCATGTTACTTTCGTTCCTATGGGGTCAAAAGTAACCATTTGCAACTTTTGTTCCCAGATAGCATGTGAATGTGGGCCACTTTAGGCAGTTATGCGGCACTGGTGGTATTCCTTCGGCCCACACAAAATGATTGTGAGCCTGAAGTGGCCCACATGTACAATGGCAAAGGGGGGCCAAAGATTCAAATTCATGCACTGCAAAAAAATGCTTTTCTTACTTACATTTTTTTTCCAAATATCTAAAAGTTCTTAAATCAAGAAGCATTTTCTAGAAAAGCAAAACATATTGTCTTGTTTTTAGAAATAATATGCCAAAATGAAGTGAGTTTTTCCTTAAATCAAGCTAAATAATCTGCCAATGGGGTAAGCAAAATAATCTTATCACAAATCGAAAAACAAGATTATTTTGTGGGCCGGATTCGAGCCACATGAATTTTGCTAGCTGGGTTTAAAGTGAAGTAATATTGGAGTTGTTCTACATTGATACAAAATACCACCTGATTTTCATAGACCACCCTAGTGAGTTAGTAACCACAGCAAAAATAAATTTAAAAAACATCTTAGGGTTAGACATCTTTTAAAATGAAGTTTTCATGAAAAATGTTACTTTCGTGCCAGCTTTCCCATAATTATCGATACAAATTTATTTTCCAAGAAAAGATTGTTTAGATACACACTGGTATCTATGATATTTTTTCCTAATTAACTGGGGATTAGCTCTTGCAATAAAAAAAAAAAAAAAAAAAAAAAAATATATATATATATATATATATATATATATATATAAAATATCTATATATATATATATATTGCTCCATCCGTCTTTCTTTTATTTATTAATTCTTGGCAAAAGCACCCCCTATGTGCTTTGGCAGCATTGAATGGTAATTAATTTGTTAATTTGAAATTCCATTTAGTTTTTAAATGTAAATATTCCATTTAGACAGTAATACAGAAATATGTTCAGTTCATATTCAAGCAATTAATACAGTGTCTTTCAGAAAATTAACCACTGTTTTACTATGAAAAAAGAGAGAATATTGTATTTCAAGAGTTCCCATTCAGATATGCTTGGCATTTATAGCAGGTTTAGCATGCTGTCCCGGGAGAGAACCCTGAGCTCGGAGATATTTGAGCCCAGGGCTCCCGCCCGGTCTAGAAGCATATCAGGGGATCCGAGATCAGGTAGGTCTCGATCGCTCCCCCTTTAGAAGGGGAGAAAAAAGGAGGAGATGGGGTGGAAGGGGGGATTCTTTCAAAACGAAGATGGAGCAATAAGGAGCAAGTGATCCATTTATATTAAGCTAGGATCATTCTGATTGGATTATTACTGATTACGGATGAGTGGCCAGCGGTGCACAATCATATCACGTGCTCCTCTCGAAATTAGTTCATGAAACTTCACTTAAACTGCAGTGACCACAAATCAGCCAACATTTCTATACACAAACCATGTTTTGATTAGGGTATGTGTAGTAAAACTGTGGTTATGTGAATCAGTCAATGCAGCAAGAACGGGGTTACTACATTTATCTAAACATGAACAATGGTTAATTTTCATGTGAGTGGGAGAAAGCATTTTACAAAACCTCTCTACCAATGAAACATATACTGTATAATGGCACTGTATTTGATTCCAGTGTATCAGCTGCACCATTTTATCACATGGTTTGGGAAATGTGGCATTAATGTGTTGCAGACTTACTCGTTTCCTAAAAAGACGTTGGGCCAGACTTCAGTCACCGGAGTCCAGTCAAGTGCACATTCCTTCAGGCGATTCCTAAGTTTGCCTGGGCCATGAGGAATATACATTTCCAGCAGTGAAAGTTCTGTTTTTATTTGACTTTCTATATTACTGCAGCTTGGACCTGGAAGACATGATGCCCCTTCATCCGCTGGATCCACTTCAGTCTCTAAACACAAAGTTGAAGTTTTCATTCAGCATAATATTAAGCTATAAAACAACGCCAGAGTCAAATGCATTTGCTCTGAAGTAAAAAAAAACAACAGATAACTGTCAGCAAATATTGCCTTTAGATACAGCCTAAATGAATTACATTTCACAATACACTAGGGGGAGGCAGTAGCGCAGTAGGTAGTGCTGTCGCCTCACAGCAAGAAGGTCGCTGAATCGTTGGTTCGAACCTCGGCTCAGTTGGCGTTTCTGTGTGGAGTTTGCATGTTCTCCCTGTGTTGGCATGGGTTTCCTCCGGGTGCTCCGGTTTCCCCCACAGTCCAAAGACATGCAGTACAGGTGAATTGGGTAGGCTAAATTGTCCGGAGTGTGTGTGTGTGTGAATGTGTGTGTGGATGTTTCCCAGAGATGGGCTGCTGCTGAAAGGGCATCCTCTGCTAAAAAACTTGCTGGATAAGTTGGTGGTTCATTCCGTTGTGGCGACCCCTGATTAATAAAGGGACTAAGCCGACAAAAAAAATGAATGAATGAATACACTAGTAAACAGAAATCCATTAGACTCCTGAATCAGAGGAGAGAGCTTTTGGCAGGCAGTGAGAATCATCCAAACACATTCAAATAGGCACTCCTTATAAATAAACTACTTATTTGCATTCGAAACAGCTACATTCTCACATTCTTGTCTACCACAAGATCGATACACACAGGTGAAGATTCTGTTAAGTTCTGATATGGGCAAAATACCTGCACGACTATCAGCCAATCAAATTCGAGAACCAGAAAGATCTTTTTAATGATGTAAGAATAGTGAAGAGAGAAAAAAAAATTCAGTTTTACTTAAAGGCAAAAACTGGGCAACGTTTGTAATTTGGTGCACCTTGTATCTTATTTAAATGTAAATAAATATATGTAAGTAAATCCATTGTATTGTCTCAATATAAACATATTTACCTATTTGCATGTATACACATTTTTAGCAGTATGTCTGTTTTCTAAAAGTTATACGATTATATTAAGTATTATTGGAACCTTTAAGGTAATAATCAACAATAGGGGGTGTGGGGGGTGGTCAACTTTTTTTGGTAATGTTTATTCATTCATTCATTTTCTTTTCAGCTTAGTGCTTTTATTAATCTGGGGTCACCACAGCAGAATGAACCACCAACTTATCCAGCATACGTTTTTACACAGCGGACCCACTTCCAGCTGCAAACCATCTCCAGGAAACATGCATACAGACTCATACACTAACTTTACCCAATTCACCTGTACCACATGTTTTTGGTTGGGAGCTCTTTTGGGGATCATAAACCGCCCGCCTATGTCATTTTTTTACCCGCAAAAGTAAACCCAAAACCGCCCAATCTGGCAACACTGCCTGCCGGTTTCATATAGGCTACTGTTTAATGGCTAGACTGATTGGCGTGACCATGTATTCACAATGGTATGAACCGTTATAGGGGTGGTCAAATTGCAATTATTAACATTATTATTATTTAAAATACAGATCAGAATGAACTTTTTTTCTCGGTTTCAAAGGGCTGACCCCCAACACATCTTGTTTTGACGTCCTTCAGAGATGATCAAGCCCTAATTAGGAGGGTTAATTACCCCCCCCCCCCCATATTGATTAAGATTAATTATGTTATCAATTATGTGCCATTTAGGATAAAAGCATCTGCCAGATCATTAAAATAATGTAAATAAAGATCAATAAAACATGGGGAAAAACTGTAACTGTATTTAAAAATGAAAATAAATAAATATTAAGTTCATAAATAAATATTGTAAAGTAGAGAAAAGCTGTTTGCATTTACCAGTTGGTGTGTTTTTCTCAGTGATTGCAGAAGAGCTTTTTCCAATGCTTCCTCCTGCTGGTTCAGTCATTTTTTTCAGTTGTGAGCTTCTTAATATTGTTAACGCTGGATGTGCAGTGTGTCCCGATAAAAACCGTCAGCAGGTCCTGTCAAGTGACTCTGGTTCACAGTTCGAAATAAATGCGGTTTTCCTAAACATTACTATAACCATAGCAACCGCTTTGAGTGACAGTTGACGGACTCATTTATCTGTAGTGGAACGCGTGTAAAACTTTGTGTAGTTGGTATAGAAAAACGGCCCATTCAGGTAGTGAATGTCGGCAGCCATGCCCCTGTTTTCAGACGTCTCAGCGGTCTCTTCGGCGTTTTCAATACAGTGAGCGGGAGGGGACGTGTTCGGATCACTATTTTTGTCGTGGCCACGACAAAAACATTAATGATGATGAACATGATGTCGTGGGAACGCGATATGGCGTGGGAACATCATAAAAGGTGAGCCGAACACACCCCCTTCCCGGTCATCGTACATTTCTCAGTGTACATAAAAAATAAAAATTTAATAATTTTTTAACAACGGATATTTATTGCCTAGCTCTGTCAAGTAAATAAAGTAAAAGCACTACATTTTTTAGTAGTTGTGGTTTTTATACTTTAATTCATCATCCAGTTAATAAAATGCTTTACATTTATAATTTAATTATCAGCTTTCATTTACATTTTACACAGTTAAACATTAGTAATAATGTATGCATCATTTATACACCCTTTAGGTGTTTGTGCACATTCCATACCCACACCCAGTTTATCTCCCATAAACTGCAAAAATAATCCAGAAAGCATCTTATGAGACATGCCATTATGCGCTCATTCATGGGGTGGACATGAACAGACATGCTGAAACCAACAGCATGATCCGCAGATTTGATCTTTCCAGAACTCTGCTTGCATACTCGAAGCTGTGAATCACTGCTTTATGAAGTAAAGATGGAATTATTCTTTTCAAAACAACAACAATAATTGAATGATGTGGCTCCCTCTAAAACATGACCACAGTCACACATAAAACACATTATACAATAACTGACTCTATGGCAAGCTATTTTACCATTAATCTAAAAACATTTTTTTCATATGACTTAGTGACTACTCTTTTTTAAATTATAGTATTTATTAATTAGACGCTATATGTTTGTTTATTTATTTATTTATTGAGTGATTGGCCGTGAGGATCATCAGTTCACTGCTCTTTGATGTTCACGGAGTGCAAACACAGATGAGCGATCCGCTGATCTTCGCGGCTTGCACTCGGCGAAGAGCAGTGAACTGAGCGGTGAACTGATGACTTTCATGGCCAATCACAGTGGTTTCTGTTGAGCACTAGTAAATACTATGGCAAATAAGCGCTGTTTAAGAGCGTGCTCAGCTGCGTTTAAATGTTAGCGGAAAATTTACATTTTTAAAATTTCAAGGTTTCTTCCCATCAAAGCCTCGCTTTCATTTTTTAAAATGTCATTCCCGTGAAATAAGCGTATTGAAATGAAAACATAAGCTGCTCTAATAGAATTCGAAAATCAGTATGTACCCGGATGACTTACAACTTACTACTTACAACCTGTTATAAGAAAAATAATTTTTTGTGCTCATAGCTTAGTCTAACTTAGGGTAGAGTGTATAAAAGATTGTTTATTTCTGCAGTCTAACATATATTGTGTTTACTAAATTATAACAGCTTACATCACACAATTTTTAAATTAATCCTATGTAATGTGTATTTATATAGCACATTTATTGTGTATGGCCATACACCCAAAGCGCTTCACAATCATGAGGGGGGGTTTCTCCATACCACCACCAGTGTGCAGCATCCACTTGGATGATGTGACGGCTGCCAAAGGACAACGGCGCCAGTGCACTCACCACACACCAGCTATTGGTGGTGTGGAGAGACAGTGATAGAGTCAATTAGGATGAAGGGGATGATTGGGAGGCCATGATTGTGAGGACCTCGTTTTAACGTCTCATCCGAAAGACGGCGCCCACTGACAGTGTTAAATTAATCCTATTTTATTACGTGTTTTTAAATGTAAGTGCTTATATTCAGCAAGACTTTGTTATAATGCAGATACGGGCGGCCAAATGAGAAGTTCAGGGGGGCGTGGTTGATTTGACGTACAAGCTTGATTCCGCGGCTCCACCTCTTGCTCCATCTGGTAGTTTCTTTTGCCCATGCCCAAGCTTCAAATTCAGCAGCAGTGTTGCCAACTTAGCAATTTTGTTGCTAGATTTAGCAACTACTCATACTACACTAGCAACTTCTTTTTCAAAAAGCACATAGCAATACATTTAGCAATTTTTAACATTAATTTGGCTACTTTTAGCAATTTTTAAAAAGTGACTTAAAAGAGCAGCGGCTGCAGGCTTCACTCAGTAGAGTAAATTGCTAGCTCAGGTTGTTTTTCATAACTGTTAACTTATTGATATTTTTTAACATGTATAATTGTTGATAATTTATGTAGCAATAAATTCCAATAGTATAACTGTCTATAACTGTAATTGTCACTTTTACAAATGTGTTAATTACACAAGTTGGGATTGTTTAAAAGAATGAAACTGTTCATTATCAGTGTTATATTTAAAAATAAAAAATCTTATCAAAAAGTGTTTGTATTAATTTTACAAATAGTCAACTCTATTTTTCATACAAATATAAATATACATATTTCAGGTAATGCTTTTGCTGAGATGGCCAGTCAATTTGAGAAAACATGAATTATTATGTATATTACATAAAGATGTAGTTTTGAGTTGCGATTACGCATTGACGTCATCAGGCAAAGTAATATGTTAATAAGAACCTGTTTATTGTGCATCTGGATGTATTGTTTAAATATAATATAATACAAGGCACCTCATAGAGTAGAAACATGACAGGCTTATGCTTGTCAGATACTACGTGATGACGTCACTGATATGCAAAGTACGTGACGCAATCTGGCAACATTTAACTACGGCTGCGTCCGAAACCGCCTACTACTCAGTAGGTACTGCATTTGAATTTAAACGTACTACTCTGCCGTTAGAAAAGTACGTTCTATACAGTATGAATGTAAAAAGTATGAATGGAATTCGGACGTACTACATGCGCCATTTTGTCATGGTCACGTGACCTACCTCTTCTTCTTCATTCTTTTATATCACATTTTACCTGTTTTTATGTTTTGTTTTGTTTTTACGCATTTTTATTATTTGTTTTTATTTTTATTTTACTTGTTTCTTTTATTCTTGTTTATGTAAAGCACTTTGAATTGCCATTGTGTATGAAATGTGCTATATAAATAAACTTGCCTTGCCTTACCTGCGTCAGTTGCGTCGCTTTACTTCCATTCATGAATTCGCTCGCGGGGCATCATGGGATAGCGCAGCCTGCATGGGATGCGCACTCTAGAATCTCGCCGGAAGTAGTAAGTTATCCGGGTACTTCTCGCATACTGATTTTCAAATTCTATGAATTCAGACATACTACTCGGCTCGCATACTGATTTTGGCGTACTATATAGTATGGAAGTATGCGGTTTCGGACGCAGCCTACTTTTCGGGCAGGCTTTAGCTACTTTTTATTAAAAACAGTTGGCTACACAGTTTAGCAGTCTTTTGCAACAGTTTGTGCCCGTCACGAGGCGTTTTGTCTTAAGCGTTCAATGGGAAAAGGCGCTGTCTCGTCGTCCGTATTTTTTACTGTCATTGTATTGTATCAAATGAATAAGAACTAGATAATGAATAGGAACTACTTAATGAAAAATAGCAGAATCTAAAACGTAAGTAGTAGCATGATGAAAATGAATACTCCTTATAGATTAAACGGCTTGCCATACAGACTCCTCCTATTACAACCTCACATCAAATACTGTATACAGAGAGAGTAGCTCGCGGGACCACATCGGCAAACGCCATACGCACTTTACGCTCGGTTTACTGTAACTGTAAAATATGGCAGAAGAAGAAGCTGGTATTTTTGTTAACCAGGAGCAGTTCAGCTGTCCCATCTGCATGGATCTCCTACGGGACCCCGTAACCATTCCTTGCGGACACAACTACTGTATGGAGTGCATCAAGAGCTTCTGGGAGCAGAAGAGCCAGAGGAAGATGTGCAGCTGTCCGGAATGCAGACAGAGCTTCAACCCGAGACCTGCCCTCAACAAAAACACACTGTTCGCCGAAGTTGTCGAGAAGATGAGACACACTGGGACCCGCTCACCTACTCTACCTGCTGCGGCCGGAGCTAAAGGTGACCAAGACACCGTCGGAGAAAAGCTCTGTGAAAAGTTATGTGAGGTACGTGTGGGTACGCGATGCTAAAACTTTACGACTCTAACAGGTTATTAAGTTTCATGACGTCTTCAAACTTGTGTATAGGCTACATTCGTCCAAAGTCTGAAAGTAAATACTAGTGTTTTTTAATATTTACAACTTTATGTTTAAGAATGCTGTTGTGAACTGATTGACTAGATTATATTTATTCTTTCGTTTTTACTACAGTAAACTGTGGTGTATTGTAGTAATAATATAGTTTACTATACAATAAAGCTACAGTATTTGGTCATTTGCTTATATTACTGTTGTTGTTGTTGTGTTTTGCAACTATAGTACCACAAGATACAATTCAAGTGCTTTACTATAGTAGGCCTTTGGTTAAAAAAAACACTAGTATTTACTATGATTTATAGTATTTTCTACATGTGGGAATTACATTGTATCGTCAGATAGACCTAAATCTTGCGGAACAAGTAGCAAGTATTTGAATAAAAATGTCAAATGAAACAAAAAGATAGTATCCAAAGTAGTGTGTTTACAAGGATGAGCTGTTTATTACATCCATCCAACATAATGTATTGTAAATACTATAGTGTTTTAACCATACTGTAGTGTATTCTTACTTTTTGTTAACGAATTCTGCTGTATAGTGAACTTATTAAATAAACAATTGCTTTTCAAAATTATTGTACACCTTACAAAAATTTTGTATTAATTAACATTAGTAAATGCCTTCATTAATATTAATTAACCATGAACAACACATCAGTTAAGCTTTACTTAATCTTTGTTTATGTGAACTATTGATGTGTTAGTTTATAAACAATTCCATGCAAATGTCAACCTTGCCATGAAAAAAATTAAGTTTTCACCAAAATTGCAAAACTGTTTCTGCATTTTTTGTGTAGGCTTGTATTTTACAGTGCTTTAAAAATACTCAAAAATGTTCGGTCAGTGTTTTCAAACAGTTATATTTGATTTACCAAAATCACACAAGTGGCAATTTCACATCTGTCATATCCATAACAGATAGATGTCACATGCATAACCAAGCTTTTTCCTCATAAATGCAAAAATGTTAAATCAAATAAAATCAGTCGTGTTATTTCTATAGTGAGCCAACTCTTATCCTTTGATTAGCATGTTTCTTGAGTTGTTCAGTTTAATTCACAGAATTTCTACAAAGTCTGTTGTATACTGTAAAATTGCACTCTGTGGCTAGTTGTTTTGAAAAATATAAAGAGATGTTTCAATATAATGTAAAAAATACTTCCTCTGTCAATATGTCACATCCATAATGCTGGATTTGCTCTTATGCATTATTACATAATCTTTGTGAATGTTAACTTGCTCATATATTCTAATGTATCTGTATACATTAACAGCTTAATTAGTTAATGTTTACTTAAACATACCTTTGTGTGTTTGTTCATTATTATAATAGCCTAACAATGAACAACACATTCAGCAACACAGAAGAAAAAGCTTACAAATAAAGTATACTGTTACTTAATGCTTTGATGAGTATAGTTAGATAATGAACAATGACTCGCATTCAATCTGCACATTATTCATGTTTGTGGATTTACTAACATGATTTATTAGTGATAAAGCATTTGTTAAGGGAATTTGGAACCTTTTTGTAGCGTACACTACTAATCTCCATTATCCAATGTGTTACAGACAATGCTTATTAACATGGTTCAGGGTTAAAGACTAAACAAAGTTGTTGTTCACCATTAGTTTATGCTAACTAATGCATTAACTAACACTAACATTAATATACTGTATGTTTATTTAACAAAGATTAATACATGCCTAACATATGTGTTGTTCATGTTTAAATATTGGTAAAATATATTTAAATAATGTATAATTTAAAAATATTTTGATTTCCTGTTTCACAGGAAATACTTTTTTTTTTTAAAATAGGCTACTTTGCTCTATTTGGGAACACGACAGTAACATTAATGAAAGCCTTATTTAATATGTATTAAATAACTTAACTTCTTATGTATATAAACAACTAAGTTAATATATGTGTATAAAATCGGTTTATAAAAACAAGTTTTATAAATGAATATGTTTTATGTATTATTTAACAATGTAAAACATATTAGATTTAAATTACAGACACACACATACATATATAAACTCACCGGCCACTTTATTAGGTACACCATACTAGTACCGGGTTGGGTTCCCTTTTGCCTTCAGAACCGCCTTAATCCTTCATGGTATAGAATCAGAATCAACAAGGTACTGGAAACCTTCCTCAGAGAATTTGGTCCATATTGACATGATAGCATCATGCAGTTGCTGCAGATTTGTCGGCTGCACATTCATGATGCGAATCTCCCATTCCACCACATCCCAGGTGCTCTATTGGATTGAGTCTGGTAAGGCCATTTGAGTACAGTGAGCTCATTGTCCTGCTCAAGAAACCAGGCTGAGATGATTCGTACTTTATGACATGGTGCGTTTTCCTGCTGGAAGTAGCCATCAGAAGATCATAAAGGGATGGACATGGTCAGCAAAAATACTCAGTTAGGCTGTGGCATTGACACAATGCTCAATTGGTACTAATGGGTCCAAAGTGTGCCAAGAAAATATACCCCACACCATTACACCACCACCACCAGCCTGAACTGTTGATACAAGGCAGGATGGATCCATGCTTTAATGTTGTTGATGCCAAATTCTGACCCTACCATCTGAATGTCGCAGAAGCAATCGAGACTCATCAGACCAGGCATCCTTTTTCTAATCTTCGATTGTCCAAATTTTGCGAATTGTTGCCTCAGTTTCCTCTTTTTAGCTGACAGGAGTGGCACCCGGTGTGATCTTCTGCTGCCGTAGCCCATCTGCCTCAAGGTTGAACATGTTGTGCATTCAGAAATGCTCTTCTGTATACCTCAGTTTGGTTGTAACGAGAGGTAATTTGAGTTAATGTTGCCTTTCCATAAGCTTTAACCAGTCTGGCCATTCTTCTATGGCATCAACAAGGCATTTGCGCCCACAGAACTGCCACTCACTGGATATTTTCTCTTTGTCAGACCATTCTCTGTAAACCCTAGAGATCGTTGTGCATGAAAATCCCAGTAGATCAGCAGTTTCTGAAACACTCAGACCAGCCCGTATGGCACCAACCATGCCATGTTCAAAGTCACTTAAATCGCCTTTCTTTCCATTCTGATGTTTAGTTTGAACTACAGCAGATCATCTTGACCATGTCTGCATGCCTAAATGAGTTGCTGCCATATGATTGGTTAATTAGAAAGTTGCGTTAACGAGCAGTTGGACAGGTGTACCTAATAAAGTGGCCAGTGAGTGTATGTATTAAACGACTTATTCTTATTGATACATACATTAATGAGGATCTCCTGGGCTCCTTTATACAATATTATTTCCTCTTTTTTGTTCTTTTTACATGATATTCACACCCCATGAAAACAATTATTATTTTAACAGACCTTTTTATTTAATAAAAATACGAGAAATTAGTGTAATAAGTATTTAAAAATGATAAATTACTATTCTTAAATAATTTCTTTTATTGCAGTAAAAATATGTTTTACTCTTTAATTTGATTAAAATGAAAAAGGCATACAAACATTTTCATCGGTGTGTTTAGAAAAAGATTGCTTGTATGTATAAATGTCTCTTCATGTGCATCTCATGGTCTGCAGCAAGAGCTCAAGCAATCCCAGAGGAGATGCCAGCAGGTTATAAGGCAGCGTGAGACGGAGCTACAGGATCTGAGTCAGGCTGTAATCTTGCTCAGGGTGAGTCCAGAAGTCCAGTTAGCACCAGAATATTATGAGTCATTATCTTATGGCCCTTCATCAATGAGGCAGAAAGCTTCTGCAGTCTTTAGCTGAGTTTCTAATGATGAACTAAACACTGTACACGAAGCAGCAACAGTTGAGTGCATAAAGTTTCCAACATTCCACACTTCAGTTATCTGTTATATAACATCTGTGTATAGTATGCTTTTACTCAATGTAACTTCATTGTAAACACATTACTCACTCTATTTAACATACAAGATGGCTTCAAATAGTGTATAAGTACATGAATTGACCTATTGGTTAGCTGGCTCACTCCCCTTAGTTACTGTTTCCAACCATAGATATATACACTAGATATCGCATAGGGACCCTGAGCATGCGTCAATAGCGCCGCCACATTGGTACAGTGCTTCCAGGACAAATGTCATTCAACCGCACTAGTCAAGACAGTGTTATTACGTGAAGATGCGGGACTTTAGCGCTGTCTACGGGTGTAGTGACGAGCAAACAAAGAAAACAAAGCACAAAGGCAGAACATTTCATAGGTATTATTGAGTTTTTTTCTGTTTTTGTATGTTCTGAACTTTTGTGCTAATCAGGTAACGTTATTGATGATAACAGTCACTTACTGCATTCACCATAAGGCAAAGCAGCTCCAACTCGCACTAAACACTCGGCTTATGCTAGTTTTGTTGAATTAAATCAGCAAACAATGCAAAATAAATATGACAACGAGATGCTGCGGTGCCAGAAACTTGTATTATTGTCGGCTAACGTTAGTGAAAGAGTCGTTCGGGGGATTCATTCACAAACTAATCGCTCCCTCCGTCAGTATGAGAAGTGAAAGCAGGATGGAGGTGTGTTTCAGGACATTATTAGATCAAATTTAACAGGGAGGGTGAATAGTACATTTCTGTACACACAAACACAAGCTTTTTGTCAGGAATGCCCGTGCGGTCACTGATCCATCAATGTAGAAAAGTGATGTAAAATTATAATTTTCGTAATTAGAAAAAAAAATTACATATTAACATCCAGGAAAACTCCCGATCATAGATATATGTGTATATGTGTATATCTCTGGCTTTGGATGGCCACAGTCCTCCACTGTACCTTGGTCCCGCATTAATTTCAAAGGAGCGCTACCCTGTAGCAAGATGGCGGCGCTCTTGACGCATTCCTTCCAATAGACAACAATAGGCCAGGCGACATCTTATGTATATATCTATGGTTTCCAACTTGGACAAACAAATTGAGTTGCTAACTGCTTTAGAGTTGCTAGTGACTAGAACTGTGAAACCTTTGTCACAAGATGTTTTTGACATTTTATTAATATATGAAAATTTAATAAATAAATATGGCAGATAACAAGTCTAATTTGGAAGTGAGGGTTTACTGATCATAATGCAAGTGAGAGAAGTGGGAGAATGACTGCACATACCACAGTATGAGATTCAATCAGTTTACATTCAACTCACTTTGCTAGTGGCGAATCAGTTCAGCTGATTCGAATGTTATCACCCAATTGAATAGGCGTTATCAGTGGTTATCAGCAGATAGATATGAGCTACTATTAGACTCAGAAGGCTATTATTATCCATCCACATGGTTAATTAGCTATAGATCGGAAGTTTACAATCATTTATATTATTTATAATTAATATTCCCATTAATGGTATTTTATTAAAGTCTATCCCTACCCCAACCCTAAACCCATCCGTCACAGTAATGTGAAAACAGATCTGGATCTGGAATCTTCTCTATTAGTATAGCTGATTAACCGTGTGGATGGATGACCTACCAGCAAGCGCAGAATGCTCCTACTGGCCCATATCTATCAGCTGATAACAACTAATAACCCCCATTCAATCGAGTTTTAACATTCAAAGCGGGTGTTCAACTTAGCTAACATTAGCTAGCTAACATTAGTGCAATGTATCTTAGGGCCTACTCACACTATGCCATCCGTACCGTGCCCAGGCCCGTTTCCCGGATCGTTTGAGAAGTGTGAGTGCGCTTAATCGGGCTCAAGCACAGTTCACTTGGGCGGCCTTGGCCCGATTGGAAGAGGTGTGCCTGAGCCCGGTTCACTTGGGCTTTGGCGCGGTACGCTTGTGTGTGAGTGCAAAACACGCCCAAGCCCGAAACTGAAAGCGAGACGTGACTTTTAAGGGACTGTTTCATATGGATTTATTAATCATTCTTACTGTTCAATGAACGCAAACTGCCGCAGTTTATTAAAGACGCAAACCCCTAACTGCACAACAGCTGCACGCCTTCAGCAGACCTCCTCATTCCTGCAGCACGAGAGCTTTATGATTGTTTATGAGCGCCAAAAGTGGCGGATCTGTTCGGCAAAATATCTGACTGCGTGTCCCCGCATCTCTAAGGACTGTTTGGCAAAATATTTGATGGCATATCAAACGACTGAAACGTTATAACTAGAGAAATCTCCACTGTGCTGCTGAGTGAGAGAGTGTTTCTCACAGAAAAGCGCAGCAGCGATGACGTAAGCGTGCCGAAGCCCGTTTGTGGTGTGAGCGCGGGCCGTCGGGGGAGACAGGAGGGGGGACGAGCGTGCTTTGGCCCGGTTCGAGGCAACTGTACCTAGTGTAAGTAGTACGGCCTTAAGGTTGAGGCTGTGGGTCTCATATATTAACATCTCAGTAACTTATTGTAAATTGTGAGAATTAGCGTGCACTTATTTTCCCTGTTTTTGTGTGTACGGCATTTCCTATGCACGTTGTGATCGCTAAAATCCAAACTTGAAGGTAAAATGTGCACAGCTCTAAGTAAACGCTAAGTAAACATATTTAACTTATATATTGATTTAACCCTTGTAAACATAGTAAGTGTATTTTTGCACAGATACTATAATCTGCTGTTTTACTCCAAAGAACTTTTTTTTGCACAACCCTACCTAAAGGGTTAATGGTGCCAACTGCCCTACTAAAAAAATAGCTTAAACCAGCCTAGGTTGGTTGGCTGGTTTAAGCTAGTCGACCAGGCTGGTTTTAGAGGGGTTTTAGCCATTTCCAGGCTGGTTTCCAGCCATTTCCAGCCTGGTCTTAGCTGGTCAGGCTGGGAGATGACCAGCTAACACCAGCTTGACCAGCCTAGCCAGGCTGGGAGCCCAGCCCAAACCAGCTATGTCCAGCTTAAACCAGGCTGTTCAAGCTGGTTTTAGCTGGACTTAGCTGGTAATTTTCCAGCCTGACCAGCTAAGACCAGGTCAAAACCCCTCTAAAACCAGCCTGGTCAACCAGCTAAAACCAGCCAACCAGCCTAGGCTGGTTTAAGCTGGATTTTTCAGCAGGGTGAGGATCACCAATAAAAATTACACTTGTGTGACCTCATCCCAATATGGAAAACCAGCATGGATTTGAAAGCAAAAAATGTCATTATAATGTATGTCAATGGGGCAAAAACAGCCACAAACATAACAAAAGGGTAGCACATTTGAACAGTACACAAGGGTTAATCAAGCTTTTTAAAAATCATTATATGAGCTATACTCATTAATAAATATATTAACATTTATTTTGGTGTTTGTTCTCTTTTATTAAGGTTTCTGAGACCCTGTGTTAGCAGACATGGGAAGAAACAAACTACAAATACTTCGTTACTGTCTGTACTTAAGTAGATTTTTCTGGTATCAGTACTTTACTCCACTATTAATTCATTTTTTTACTTTTACTTCTTACATTTTTACACAAATATCTGTACTTTTCTACTACATTTATAAATCACGCTACTTTTTTTTCACGCTACGTTACTTTTGTGTTCATGTGTTAGGTGGTGCGATCTATACATTTTCTTGTGCACAATTTGAACGCATTTTTGATGCATTCAAGTCTATTTTTCATGATTGTGCGCCTGCGTGCTGCAGTCCGCGGCTTCTCAAAAAGTATGCTAGTGTATGAAGTTTACTATGAGAAAGGCAGAGATGACTACGCAGAAGAGAGAGAGGGAGACAGCAAATTTAACATGACTGATGCTGTTATATTTACAAGGTAATAAGACATTTCGCTCGATTAGATCACAGCTACACAAGAGAGACACATTCCAGTTTAAAAATATGCTATACAAATACTTAAGGTCTTTTGTCCACTTCCAATCTTACTACACAGAGTTTCTCTGCTCTTTCAATATAATACTGCGAAAAAAGTGCTTTTTTGTAAAGTTTCGCACATTTTGTACCAAAACAAATCAAATACTTTATAGAAATGTTATGCATTGAGATTTATTTTACTTATTATTTTCTTCCTTAATACAGAATTGATGCTGTTTAACAGTTTTTTATAGATTTTTACATTGATTTTACATGAATAAAAACAATGCAAAAGATCCTAAATTTATCACATGAATAAAAGATCATGCACGTTTTGTAGGTTGTTGTAGTCATGTCTGAGTACAGTATGTTGCTTTTAGCATAGAATACATGTATTAACAGAATTAATGTTTATCCATTAAATGAAATCATTCTGCTAATGCAAAAAAATAAAATAAATAAAGTTTGCAGTCAAATACCATAAGTATTTATTTTGGCAAAAGAAAATATATTTTCAATATATTCAATAAAAAATATTCAAATATAAAATAAAAAAATTGCAATATATTTTAAAGATATACAGGCCTGCAGAATTATTTTTAGATTGCATGGACATGAATGGCTGCTGTTGTTTTTGATCTAAAAGCCGCTAAACAACATTGTGAACGCTGTGAGTTTGCATCAGGATGATGATACATGGGGGAAAAACAGATATTTACCAACCTAGTGAAACTGAAACAAGTAGTAGTAATGGGTACTTTTTACTTAAGTACATTTTTCTTTTTTTTTTTTCTTTTTACTTGAGCACAAAAGTTTAGTCAGTTCTTCAACTTTTTCCAGAGTCGTTTTAAAGGATGTAAAGGATGTGTGTACTTTTGCCATCTCTGTGTGTTACTATACGACTATATTATAGTATAAGGACTAGGGCTGCACGATATTGGAAAAAATTGACATTGCGATATTTTTTTCCCCTGCGATATATATTGCGATATTATATATATATATATATATATATATATATATATATATATATATATATATATATATATATATATATATATATATATTTACTTAAAACTAGGGCTGTGACGGTCACCATGACAACCGCGTCACCGCGGTCATTGCCACCTCGGTTGTCCATTGCCACCGGCCGTAGTACGTGACGTCACGCACTTTAAAACACAAATTACTGTTATGTTGCCAAGTATTACATATCTGTTAGAATATAACATTAGGCACGATTCAGCAAGTTCAAGTTCAACCATGAATCTTGTTAGAAAACGAACTCTTACATCTGGGAACATTTTGGATTCGTGCCGAACTAGAAAGGTGAACGAATCAATTTGGATTAAGCTTTTTGTATGGGGGTTTTAAGTAAAGTGTGTTTTAATATTCACTGCTGAGTGCTGAGAGTCCAAACACTGAGGAGCAAATCCATCGATACGCAGATCCACGGGTCCCGAACCATGCAAGCTAGTGGCGATTGACGGCGAGGGAAAAAAAAGCCATGTAGGCTTAATCAACTCCTGTCTTCTAAACGCAGAAGCCCAGCTCGACAGGCATGGCAGAGGCATTTGCAAAAATGGCCAGATACAAAAGAGAAAGTGATAAATGGAAGACATTGACGAGAAATTGAGCATAGGCTATTTGGTAACTACTTAAGAACGCGCCGCTCCGCAGAGTAGAGAAACCTGCGTTGCGAGAAATGCGGGCGGCGGAACAGAAGGAGAAGCCCTCTATCGCATGGTTGTGAAAAAGTACCCTGTTTGTGCATTTTTCGCTACAAGCACACCGTCTGACAGTGTATTGCTGGAAACATTATAACCCCATTCTTCACTTAAACCGGACAAAGTCAACATGTTAGTTTTTCTGGCAAAAAATTTAAAATATGACAACAAAAGGTGGAGAGAAACTACGCTGTTTTTTTAAACATCTGACTTATATTGTTACTAGGTTAATATTTTCTTTTTACGTATAATTATTAATATTTATATTATTATTACACTGATAAGTAAAGTGCCATTTAGACTTTTTGTTAAGTTCTTAAAAATGTAACGTTTAATTGTTATTATTATACAGTTTCAAGCAGTTAAAGTAATGTAATATTTAACTACAATATTTATAAACAGTTTTGTGTTGTTTTATTAACGAAAGTTCAAAAATAAACATGTAAGTTTGTACGGATGTTTTATTTATTAATATTAAATTTGGTTATTCCTTAATTTTTACATAAAAGGTAAATTAACTTAGGTAGGCTACATTATTTGTTGATGTACGAGATCGAGGAACATGTTTGCCAGTAAATAATGTTCGCACCACTTAAAAAACAAAACAAATGAATAACTTGCGAAAAGGATGCAATAAAAAATGCAAGCGCTTAATCATTCTTCACAATCGGATTCGTACGTGCAATAAGCCGAGGCTATATTGCGCCGACAAGAACAAGCCCTAGAGAGAGAGAGAACTAATACTAGTTAATATTAATGATTATAAACACGAACTGCGTTGTATGATAAACGCATTACAATTATGTCGTGATCTTTGCTGAAGAACTGATATGTTATCGCCGTCTCCCCAGCCAGGTTTTCATCTGCTTTTTTCCCCTTCTTCTGGATACAAACAATAAAGTATCAGCGCCAGACCAGTGGTTTAAATTATATTTTACTCTCCTGATTTCTTTTCTTTTCATTAAAAAATAAATAAATGTTTAAAGTTTTGTATTGCATAGCCTATATATTTTTAAAGATTATCATTCAGCCTACCTGCAGCGCATGAGGTTGTGTGCTGGGCAAATCCCCTTTACTCATGCTACCCATTTCATTTATGACACTGTAAACTTGACTTGGCAATCTTTAAACTCAAAAGGTGTTTTTAACTTGAGACTGCATGCTTCTGCATAATGTGATGTTTCTTATTACAACTGTTAGCGGTGTCAAAATGAAAGCAAACATTAAAAAGGGTTTTGTTTTATCAATTGTATAGTTTAGTTTTAATAATAGCTAATGTATATAATAAATTATAATATCGATTATTGTGTAGACTACAGTGTTCAACAAAACAATTTTATTAGGTTACTCTAATAGACCAAATCCCTAACTGAAAAACGAATGTGAAAATGACAGGCAGTTGCGTCTTTGCTAAAATTAATTTAACGACAAATTTATTTTGCTTTTTTCCCCTTTAGAGATCAAAAGAGCTGTATTTAAAGAATTATTTAACGAAAACATGAATTGAATGCCCAGTTCTTTCCCGTGTGAGTTTAGTGCGCCTCCGCCGCATCTGCGTTTTTAAGGTTACAGGTGCACCCTGACCTGACGCGGGGACCAGATCTCTGTATTGCTTTAATTTCTCAATTTTCATAACTGCATTGCATTTTCATATGGTAAAATATCAAAATTTATGTTCTGAAAGTAGTAGGAATGACGGGAGTGTTAGTAAATAAAAGAAAGAACTTTCACTTTTGAGTGAACTTCTGTCACGTGTTATTTTAGTATGATAAAATAAACAAAAATAGTAATGCAGAAAAGTATTTTTCGCTCTGCCAAGTCTTCTCTGTTGCTGTATAGAGAAGCAGCCTGCTCAGTCTCCTTACCCCGGCCCCACCCCGCCCACCGACTCCTGAACGTCTCACTCACTAACTCACTCACTCACGCGGGCATGCAGTGCGGTCTCATGAGGAAACGCAGCTTTTTGATATAATGTTTTTCTTGTTCCCAAATACAAATAATTTATCAAGTATTGTTTGAAATAAGTATTCGTAAAAACACGCTATTCCTGCTTTTCCGAATACCGCATTCCGGTTCGGCTCCACCCATAATATATATATAATTTTTTTTTTTTTTTTTTTTTGCATCGCACCCTCCTGCGATGTGACTATCGCGGATGCGCACATCGCGATTTCGATGCTGAAACGATATATCGTGCAGCCCTAATAAGGACTGTGATTAAATCACTTTTGTTGAGTTAAAACTTTGATTCTTAGTTTTGTTTTAGAGCAAATGTATATCTCTGTTGATCTTCTAGATGTTAAAATGGAGTAAACTACATTCTCAGGATACCAGTAATAAGTGTCAAATGCACATTGCTTTACCATTTTTGTACCATGAACACCATTAAACCAATATCTTCCAACGTTTCTCTGTGGTGCTGAAATCAGCCTTGGGTTCCAGCCATTGTGCAACTGATACTGAACTGCCATTGGCTCATCTGCATTGGAGGGGAGGGGCTTACCAACAGCTCAATTGAGACCCACTTTTAGACTCATCATTTCTGTGATTCTGTACTGTCTAACAGAGCTCTGCTCAAGAAGCAGTGGAGGCAACGGAGAAGATCTTCAGCGAGCTCGTTCTTTCAATCGAGGCTCTGTGTTTTGAGGTGACGGAGATGATCAAAGAGAAAGAGCAGGCGGAATTAGATGAAGCACATGGATTTATGGAGAAACTAGAGCAGGAGATCGCGGAGTTCAAGAGGAGAGATGCTGAATATGACAGGCTTGCACAGCTTGAAGATAAAACCCAATTCCTGAAGGTAACCTCAGGCACCAAAACACTTTATTTCTGTTCAAAAGGCAGTCACACTAATGACAAGACAGTCAGTAATGGGTGAATTAGAGCCTGCTCACTTTTTCTAGCTATATATATTTTTCTATTGGGTAAAAAAAAAATCTTTGTAAAGTGTCATGTGACGAACCCAACGGACTAACTATGAGGTATTTACAACCAGTGTTGGGGAAAGTTACTTTTGAAAGTAATGCATTACAACAGTGGTCACCAAACTTGTTCCTGGAGGGCCGGTGTCCTGCAGATAGCTCCAACCCTAATCAAACACACCTGAACAAGCTGATCAAGGTCTTACTAGGTATACTTGAAGCATTCAGGCAGGTGTGTTGAGGCAAGTTGGAGCTAAACCCTGCAGGGACACCGGCCCTCCAGGACTGAGATTGGTGACCCCTGCGTTACAATATTGAGTTACTCGCCCAAAAAAAGTTACTAGTTCCTTACAATTTTGTCCTTTAAAGGGCACCTATGGTGAAAAATCTACTTTTCAAGCTATTTGGACAGTCATATGTGTTTATATATAGCATAGACCAACATATTGGGGTGATATAAACACACCCAGTCCTTTTTTTTCAAGTTAACAACATAAAAACGGTGGACCAATTGGAGCGGTTTTTAGACTGACCGCAACTTGACGTAGGAGTGCCGCCCCCCCGCCCACCAAATTGATTGACAGCTGCGCACATTAACATGTCTCGGTAGTCACGTGTATATGTCAACAAGCACAGACGTGCGCAAAGCAACCGGAAATTAGAGGTCTGTTCAGTTCGCTAGGATCAGCAATCATCATCAAATGTGATCAAGAGTAAGTTTCACATGTTAAAAATGTTTTAAAGATGTTTTTCAAGAAGTGCACGTGTGTAATGAAGTACAGCAATTTACTTCAGCTTTACTTCATCAGCACAGCCTCCTGTCAGAACAATTATAAAGAAAGACGCTTCAATCCCGGTTTGTGGACGTTAAATCAGGTTTATTTTGTACATTAACATAACAGATATCCTCAAAGCAGTGGAGATTAGCCTGTATCCTGTCACAGTGCAACACAGTGTGTATCTGTGTGTGTGTGTGCGCGTGAACGATGTTGCGTGTGACTCATCAATGCAACTGCACAACAAATACTGATTGGTAAAGTACTTACTGTAGTATTTCTCACAAACGCTACGTGAGACCTTCTTCCTTTAAGTCTGTTGTCTGACGCAGCCGAGGGAGGAGAATAAGGCACGCAGGAAGCCATGTAGAAACAGTAGGCGGGGAGGACTAGCCTTAAAGGCGCAGTACGACAAAACCACCCCCTGGTGGAAAAATGTATAAAACAGGATCTTGTAAAAGGTATAATGAAAAATCTAATGGGTGTTTTGAGCTGAAACTTTACTTTCACATTCTAGAGACACAAAAGACTTATATTAAATCTGAAAAAAGGGGTAACCTAGGTGCCCTTTAATACAAACAGTTAGATATATGAACTGTACCTTTAAACAATACGAGCATTAATAGCAAATAAACAAATAGTGCTGGAGAAAACTCTCGCAGACACACACTTGTGTCACACGCACACGCACTGAAATTGTGCACAGTTTCTGTGTTTTTAAGTAGTTGGTGCGTTGTAAATACTCGCGCTCCCCTCCCTTGCCATAGTAAGCTATTGCGACATAGCGCATATGGAATAAATGACGTCAATACATAATAACCGGTTATGATTATTACTGAACCGATACCACGTCTGTCCACGTCTGCATGGCAGTGGACAGAGGAAACAATTAATTTTGACACCCCTAGTATAAGACTATATACTCAATGGCTTTAATGAAGAAAACAACTACAGTCCAACGAAACAATTGAAAATTATACAATTTATTTAAATGACAGAGAAATAGGAAACATTGATTTAAATTTGTTTGTTGCATCTATAAACGTTCATATACATATGTAAAGGGAAGTTGCAGATGAAGATAAACTGAAGAATAATGAAAAATAAAGCCGTTGATATATATATATATATATATATATATACATATATACACATATACATATATATATATATATATATATATATATATATATATATATATATATATATATATATATATATATATATATATATACACACACAGTATATTTAAGTATTGATATAGTATTGATATACAGAATAGGAGTCTGTGTTTTTTGTGGTAGTCGCCTCCATTTCTGGGACATACCTCATTTGTGAGCATCAGTGAGCTTTAAAAAAACAAGAAAAACAAACTGTTTTTGTCTGTTTAAAATATTTCTTTAAGTATTTGGAGGGTACAGGGAGACTTGATTATGTTAAGTATGACTGTGCTTTATGGAAGTGGGTGTTGCTGAATATCTCTTTGCAGACCATGGCTAAAACCACATACTTCCATACTTTATAGTACACTAAAATCAGTATGCGAGCCGAGTATTATGTCCGAATTCTTAGAATTCAAAAATCAGTATGCGAGAAGTACCCGGATGACTTACTATTTCGAGATTCTAAACTGCGCATCCCATGCACACTGCGCTATCCCATGATGCCCTGTGAGGGAGTTTAAGAATGGGAGTGAAGTGGCGCAACTGACGTCTAGGTCACGTGAACATGACAAAATTTTGAATGTAGTACGTCTGAATTCCATTCATACTTTTCACATTCATACTGTATAGAACATACTTTTAAATTTAAGTGCAGTATATACTGAGTAGTAGGCGGATTCGGACGCAGCCAATGACTTTTTTTTTTTTTTTTTGTACAAATTACATTATTAAGCATGATTGCTTTAAAAGTCATTTGGAATAATGCTAACGGGCGAGTTAAACAAAATGGATTACCAACCTCAGGGCGCACAAAAGGTTTAAAAGTAAGTTCCTTATGGACAAAATAATGGAGTTTTACTCC
The DNA here is from genome assembly GCF_052040795.2 of Danio rerio. Classification (NCBI taxonomy): domain Eukaryota; kingdom Metazoa; phylum Chordata; class Actinopteri; order Cypriniformes; family Danionidae; genus Danio; species Danio rerio. The sequence goes on from NC_141040.1 coordinate 7,271,145, forward strand.
CAGAACCCATCTCTTGCACTATTTACCCCCGTTGGCATCAGTTGGTGCTTGTTTCCTCTGCTTGAACATGATTGGGAAGTCACATACTGTTCATTATTATTGTTGGATATCTGTCACTGCAGTCTGCCTTATAATAGTTTTTTAAATTTAATATCTCAGGGTTATGAAACGCTGTGCAGTCTGCCTGAGTTGCTGACCTCTCCTGCAGTTCTGGTTAATCCAGACTTCTGTTTCGAGATGGTGGCAAGAAAGCTCACGTACCTGAATGAGGAAATTAAAGACCTGTGCCAGAAGAAATTGGTGAAATTATCAAAAAAAGGTAAGATGTCATGTGAATATGTTTGAAACGGCATGCTGACAAAATACTGTACATTTTCAAGATAGTAACTTGTGAATGTTGTAATGTGACGCTCACATTGGTTTGTTTGTTTAATTATATATATATATATATATATATATATATATATATATATATATATATATATATATATATATATATATATATATTTTTTTTTTTTTTTTTTTTTTGTAAATTAGTTATAGAACATCAACACTCAAATAGGTTTGGCAAATTTTTGAGATGACAACTGGATGTCATGTGATGATGTAATTTAACATGCATATATTATTAGTATTAGTAAACCATTTACATTAAATATGTTTAGTTTTTATTTATTTATCTATTCATTTATTTTTTTGCAGTGGTGTAAAGTAACTAATTACAAACTACTGTAATTAAGAAGTTTTTGTCAGGAATTGTAATTTACTAAGAAGTTTTAAAAATGTGTACTTTTACTTTCCCTTAAGTACATTTATAGTGCAGTATCTGTACTTTTACTCCCTACTTTCCTTCCACCTGCAGTTACTACTTTATCTTCTCTTGTCTAGGGGGTTAGAAAACATCCAACCTAAAATCAAACAAATATCAAGGTCAAGATTTTCTTTATTATAGTACCCTAGGCCTACTCAATATTTTTCTAATCGGCATAAGGAATAACTGTATAAATTAAATCACTGGTATATTAGTGATCAAAACATGTGCATGACTGCATAAATTATTATCCTCTTTTTTATCGAATATTATGCATGTACACGTTTATATCTAAAAAGTTAATCTCAAAAACTTTTCTCTTTGAACCACCAGGTGGCAGTATATATATAATTTTATATATTAATATATAATTTTTAATATATATAAATACTTTTAGTATTATCTTAGCTTGAACTGACCTAATCTAATGTTTATATGAAATTATCCTGCTCCTACGCAGGCTTGAGCTAACAGAACTGTTACTATGACAACAACTCTCAGATGAGTTTTGAAGAACGTAATGATCCTGGATCGTGTCAAATCATCAATATCCAAATCCAGCTAATTGAGTAATCCACGTGCGAAGAATAGACCCCTGCTTGAGCTTAAGAGATTGTATAATCGACCGTTTCAAGACTCAATGTTATGGGAAACCGAACGAACGAGAATAACATACAATAACAAATCTAAGAGGATATTCAATCCTAATCTAAAGTAATATTAAAAGAAACAAAATAATCTTATCAATGTTTTATAAATAGAATCAAATAAAACGAGGATAAATGTATCAATATTCTAAACCACCTCATACTGAAATTGGAGTCAGATATGAGTTAAAGTTAAAGTAAATCAACATTGTGCACTGGAAAAACCGAACATGCAGTGAACCTTTATCCACCAGTAGACACCATCATTGGACTAACTGGCTGAACCTTACATAAGTACAGGTCTACATTTTCTATGGGATTCAGTAAAAACATAAAGTTTAATAAAATACCATTAAACAATCAAAAATTATATTATAAAAATAGTACTAATGTTTGCATTTTGTCTTAATAGTTACAAGACTCAAGTTCATCCCAACACCTGAACCAAAAGTCAGAGAGCAGTTTTTGGAATGTGAGTAACACACACACACACACACACACACACACACACACACACACACGTATACTGTATGTGGCTTACAAGTTACCAATTGTTGGTAACAATTTACAGTAATGATGTATTAGTTAATGCATTTACTAACAGAGCCAAACAACGAACAATACATTTATTACAGTATTTGTTCATATTAGTTAAAGAAAATAGAATTGTTTGTTATTAGATCATGTTAACTCATGATGCATTAATGCTAACAAACATAAATTCTGAAATGCTGTACAAGTATTGTTCATTATTGGTTCATGTTAGTAAATAAGTTAGCTTCTATTCACTAATGAAACCTTTCTGTAAAGTGTGAACTGACTTATTACTGTACAAAAACACTATATATTGCCTTATGCCGAGTTCAGACTGCGTGATTTTCAAAGTAGTCGTGTCACAGATGTTTTCACGCTGTACGGCTATCTGGGCTGGCGTTTTGTTGCTGCTTTGTTTACACTACAAAATAGAGCGGCGACAGGGGCTTTCACATTGCATGACTTTACAATAGGAAGAATCGCCGACAACTTCATCCAAACTACGTCTCACAGCCAAAAACACATAGTATATCTTTTGTCATTACCTACATAATAAGAAAGAAGCTTTTAATGGGGTAGAAAATTTACATACATAATTTACATAAATTAATTCTCCTCACACGGTTGTGATATTGCTCACATGGCATGTCAAACAGACACGGATGCTCCTACCCAATTTACACTAGCTTTTCCTCCATTTCTTGGGTCCAAATAAACTTAAAATGAGTGCTTTTAACTTCTCCCCCAGCCTCCCGCTGACCTGCAGGTACACACACTAGTCTAGTGAAAGCTGCTCTCTCATTGGCTGTAGGCGATCGCCAATGTTATTTTTAGTCAAAACTCATTTCACACGGCATGATTTGAATCGCCGACAGCTCCAGATATTTAGCACGCCAAATATCTCACAGGCATCGGCGACTCATCGGCGATTCTCTCAGATTGCGTCTTTGATAGTTCATTCTGTGTGATTTTCACTCACGTGAACGAGCACCGATTTGCCTGTGATTTCAGGCATTTGTTGTCGATTTCTCAAAACCTGTCAGCGAGTCAAAATCGGGGCTAAAATCCTGCAGTCTGAACTCAACATTACTCTACCCCTAATCTAACCCCAAACCTGAGGCAGAATAGTGTCAAGTATAAGGCTAATACCCCATGTCACTATACAATTCTGTGTCCTTGTAAAGACATCAATCAGAACACAATCACACACATTCAGATTTCATGTTTTATGGGGAATTCCTATAGAAGTAAATACACTCACTGGCCACTTTATTGGCCAATTTATATAATCTATATATAACTGAAAATTGATATTCTTTGGTTTTTAGGGTGTGACAGACCTTAAAATGTCTTGGTTTCCTGTCGTTAAAATAATGCAAATTGTCAGTTTCACAGCACAGCTAAGTCTATTGTATAACAAATGGTCAAGCCGGTCAACTGCTCGGACGGGTTCTGTCTCCAGAACATCATTTGCACACTGTTTTTACCCCTGCTGAAAAAAACAGCTTAAACAAGCCTAGGCTGGTTGGCTGGTTTTAGCTGGTCGACCAGGCTGGTTTTAGAGGGGTTTTGGCCATTTCCAGGTTGGTTTCCAGCCATTTCGAGCCTGGTCTTAGCTGGTCAGGCTGGGAGATCACCAACTAAAACCAGCTTGACCAGCTTAGCCAGGCTGGGAGCCTAGCCTAAGCCAGCTATGTCCAGCTTAAACCAGGCTGGTCAAGCTGGTTTTAGCTGGTCATTTTCCAGCCTGACCAGCTAAGACTAGGCTGGAAATCAGCCTTGAAATGGCCAAAACCCCTCTAAAACCAGGCTGGTCAACCAGCTAAAACCAGCCAACCAGCCTAGGCTGGTTTAAGCTGGATTTTTCAGTAGGGATGCTAAAATATATTGTGAATGGTTACCCTGCGGACAACAACACTTCATTTGCATTGCGCTGAGTTCTTCTGATTAAAGAATTCTGCCTTGAAGATACCCAAAAGTTTTCGGCTCGTCCTAGAATTTCACAACAGTTTTGGTGCCGTGACCCGGATAGAGAAATTCACAATAGTTGGAACAGGAGATTATCATCATGGATATGCAGCCGACAAATCTGCTGCAAGTGCGTGATGTTATCATGTCAATATGGGCCAAAATGAGGAATATTTCCAGTACCTTGTTGAATCTATGCTACGAAGGATTAAAGAAGTTCTGAAGGCAAAAGGGGGTCCAAACTGTTACTAGCAAGGTGTACCTAATTAAGTGGCCAGTGAGTGTATGTTCATTTACTGTACAGACAGTATATTCTGTCCTCTTATGCCTCTTACATTGCTATAATTCTTTATTTTGCATGATTTAAGAGCTGTGGTGAATATTGTGGACAAAAAGTTAAAGTTTGACAAGCAAATAAACTCAGTCGTCAAAAGTGGTTTCTATCAATTAAGGAACATTGCCAAATTGAAGCCTTTTCTTTCTTTTAAAGAGCTGGAAACTGTCATTAATGTTTTTATTATGTCAAGACTGGACTACTGTAACTCTTTGTATTCTGGAGTTTCACAGGCATCAATAGCACGCCTGCAGCTGGTTCAAAATGCAGCTGCTAGGCTTTTAACTGGGACAAAAAAATTCTCTAGTATCTCACCAGTTTTATTGTCTCTTCACTGGCTCCCAGTCCAATTTAGAATTCAATATAAGTTATTGCGTCTAGTTTTTAAAAGTTTGAATGGTCTGGCACCGACTTACATTTCTGAGCTTCTTCACTGGCACACTTCATTGAGGCCAATCAGGTCTGAAAACACATTTCAGCTAGTTGTCCCCAAAACGCGGTTGAAATCAAGAGGTGACAGGGCTTTTTCTGCTGCAGCCCCCCGACTGTGGAATGGTCTGCCTTTACAGATCCGGTCATGTTCTTCACTTGGTGCTTTTAAGTCTCATCTAAAAAATCACCTTCTGTCTCTTGCCTTTGATTGTAATTAATTTTAATCTGTTTTATATATTTTGCAAATTTTTTATATATAGGTATAGATTTTGTATGCTGGTCGTTTTGTAAAGCACTTTGGTCAACATCTGTTGTTTTTAAATGTGCTCTATAAATAAAGCAAACAAACAAACAAACAAACAAAAAAATCTCCACACGGTCAAAAATGACTTGCTCTATGTGTTGTGTTGCTGTTATGTGATAGATTGCTATGATATGACATGTGTGATGAATACCAGGATCACGCACACTCATACATACAACGAAAATCACAATAAACAGCCGTCACATTTATCCACATGTCATGTCTGTGTATTTCAGATTCGGGCCCTCTAACACTCGACCTGAACACGGCTCACAAAAACCTCATCATCTGTCCAGATAATGTTCAGGCAACGTTCAGCAAGACTTATCTATCTGTCCCTGACCACCCAGAGCGTTTTGACGGCTACTACCAGGTCCTGTGCAGAGAGAGCGTGTCCGGACGGTGTTATTTCGAGACCGAGTGGAGCGGAAAGGGTCCGGTTCACATTGCAGTGTCCTACGAAGACATCAGCAGGAAAGGAAAGAGCAGCCAGTGTGCATTTGGACACAACGCTCAGTCCTGGAGTCTGGTGTGCTCCTATGGCTCGTATGCGTTCTGGCACAATGGAAGAGAAACCAAAATCCCCAAAACGCAGTGGGCTCACAGGGTTGGAGTTTACGTCGACCACTCTGCAGGGGTTTTGGCATTTTACAACATCACAGACTCAATGAATCTCATCCACAGAATCAGGGCTGCATTCGCTCAGCCGTTGTATCCAGGGTTTAGAATTAACCCGGGGTCCAATGTGAGTCTTTGCTATCCACTTTAATGACGCTTAATCCTTGTTGGTACCACTGTATACGCTTTTTTGGTAAGACTTTATAATAACTGCACACTATGAATCGTTTATTAAGCAATAGTAAATAGCTAATTATTGACAAATCAGTTTATAAATACAGCTACAGCTACTTGTAAAGACCAAGAGCGTAGGTTGCAATTGACATCGGTGGTGAGGAGTGAATCTGGGTGGTGAAGTGGGATATATATATATATATATTCACACAGGGTGGGCTATTTATATGGATAAACCTTAATAAAAAGGGAGTGGTTGGTGATATTAACGTTCTGTTTGTGGCACAGTACTATATGTGAGTATCCGTAGTTTCAGGTGCTGCACATCTTGTATCTTCACACCTTAGACAATTGCCTTCAGATGACCCCAAAGAATAAAGTCTAAGGGGGTCAGATCAGGAGACCTTGGAGGTCATTCAACTGGCCCACGACGAGTAATCCACCTTTCAGGAAACTGTTCGTCTAGGAATGCTCGGGCCTGACACCCATAATGTGGTGGTGCACCATCTTGCTGGAAAAACTCAGGGATCATGCCAGCTTCAGCGCATAAAGAGGGAGACACATCATCATGTAGCAATTTCAAATATCCAGTAACCTTGAGGTTTCCATTGATGTAGAACGGCCCTACTGTCGTTGATGTCTATGATGTGAAGATACAAGATGTGCAGCACCTGAAACTACGGATACTGGAAGCCGGTGCTGGCATTTCTCCAGTGGTGTTGCTATCAGTGTGTGAAGAGTGGGAGAAGAGGCTTGCATTGACAATCCAACATATAGGGCAGCACATTGAACACATTTTATAAGTGGTCAGAAACTTGTAAATAACTCATGAAAGAATAAACTTACTTTAAAACCAAGCATAACATTGTTTTTCTTGTGAAATTCACAATAAGTTTGATGTGTCACATGACCCTCTTCCTATTGAAAAAACTAAAGTTGGATCCAAGATGGCTGACTTCAAAATGGCCACCATGGTCACCACCCATCTTGAAAAGTTTGCCCCCTCTTATACACTAATGTGCCACAAACAGGACGTTAATATCACCAACCATTCCCATTTAATTAAGGTGTATGCATATAAATGGCCCACCTTGCATATATATATATATATATATATATATATATATATATATATATATATATATATATATATATATATATATATATATACTGCTATTATTTATTTAACTGCTATTAAAGTATTAATAACTAATCCACTCTTCATACAGATTATTATGTTTTAGGCCTGTAGCCAAGGGGGGTTCGGATGGTTACTATTATTATTGAATTTTTCTTATTATTCAAACGGCCACATTCTGACTAAGGAATGTTGAATGTTCTGGCCAGTTTGTTATTTTTATATTAAATCCACACTTAAAAAAATTATAGTAATAATTTGACAAAATAGTTGGAAAATTTTGGTACATCAAAAAGCATGGTTTTAATCACCATCCGACAAGATAATCCAGCAAAAATTAGTTCTTAAAATGTCACTAAAATGCAATATTTATACCTCATAATTAAATAGAAAATCAAGCAAATAACTGCAAAAAGGTTCAGTTTATCAGAAATAAAACAGCCACCCCTATTATAAGGCTGGCTATAGGCCTGATAGTGTAATTTAAAAAAAAAGTTTATTATTAAAGTTTATTAAAAGTTTATTAATAATAATTATTTTATTATTATTCATTTTAATAAAGATTTCCGTTTATTTTTGCCATAGTGCAAATGAAACATCTCTCATATATCAGTATTTTGCCTATAGATGTATTACCATGTTTGTAAACATTCAGTATGCGAACGCAGGGCGGTGGCAGCAAAAAAACGGGAGCGCTATTATTTACAGCAAGGGAATGACATCCGATGCGGTACAGAGTTTGTTGTTTTAGAAATAAATTATATTGATTACATCTTTTATATATCAGTACTATGCCAGACTATGTGTCTACTGAATTAGGACATGCTACGCTGAGAGATTAGGAGAACTGGAAATCATATACTTTAACGTTAGCTGTTTATTCTGCAGTAAGTTTTCAAGGCATATTATTCACAAGCTATATCAGCCTGCTATATAGCGATAGACTGTGTGTCATTAACGGCATTATCTTGATGGACACATTTAGTAGCGAACTTACGTTTACAGTTTATAACTTACACTTTCGTTAAAAAAAGCACCTTATGTCCACCGTTTTTTGCTGCCGTCATCCTCACTTGTGTGTCACCCAACACACCATACTCTAGCACGGGATAAAAACAATCCATTGCATTTGGCGCTGCTTATATCTGAAGGCAGCCACAGCCTCTTACATGATAGCAGGGAAAGGCACAGCCAATCAAAATGTCCATATGCATTTTGGGGGCGGGAGAACTCAAGGAGAGAATGTGATTTAACCCTTTCTGCGTGTCTAGGTCTCTATGGTCTAGGTCAGGGGCGGGCAAACCCAAGTGGTGCTCGCTGCAGAGCCATTTGAGGAGAGGTGAGCTCCAGAGAGGGGGAGCTTAAGCTTGAGCTCCACCTTTTTTGCACTTCTTCTACGAGTAATGTCACTGGGGGTAGGGTTAGGGGTGGGGTTGGTGTACGCATTAAAACAGCTTACAGGAGGAGGAGCGACAGCTCATGCTCCCCCTCTCTGGAGCTCACCTCTCCTCAGATGGCTCTGCAGCGAGCACCCTCTCGGCAAACTCGGTCCTGGAGGGCCAATGTCCTGCACAGTTTAGCTCCAACTCTAATTAAGCGCACCTGATTATAGATTTCTAGTGATTTTGAAGACACTGATTAGCATGTTCAGGTATGTTTAATTAGTGTTGGAGCTAAACTGTGCTGGATGAGTTTGCCCACCCCTTGTCTAGGTTAATGTTGATAGCTCGATTTAAAAAAAAAAAAAAAAAGGTGGATTAAATTATTGGTAGGTACATTTCTATGGTCAGTGGATATTGGTGGGCACGCGTCACCTCTGTTCACCCTAAATCTACGCCCCTGGTAAGGACATTAGGAGATTTTATTTTCCAACATAGGTTTATTGTGAAAACGTACCCTTATATACATTTCTGGAGACCGCGAATTATGTAGCCAGTGGCACGTATGGCTGTATTTAATTTTTTAAACGAACGCTACGGGGCGGTATGACGCTCCATATGGACAGCTTTCCCTCTGTAACCAGTTTATCCCATTAGCTCGCCATGACATCGGCAGACTTGAGAGGCAGAGAGGAGTTGACCACGACGACGGGATTCGAGTCGAGTGAAGAACGGTTCCAAAAAGCAGGTAAGACAAAAACAGGCCAAAAAATAAAATAAGTAAATAACAGGGTGAGAATGTGGTAAAATCTGAAAACGTGGTAAAAATCTGACGAAGGCTTTTCTTTTTCTGGATTGCTTTTGAAAATTGTTGGTTGGGTTTAGGGAAGTGGGTGGGTGGGTCAATCAATACAATTGGTAGGGTTTAGAGAAGGAGGAGGGTGGGTCAGTCGATTCATCCATTCAGGCAGCCAACAGTGGCCTCTGGTGGATTTACGTGAGAACAGCAGGTGGAAATCGCACTCGCGAGAGAAATTTGAAATCTCAAAAAGCATACACAGCGACATCTGTTGAATTTGAAACATTGCAATTAATTAATCGCAAGTGGCTGCAATATTAAATTTACATGTGCACTATATATATGTAAACCAAATTAAAGAATAACATCTGAGGTAAAGTGCTTCAAAATCAGTCCGCTATGCTTCAGGAAACTAAACTCCTTCAGAAACTACCTGGATGAAGGAGGCTTTCAGCGGTGCTTCTGACTGAGCCGAGCCCAGTTTAATGAACTGTTGTCGGTGTAGGCTAGAGGATTTCCCCCGGGACACTAACAACAGGTGCTACGTCACAATCACGCCTCCACAAGAGCAAGCTCCTGATTGGTTAATGCGGCGTGAATGTCCGGTGAAGTTCAGATTTTGGAACTCGAGCGATTTGCGCGAAACGCACGTCAAACCTTCAAACGCTAAATTTGCGCTATGCTATTCGTGAACAGTCAGAACAGAACAAACTATCATTACACAATAACTCGCCTAATTACCCTAACCTGCCTAGTTAACCTAATTAACCCAATTAAGCCTTTAAATGTCCCTGTATTGAAGTGTCTTGAAAAATATCTAATCAAATATTATTTACTGTCATCATGGCAAAGATAAAATAAATCTGTTATTAGAATTGAGTTATTAATACTATTATGTTTAGAAATGTGTTGAAAAAATCTGCTCTCCGTTAAACAGAAGTTGGGGGAAAAAATAAACAGGGGAGCTAATAATTCAGACTCCGACTGTAGCAAATACGCCATTAAAGAACCTTTCTTTTAATAGTGAGTTTACAAATTAGTGACAATGGGGTCTTTTCGCTGCACTTTTGAAAAGTTTTGCATATTATAACACAGTTCATGTTTTTACTGAAACGTTTCACGTCTGCGCACTACAGTGCCTTTGTTTTGGTTTTGATGTATTAACATAACTAAACAACACATGCATAAGTTTATATTTTCACAGAATCAAGTTTTTGTAGTGTACACAATATTCAATTTTAGGCCCTCAAAACATTGTTGTGTAAACAATTTCATAATAAGCGTTGGGTTTTTTCTTTTGACAAAAAATGTTTTATTGTGTGTTAAACATACTTGCCATTAAAATATTAAACTCCAAATCAAGATTCTCCTTCACAAACCACATTTACAGTGTCTTTTATTAAAAAAAAAACAACAACAAAAACATTCATCCCATTTCCATACACTACTGTAAATACAACAATAATAGTGATTACAATAATAAGAACAACAACAGCTTTATATTCATCACAGATTCAGACGTTATTCTACATTTTTAAAGGTGATGTGTTGGTTCAGCACAAATGAAATTGCAAAAATAATGACATTTTTCCAAGCTGTTTTCTTGAACACTTTTAGTCTGCCATTGGTCAAACAAGTTCATTCACACAGCGGTTGAACCAATGTTGTTGTCAGCAAGATGTCGTCTTTAAAAGGGATAGTTCAACCCCCAAACAAAAAAGAAAAGTCAATTATGCCATCGTTTACTCCCCCTCCACTTTTTCAAAACCGGTTTCTTTTTCACACTGAACACAAAATCTGTTAACTTGAAGAATGAAACATTCAATCATCAAGTAAAGTAATTTCTATAATGCTTTTTTACAATGTAAATTGTGTCGAAGAAGCTTTACATGGATGAAAAAAGATCATCCATTGACTTTTATAGATTTTTTTATATATTGGAAGTAAATAGTAACCTGTTTTCCAACATTCCAACAGAATATCATATGCAGGGATGTCAAAATCAATTCCTGGAGGGCTGCAGCCCTTCACAGTTTAGTTTCAACCCTGCTCCAACACACATAAGCTGCGGTCACACTGGGCTTTTCCTCCCATAGACTTCTATTCATACGCACGCGAATGCGTCAGACCGGAAATGCTTCGCAGGTTGCTGTGGTGCAAAGTTCAAGCTTGGTGAACTCTGATCTGCGAAATCGCATTACTAGACTGCGTGAGACCAACTGAGAATCAAAACATGATCTCTTTGTACAGAAAGCGCGACAGACAAACTCTAGTGTGACCGCAGCTTTACCTGTAGATTTCAAACAAGCCTGAAGGACTCAATTAGTTTAATCAGGTGTGTTTAATTAGGGTTGGACTTAAACTGTGCAGAGCTGCGGCCTTCCAGCAAGTCAGGGAGTTTGACATCCATGATCGTATGTGTTCAACAGAAAAAAAGCAGCTCATAAAGGTTTGGAATCACTTTGAGGTGTCGTTTACACTAGTGAATTTCTGTTTTATACAAGTTATATATCTGTTTTATAAGTTGTATATTAAATATGCTTCAGAGCTTGATATTTTCAACTTTTTTTTCTTTAGAGGTTGATATATTTTGCATTGTTTCGTTTTGTCAAGTTAATATTAACACAACATGCATATTTTTTTCTCCATCTACCCGTTTGTATTGCTCAAATTTTCTCAATGAAAAATAAAAGTTTTCTTATTGTTATGCCTGGTGTCCACAACACCCCAGCATTTTCAACGCAATCCCACAGCAATTCGTAACTTTTTGATTTAGTGGCTAATTCGTATGAATTTGTACGATCTAATTTGTACAATTTAGTACGATTTGCTCATCCCCCAATGACAGTTGGGGATAGGGGTGGGGTTAGGTGCCACCCCTCCTTTTTAAAATCGTACATTTTCGTACGACGTTTCCTCGTGAGATCAGGCTGGCATTTTCCACCCATAAAAACGGGGTGCAGCTATCCACTATCTCTCACTCCCTGAATCGTCATCCCCCTCTCATCATATATAACCGGTAGGCATCAAATACAGATGGCGAAATGGTCATCTATCATGAATTTTACTCTGTATTGTGTGGACGGAGAACTCAATAAAAAATGCCAGCCTGGGCGAGCATTTTAACCATTTAAAAATAAAAACACACTAGTGTAAACAGCTGGAAGGTAAGTAAATAGTGAGTATTTTTTATTTTATTTTATCAAAGTAAGTGAAATATCCCCTAGAACAGTGGTTACCAACCTTTTTCGCCCGAGGCCCGCTTTTCCCCTGGAGAATATTGTAAGGACTCCCTCCACATGGGGCTAGCGCTGCAAACTGAAATGTTTGGAGCTTCCTCACCTGGGTCCAGTATGTCTGGGTCATTACTAATAGCTGCTGAAGGTGAACCGGTGAGATTCGATCTTTTTTGTGGTGGACGAATTACAAATTTGTCCATTTTTTTGGTCAGCCAGGGGATAAAATGAACTAAGGCAACATGATCGTTCTCCTAATTGTCCACTGCTTAATAATGTTTTTAAATATGATGCGACCCCCCACAAAGCTCGCTGAGGCCCCCTTGTGGGCCGGGACTCCCTTGTTGGGAACCACTGCCCTAGAAGGAAAACACTCCACTTTTTGCAAATAGACTCATTTTACAACTCCCCCAGAGTTAGACAGTTAACTTTTAGCTTAGCTTAAAGCATTGAATCGGATTAGATTATTAGCATCTCACTTAATTTCAAAGAAGAGTTTTGATAACTTTCCTAGTTAAAGCCTAACCTATCTTTATTTACATTAGGTACTAATGCCAACACAATAATTATATGCATCACTGTTACCTAATTACCCAGCTGAGGACGATTTTGCACCTGCTGCAGCCATGGTTGAGCAGCAAAATGTTCCTTGATTATTACGCCGGAATGAGAGTATAGTTCCTAGCCACATTGTTATAAAAAATAGAAACTTTTCATTTCTGTCAGTCTAAATACACGATGTAACTACAGAACAGTCAAACTTTAAATAGGAAAAATATCGAAACTGTTATTTATTTATTTTTTTAATGCTAATGGTCTAATCCAATTCAATGATCTATGCTAAGCTAAACTAAATGCACTCCCGACATACCCAAAGACCATCTGAGTGTGTTAAAAAAAAAATGGAAAAGGTGTTTAAGCGATTTGTAAAACGAGGCCAATTCCAAAAAAGTAGAATTTTCCTTTTAAAAGATGCAACATTAATTGCAATGACCTTTTATTCAGATAGATACTTCATCTATTCAAACAGGAATGAAACTTGCACTAACAATCCATGGAACTTCAATAACACAGAAATAAGCATAAAGCTAACCTGTATTTCCAATCCAATGAACGTGTTGTACTTGATGATATCATGTCTTCTTTATAAAGTAAAATGTAACCATCAACAGTCTTTTATAGCTGCCGGTTCATTTGCATTGATAATACAGTCAATCCCTTATTTCAGGGAAGAACCCAAAGCCTCACCAGCATCTTACTGTACATACAGTACTATTAAAAAGGAAGATGTCTTCGTACAAGGCACTGTACTATAACTGATATAAATATACAGAAATATGATTGGCAGACAGGTCAAATCTAAAGCCACTGAAGCTACATTCCGATGCAAGGTGTAGCTTATATAATCATAGGATTTTATATTTGAATAAACATCATTTTATATGACATACATAAGAAAATAAAAAGAAACTGAAGTACATCATGCACACCCAGATGTTTCTTGTGAAAGGCAAAGGCACAGTGCGCAAAAGCGGTCAAACAGGAGATAAACTGGTTTGTGCTGAATCTGTCATGACAAAGGTTAAACTGATGGATTCAGATAAAGCGCAGGTTGGCATAATATTTTATATATTTATTATTTTTATAAAGCCTGTTATGCTCAGCACGTATGCAGCTGTTTGATCAGAGATGCAGTTATATATTGGGATTTTTTTTTTACAATTCTGTTTTTAATTTGAATTTATTGTTATTTTAAAATGTATTATATTCATGTGATGGCATTTTTTAAAGTAGTTTTTTAAGTACATTTTAAGAGTGTGTATATTTTACTTATAAATATATTTATTGAATAATACACAAATAAATGTCATTTTATTTATATTTATTGGTTTTGTTTTAATAAAGGCTGATTTATACTTCTGCATCAAGTGCAAGTGTATGCTCCGGCTCAGTCTGCGCGTGGTCGCATAGCCCTCACGGTGGCCATCGCTGACCTCTCAATAAATGTAACTGCACGTTGAAATGCCGCATACCTCAAGCTGTGATTGGTCGGCTTGGTGGTGCTGACAAGTATGGACAGGACCTGAAAGCCGCGCGAACCTGATGGAGTGAGTGTTTACAAGTGTCAAGTCCTATGACGGAGCTTTAGATGGAAACTGTTGTTTTGTGTTTACCTTATGATTAATGTTGTACATCCACAGGTTCCCACCTCAAAATGAGCGAGTTTGACCGGTTCTTGCTAGATCGGATATGGTTGTGGCCGGAAGTTAACAAGAAATATTTATGTTATATATTAAATTTACCATTTATTGTATTTTATTATGCAACAGTTCTGTCTGGTTCTTGAATCTGATTGGCTGACAGCTGTGCGACAAGCAGAGAAGCTACGTTTTGACAAATATTACTGTTGTTAGACAACAAAATGTACTTTTGAGATTTTTTTAGTGGAGAATATAGTTGTTTAGATTGCAACTATGCAGTTTATTTGTAAGAATAGTGCCTATTTTAATATATTTACAATTTCTGAGAGAGCTCCTTGGCGGCCAAAGAAGGTTGAAGTTGTCTATCCACAAAGATGGTGCCAGGACTGCATAATAAGCCAATGCTTAGTGTGTTTTCCTGAGTGCGTATAAGAAGCTGAAAAACGGAAGCGTCTCGGTTTTTAAGGTGGACCAGATAGATTCAATAAGAAGCTGCGAATAAGAAGCTGGATTCAACCTCGTTCCTCCTTATCGCAAACACAACAGCAGTCTGGTAGCGACTGCTCTGTTTTTTTCTAGGTTAATTGTTTTGATATTGTAATGGTTGCTTAATGTTTGATATGCATTGTGTATAGTGTCCTCAATAAGAGGACTATTTCTGTGGTTGTTTTACCTTTGAGATGTAAGCACGCATGTATGGGAGATCAGTTCAGTTTTCAGAGGAAAAGTGTGATGGTCACTCTACCGCTGTATCATTCTTTTATTTCAATAATGTAACATTTTATTTTGCGACGGATGTTTGAGTGTATTTTTCTTTTCCTTTTGCCTACTCGCTGTCGTTGACTGGCATGTATGTAGTCGACAGCACTTGGGAGAAACGCATAAAGGACAATACGAAGAGCTAAATAGTTTCTGTCTCCATTTTTTATTCTATATAGTCTCTGGGTAAACGCTGGGGCAAACTTTGCACCCGTCAAAATACAGACGCAAACAGAGAAATACTGTGGACTGTAATTGACTGTAGGGAGAAATCTCTGTAGACTGATGGCATTTCATATCACGTTCAGCCTGATAATCTTAAAATGTGAGCAAAATCAGCTGTTTTGTCATCACCTTAAGGTGGTCACACACCAGAAGCGCCGCTTCAGATTACGCAATAGAGAATCATTCAAATATTAGCTTTAAATTGACGTCGGGGAATTAGTTACGGCTTCTGCTGTTCTGACGTCAGCTGCAGATGTGAATGAATGGTGGAAGAATGTAGTTCCTAATAAAATAAAAGGGGTTTTTAGACTCTCTGTGTCTGATTTTCTTTTTTATATACAAGATTGTGCCGTCAAACTGTTGTATAAACGCAACATCACACGAGTAGCAGTGTGATATTGCTATATCAGCACTTGTGGGGCGCTAAGGCCCTCAGCCTGCGGCCTCTTGCCAATGCACGCATCCCACCAGTGCTGACATACAGCCATAGCACACTGCTACTCGTGTGATATTGCTCATTTAACGTCTACCTAAACCCAACCGTCACAGTAATGTAAAAACAGTAGTTGTACTGAGTTTAATTTATGTCATCTATTAAATTACCCAATAAACTGTATTTTTAATGCCTATCCCTACCCCAACCCTAAACCCAACCATCACAGTACTGTAAAAATATGAATTATTGTTATTCAGTGTCATAAAACATGCATGTGACATTTCCGGCCAACCGGGTATCAGATCTACACTTTACCAGTTTGAGTCACTTGTACATTAAGGTAGAGTTCAGAAAAAAATAAAACAGCAGTAAAGAAACTCGACACAGAGGATTATAAAAACCTCACTGCCAGCAAGCGTTTCGGAAGTGTTATTGCAGAGCAACACAAACAATGTGCAGAAGTATAAATGCACGGCATTGCGCAAGGCATGTGCCAGGGGTCACGCCAATCACTCAATGCAGAAATATAAACCCGGCAAACAATATATGAATTAATGTGTATGGTCATCGGTCAAAGATTTCAGAATCAAAATAAAAAAAGAGTCAATTTAAATAGATTTTTTTTTTGTTTTCTACATTAAAATGTTTAATTTTATTTATTATTTTTTCTGAGAAGATTTTTTTTTTAGATAAGAAACATCTTGTCAGACATTTTTAGAACAAAATCATTTGATGACATTTGATATTAGAAGCCTCCTCTGTTTAAATGGAGTCACAAAATACTAATATATTTTTGGTTTAAATCTTTATTCTTTACCATCCATGAAAAAGATTTACTCACAAGTGTTTTAGTCATTTAAAGTTCAATTAAATTTTAAATGACCAGTTATTATTTTATTTATAAAGGAATATGTTATTTTTTATATATACTAGGGATGTCCTGATCAGGTTTTTTGCCCTTGAGTTCGAGTCATTTGATTTAGAGTATCTGAAACCCGATCTGATACTTCTATAATACATAAAGCCCTAGTAGAGATATGGGATCTACAAGCGAACAACATACAGTTAAAGTCAGAATTATAAGCCCCCTTTGAATTTTTCTCTTTTTTAAATATTTCCCAAATGATGTTTAACAGAGCAAGGAAATTTTCACAGTATGTCTGATCATATTTTTTTTCTGGAGAAAGTCTTATCCAAAAGAGTGAACTCAAGAAAGAGGTCTAACTCTGTGCCACCACATAACAAGATATGTTATAAAATAATGAGAATTACATACATATATATATATACAGTTGAAGTCAGAATTATTAGCCCCCTTCAAATTTTTTTTCTTCTTTTTTAAATATTTTCCAAAGGAAATTTTCACAGTATGTCTGATAATATTTTTTTCTTCTGGAGAAAGCCTTATTTGTTTTATTTCGGCTAGAATAAAAGCAGTTTTTAATTTTTTAACATAATTTTAGGGACAAAAGTATTAGCCCCTTTAAGCTTTATTTTTTTTCTCGATAATCTACAGAACAAACCACTGTTATATAACTTGCCTAATTACCCTTATCTGCCTAGGTAACCTAACTAACCTAGTTAAGCCTTTAAATGTCACTTTAAGCTGTATAGAAGTGTCTTGAAAAATATCTAGTCAAATATTATTTACTGTCATCATGGTAAAGATAAAATAAATCAGTTATTAGAGATGAGTTATTAAAACTATTATGTTTAGAAATGTGTTGAAAAAGTTAGCACTCCGTTAAACAGAAATTGGGGAAAAAATAAACAAGCGGTCTAAAAATTCAAAAAATTCAGGGGGGCTAATAATTCTGGCTTTAACTGTATATATATATATATATATATATATATATATATATATATATATATTTGAGTTCTGATTGGGAGGTAACGTCTGACTCTGATCGAGTCTGAAACCGCGTGATCGGGCCCAATTTTCGATCACGTGATTGTATCTTGACATCCCTAGCTCCGTCACATTGATTTTACATTGTAATTTTACAAAGTTATTTTAAAGATTTTGTCTGTCTATAAAATCATTTTTTCTTTGACCAATATATACACACACATACTATATACACACACAGGTTTTTTAACCTTATTGACACCTCCAATAGAAATTAGAGATAGAAATGTTGCACAAAATGTTATTGTTTTTTATGTATGGCCGATAAATATTGCATCACCATTGAGGTCATGTCCATGTGCTGAGCGATAAGTCGATACACTGATTATTGTGACAGGCCTAGTTATATACAAAACACATTTTAATTTATATATTACACATTTTTAGAATATTTAGCTCTCAAGTATTAATTAATATTAAACAATAGTATGTATTTGTGAGGCAGCTTGTATTACATGCACAACAACAACAACATTCGGTGGTGCAACAAGTGCTGGCTGGATTGAGATTAAGGTCAACAGCCAAACGAGAGAAAAATAGGCATATTAATCCCTGTTAAACAGTAAAAGTGAACTGCGAGATTGAGCATTCTGAACATGTTTGTACATTCACACCCTGTAAAAAATAACAAGGGTGAGGCTGGTTGTTCAAACAGAGAAATAAATAAATGAAGTTTAGTTTGAGAAAATGTTTAAATATGTGCCACAAACATTTGTAGAGCATAAAGCACTGAAAAAATCCCTTTATAAATTAAACATTCTCATTTTGTTTATTTCAGTTTGCGTAATTTTTTGTTAGTTTGTTGGTTCGTTTTGTTTTTTCATGCCTCGACCATGCAAAGCATAACATCATACATGCAAAATGTAACATCTTCCAATTTAAAATAGAACCTTCATTACATATATAACATAGACAAAAAATATTCTCCGTATAATACATTATAGGGGTGTGCGATAACCACAAAATAATTCTCAATTTTTAAATACTACATTATATTTTGCGAAGTGTGCTGGTACCTTGGCTGGTTTAGACCTTCATTCATTCATTTTCATTTTGGCTTAGTCCCTTTATTAATCTGGGGTTGCCACCACGGAATGAACCGCCAACTTATCCAGCATATATTTTACACAGTGGATACCCTTCCAGCCGCAACCCATCACTGGAAAACATCCACACACACTCATTCACACACATACACTACAAACAATTTTAGTTTACCCCATTACCTGTACCACATGTCTTTGGACTTGTGGGGGAAACCGGTGCACCCGGAGCCACTGAAATCCCATAGTGATTGATTGATGTGACTATTTTCAGTTTCATAAGGCTGTTTACAGCATTGATGATGCAGATTTATATTTAGTTTAACAACAAAACATCAGTAAATAGCGTTATTCCGCCTAGCCTGCTACACTAAGCTAAAGTTGCATTTATATTCACATTGGGTCATTTCTGAGCAATGACAGCCTGTGACGCGCTCCCGATAATGTTTACCTTGCTACTCTGAATATTCGCTCTGAAATAGCATGGAAGTGTGGCTTAGTAATAAGTGAAATTCCTGCACACCGCCGGGCCAACCACTACATACACTTCTTACTGGCGAATGACATGAACTAGTGGGTTGTCTGCTGTCGTGTCGCGGCAAGTAGTGCGCGTTCGCGATTTCAGGAGGCGTGGCTTTGAAACACAGTCCCTCCCCTGCCGTCCAAAGCTAATATGCTAACCGATTAGCATTTTGGCAGATCAACTACTGCACCTTTAACTAATGGACAATTGTTCTAATGCAGAGAGGCCCAAACTATGGGCCCACGGGTCAAAGTTGGCCTATGGTAACCTTTGATTTGGCCCACCAATCAATCAGAGATGGACAAATAGTGGGGAAGGTTTGCGAATCCCTCAAACTGAGATTATTTATAATTTTATATAACTTTTTGTTTGTTTGTTTACATGCTGAGCTACAAAAAAGCAAACTGAAATTAAAAGTTTTAATTAAATTAATCAGATTTTTAAAGGGTCATAAAACCATAAGGGGTCAAATTTTGTGTTATGAATGAGATAGTTCATGGTATATATATATATATATATATATATATATATATATATATATATATATATATATATATATATATATATATATACAGTTGAAGTCAGAATTATTAGCCCCCCTAAATTATTGGACCGCTTGTTTATTTTGTCCCCAATTTCTGTTTAACAGAGAGAGGAGAGAAAATTTTTTTTCAAAACATTTCTAAACATAATAATTTTAATGATTCATTTTTAATAACAGATTTATTTTATCTTTTCCATGATGACAGTAAATAATATTTTACTAGATATTTTTCAAGACACTTCTATACAGCTTAAAGTGACATTTAAAGGCTTGACTAGGTTAATTAAGTTAACTAGGCAGGTTAGGGGAATTAGGCAAGTTATTGTATAACAGTGGTTTGGTCTGTAGATTATCGAGAAAAAAATATAGCTTAAAGGGGCTAATACTTTTGTCCCTAAAATAATTAATAAAAAATTAAAAACTGCTTTTATTCTAGCCGAAATAAAACAAATAAGACTTTCTCCAGAACATAAAATATTATCAGACATACTGTGAAAATGTTCTTGCTCTGTTAAACATCATTTGGAAAATATTTTAAAAAGAAGAAAAAAAAAATCAAAGGGGGCTAATAATTCTGACTTTAATTGTATAATATATATATATATATATATATATATATATATATATATATATATATATATATATATATATATATATATATATATATATATTGAAACGATTATTTTTTAAATATTATTAAACTATGAAGTTACTATGGCAACTTTAATGTAATACAGTTTGGTATATTTAGCTTCGGCCCACCACCTTCAATTAAGTTTGGATTTTAGCCCTTCATAAGAAAGAGTTTGGACATCCTTTTTCTAAAGCAATGTTCTCAAACTCAATTCCTGAAGAGCCACAGCTCTGCACAGTTTAGCTCAAACCACCTCCAACTCACACCTGCTTAATAGTCTCTAGTAGTCTTGAACATCTTAATTAGTTGGATCAGCTGAGTTTGATTAGGGTTGGAGTAAAAGTGTGCAAAGCTGCGGTCCTCCAGGAATCCAGTTTGAGACCTTTGATCTAAAGTGTTAGCAAAACAAAAACTCATACAAGGAAAGTTTTTTTTTTCTTTCATGACTACATTCAAATGACACAATAAGTGCTTTTATTGCACAACTTGTGGGTTTTTTAATAATAGTGACACTAAAATATATATTGTTTTGTCTCACACATCGTTAACCCAACAATATGCTCACAGACAATAAATATCGCACACCCCCGTACATCAAATATCCAAGCTAAAAGAAACACAACTGAGATAAATACAAAAGACACCGATGGAGGTAATTCAGTACCTGAGTGCAGGTCTTCACACAGACACTAACCGAGGGTTTTGCATTGCATTGTGGGAGCACAACTCCGGCATGTATCATGAAGTCCATCAGAGCGTGGTGAGGTTTTCTGCCAGGTAATAAAGGCTGTATCCATTGCAGATGATGCAGCAGAGGTTACAGAGCGAGGACAGCAGGTGGTAAAGCCACAGTCGAGCGCTCAGCTTTTTATACTTCGGGTCTGTCTCGCAAAGTTTGGCGTAAGCTTCCCGATTGGACGAGAGTCCAATGTCCTGACCCAATCCACAGGCCTGCTCAATCAGATGCATGTCGGCCATGATCTCAGAGGTCATCTGACCAAACCACTGGGCATTCACTGCCGCCACGGTCACACAGACGAAAAAAATGAAGATCTAGAGAGAAAACCAGAGATATGCTGGAAATTAAAAGACTGGTTGTAACTTTGAATAAGGGTTTAAAGCATTTTCAAATCTATTTAACCTTTTTTTTTTATTATTTACAAAAAAAGAAGAAATTTTTAAAAATGTTGGCCGCTGATTTCCCTACAATTACAATTAATGGGACTGGAGTTTGGAAGCATCACATTTCTCTTAAAATATTTACATGGCTTCAGAAGAATGCACATTACTGTAATGGTAACAATTTTGTGTGATAAAGTCAACTGAATAACTGGACATTTTTCTTTTGATTTGATTTTGATCAGTAAATCCACTTCACAAACGAGGGCTGCACAATATACTGTTTCGGCATTGATAACGCAATGTATGTGTCCGCAAACGTCACATCGCAGAATATGCAATGTTAAATTGGGATTATGGTCAATGAACAGTTGAATAGATTTGTAGAGTCATCGCAACGTATAACCATAACAGGGTGAACATCATTTGCATGTTTTAAAAGCATTTCAAGAAAGTGTGAAGCATTTGGGCACAATAACGTAAAACATTTGTAACTTTAATAAGGAAAACATTACTGATTTATTAACACAATGAAGACTATACTGTGTTTTTTACATGACTACATTTTTGTATTTGAATACTGTTTGACTCTCCGGAAAACTATGAAGAACTGTTTATTTACTTTTTTCTTTGCTCGATTGTAATTATTCCTTTAATTTTATTTTCTATTAGAGCTGTCAAAATTAGTGCGTTAACGCATGCGATTAATTAAAAAAAAATTATCGATTTTAAAAAATTAACGCAATTAACGCAGTTGTAGGTTTTTCCTGTTGTTGTCGACGTGTGTTCAACATGCAAAGAAATATGGATAAGACAAATTAAGCACTTTTTGAAGGCAAATTTCATTATAAAACAATTAATGTCACATTACTTATCCAGCGTTTCCTCCAGAGTTTCTTTTTTAATCTTTCGACTTTTTTTTTTATTGGAATTGAATAGTATTATTTTAAACATTAAAATCGGAGTATTGGTGTCCATGTAAATGTACTCAGAAAGTGCCAGATGAAGTCGCGAGCTGAATGCGAGTGCATTCCTCTGTCTTTCATCATGAGCCCTCAAACGTTCCCCCTTAAACGCAACTATTGTAAAGCGTCTGCTTCACATTGTTGTGTCAGAATCCTTGTGAAACAGGCTACAGCCAGACTTTAGAATGCTTAGTTTAAGCAAATTTGATGAACACGATCATGCCTGATGAATCTGAAGGGAGTCGCTCCGGCTGTCCTGCGAGCGTGTGTGTGTGTGTGCCTAGCAACAAGAACAAATACCTAAACGTTGTTGTCCGTATGCCTCAAAGTTGTTTCAATGTTTAGAGATGGTGTGACCAAAGTCCCTGTAAGAATAAGTCTTTAGTGTGAATCAACGCGTACCTGTGGGTGCCTTTGATGTAACGCTTGAAGCTTCTTACATCCTTGTCGCAGCACCAGTGGCAACAAAATTAGGCACCGAAATGCATATGCTGATTCAGTGATCCTGCTTGTGAGAGACTGTTCTCATTCTCAGCTCACATCATTCAAAAGAAAAGGTCCACATTGTCCCCCGATAATGTCAACAGACTGGAATGTCTTAGCAACTGGCTGAATGCAAATGAGGACTGAGCAAAATTGTTTCTACTTTATGATTAATGTTCTCAACTATCAGCAATACAACTTTTCAATGAGTGCAATTGTTTGTATTCAATAATTTATTGTTATTATAATTTTCAAATTTCCATATCTGCAATGCCTATATTTTGCCTTTTTTTCAGTCCACTTAGAATCCAACATGGAAATAATTTTTTTCTTTATTGGCATTGATTGTTTTGAAATTTAAATGGCATTAACATGCTTGCGTTTTTTATTTCTGTAATAAATATGGCTGTCAAG
Source organism: Danio rerio (assembly GCF_052040795.2). NCBI lineage: Eukaryota > Metazoa > Chordata > Actinopteri > Cypriniformes > Danionidae > Danio > Danio rerio. The sequence continues at coordinate 7,294,774 of NC_141040.1, forward strand.
CCAGGATCTTGATGGTTTATTGTGGGTATGTTGTTTACATGAAGAAATCTGTGTTACAAGTTAAACAAAAATTCTAATAAACAATTATATTTTGAATTGAAATAGTTTTTGTCTTGCGTTTACATTAATTTTACATTTGAACGGCCAAAATTGCAAGTTTCAGTTTTTTAAATGTGATTAATCACGATTAATTGCACAAAAAGAGTGCGATTAATTAGTCAAACTTTTTTTATCGATTGACAGCACTTTTTTTTTTATAAATGGCTCACACCTTTACAAAACCAACCCAACCAGTCTAAATGAATGATTTTTCACAAATAGAGCAATTCAAGCCATCTGGTGAAGATTTTTCCAATATCATGCAGCCCTATCCCAAACCAAGTAATTTGCTAATGAATCAGACTGATTCGGATCTCAAGTTCGACCCAGTAAGGGTTAGAGTAAATAATTAGTATGTGTTCTAATTTACAGTATTAAGGTCTAGTAGAATTTCTTGCAAATTTCGAGTATATAAATTGCCATTTATAATTTTATTTTGCAGATAATTATAATTGGTCAAAAAAAAAAAAGATTTTCAATTCTTGTTACTGAATATAAGCATTAGTTCTCCAAATATAGGCTTTCTTTAGAGTAAAATCATGGTAAAAACACCTGGAAGGCCTCTTTGTCATCCAGCATGTTGCTGGGATGGTACATGGCAAAGATGGTGAGGTTGAAGAAAGCGCAGGCTGAGCCGATATGCAGGTAAAACGGGAAAAGCCGGCTTTGAATGAAGCCAAATGTGTGTCGGTTTAGATGGTTGTCCATCACAAAGCCTGAACAAAACAAAACAATAAGTAAAACTTAAGAATTTAATTCTGAAAATGATGCTAAAATTACATAGAAGTGCAGTTTAGCATACTTTTTAAATGTCATTTCAAAGAATATACTTGTGTAAAAATGTCTATAATTGTACATATGCATTTTAGTTTAGTTAGTTAACTTCCTTTGTCCCCGTAGGGAAATTTCATTTGCAGCACACTCACAGAGACATCTGACATTTTACATTTAGCATTAGTTGAAGTCAGAATTATTACCCTCCCCCCTTTAATTTTTTTCTTTTTTTTTTTTTAATTTCCCAAATGATGTTTAACAGATTTAGGAAATTGTCACAGTATGTCTGATAATATTTTTCTTCTGGAGAAAGTCTTATTTGTTTTATTTCGGCTAGAATAAAAGCAGTTTTAAATTTTTTAAAACTATTTTAATGTACAAATTATTAGCCTCCTTAAGCTATATATTTTTTCGATAGTCTACAGAACAAATCATCATTATACAATAACTTGCCTATTTACCCTAACCTGCCTAGTTAACTTAATGAACCTAGTTAAACCAATAATTGTCACTTTAAGCTGTATAGAAGAGTCTTGAAAAATATCTAGTCAAATATTATGTGCTGTCATCATAGCGAAGATAAAAGAAATCAGTTATTAAAAATGAGTTAATAAATGTATTGTTATATTGTATTATGTTTAGTGTACTTCCTGGGGAATAATGTGACTGTCTTGTATGTAACTGAAATCTTTTTTCTGTAATTATTTTGTCTTTTCTTTCTGTGTCCAGAACCTCAAGCTTCTCCTATTTTAACCTACCATTGTAAGACAGCACAGCATTATCCCTGATCATATCACCCATTACTGATGTCACTCTATTTATTTATGCATTAATTATTTTATTTATTTATTTTATTTTTCTTCTTTTATTTGTTGAAATGTTGCAGTTTTTTTCTATTATTACGGTTTTTATTATTACTTTCTTTAAACTATCTTTCTTTAGGTAGTGTATTTAGGGTTTGTTGAAGTGGGTTTATATATATATACAGTTGAAGTCAGAATTATTAGCCCCCCTAAATTATTAGACCGCTTGTTTATTTTTTCCCTAATTTCTGTTTAACAGACAGGAGATTTTTTTAACACATTTCTAAACATAATAATTTTAATAACTCATTTCTAATAACTGATTTATTTTATCTTTACCATGATGACTGTAAATAATATTTTACTAGATATTTTTCAAGACACTTCTATACAGCTTAAAGTGACATTTAAAGGCTTAACCAGGTTCATTAAGTTAACTAGGCAGGTTAGGGGAATTAGGCAAGTTATTGTATAACAATGGTTTGTTCTTGTAGATTATCGAGAAAAAATAAAGCTTAAAGGGGCTAATACTTTTGTCCCTAAAATGGTTCATAAAAATCTCAAAACTGCTTTTATTCTAGCCGAAATAAAACAAAAAAGACTTTCTCCAGAAGAGAAAATATTATCAGACATACTGTGTCAAACATCTCCGTTAAACATCATTTAGAAAATATTTTAAAAAGAAGAAAAAAAAGAAATCGAAGAGGGCTAATAATTCTGACTTCAACTGTATATATATATATATATATATATATATATATATATATATATATATATATATATATATATATATATATATATATATATATCTGTATAAACAATGTAACTTGTTCTTGGCATAAAAATAAAGGAAAAAAACTATTATGTTTAGACATGGGGTGAAAAAATCTTCTCTCCGTTAAACAGAAATTGAGGGGAAAAAATAAACAGGGGGCTAATAATTCTAATAAAACGGCTACTGAGGAGGATACATTTAAAAACTTAATTGCTTGGGTTTAAAGGTATTTAAGTGTAGTTAGTTGGAATAAGTACAGTTTCATTTGTAATTTTTGATATAAACTTCTTTTTTATTTGAAAAGGTGATGTAATGTACGGTCATAATAAACGTACTGACAAACAATTATGGAAAATATCAGGTTTACACATTTGCAATTTAAAATATGTTAACTTTAAAAATAGGCCTAATATCAAACAGCACTACTGTTAAATATTAGGCCCATGACATAAACAATGAAGTACTTTATTTGTGCTTTAGTATGTTTATCAAAATACAAAACAATCAAATGCTAATTCTTTAAGTGTACTTTTAAGCTAAATTATTAATCCGATGGTGCACTTTTAAAAAGTTCAACCATAAACACAAATCAGTTGTTTATTTATTCACCCTCAGGCCATCCAAGATGCATGTGACTTTTTCTCTTCAGTAAAACATTATGAAAACTGTTCTGCTAAATCTGATCCACAAAGGAAATGTGAAATTTGACAGTCAAAATAATAATAATGATGTTGATGATACAGGCAAAACAAAATTGATAACTTTGGCTTCGGATTATCCTGATGAGGTTTGTGAATCAAAACACAAACTCACACATGAGACAATGCTGCTTATTTACAACAGAAATGGAACATTAACATTAAGATTATAGATATTTCTTTCATTTTTTCCACATATACTGAACTAAAAATTCATCTTACTTGCAGTTTATAAATCACCAATAACAATAGTTTCAGCAAAAGCTCTTCTTTAATGACCTACAGTAAATGAAAGCCACTAACATAGTGGCTGGCCTGAGACAAAGTTAATTAACAGTAGATTTTAATTTTTAATTACTTTTTTAATGCTTTATCTTATCAACATTCGCTCATCTTATCATAAGTACAGCTTGTAAAATTATACTTGTAAAGTGCACTTCAAACATTCTATCAATCAAGAAATAACCACAAACAAACAAACAAACAAAAGCAAGCTAACCCACCTGATATGAAGGTGACCCATATCTGCATTCCCCAGTAGGTGGAGAGAAACATGAGGTGAAGGAGTTTAGCGGTGACGGGAGGCTCTCTGTCTGTAGACATTATCACAGGCCCACTATCGTCTTTCACCTCCCTCATTCACTACGCTGTGTGAAGGTGTGAGACAGAAATGCAAGTCGTTCTAACATTATGTAAGTCTAGAACAATTTTAACATCTTAAGTAGTGTACATGATGTGATGACGCACTTAAAAAAAAAATCACACCCTGCCTAATAAACAAAAAGAGGTGGAGGTGTTTACCTTTCACCTATATGAGTAACAGGGCACACCAAAATGGAACAAAAATCTGCCACCTGAAATAAATCATATCAAGCACACTGACTGCTGAGTATTGTGCAGTGGGAAACTAATAGAAGAAAAACTAATGGGAAATATGATAAATTCCTATTTAAAATATTTGTTATCCAAGATGAACCATTTGTCACTTTAATGTTATTCAGAACCCAAAAGGACAACTTTAATGTCCATTTACTTCTACTGTATGAGGTATAAATCATGCCAAAAATGAATCAACTGCTTTGTAAAGCCTGATTTATACTTCTGCGTCAAGCACACGCGTATGCTGACGCGCACCTCTCAAAAAATGTAACTACAAGTCGCAACGATGCGTATCGCAAGCTCTGTGATTGATCGGTTTGGTATCGCTGACGAGTGTGGGCGGGACCGAGAGCCGCGCGAGTCTGTTGGAACGAGTGTTTACAAGTGTGGAGTCTCATGAAGGAGCTCCAGATGAAAAGTTTTGTTTTGTGTTTACCTTATGATTAAAGTTGTTGCATGTCCGCCATTTCCTGTCTCAAAATGAGCGTGTTTGAGCCACTTGTACATTAAGGAAGCGTTTAGAAAAACAAAACACCAGCAAAGAAACTCGACACAAAGGCCTGCTAGGGTTTCGGAAGTGTTATTGCAGAGGAACACTACAGTGCGCAGACGTATAAATACACAGCAACGTGCAAGGCAAGCGCTGTGGATCACACTGATCACTCGACGCAGAAGTAAAAACCAAGCCTTAATACAAGTTTGTCCTTGTCTATTTTCATGCATACTTGTTCAGATAAATTAAAGTGTGCTGATGTATAAGCTCTGTTTCTGTAGTGTTGTTTTGTTTGTGACTGGTAGTTCAACTCTAAATAATTGTCTTACCTGGCAGCAAAATAAAGTACATAAAATAAATACATTTCTGTCAAAAGGCTGTGAGAATGAGGGGGATATGAATTAAAATGTTAGGGTGCTTTCACACCTACACTTTTGTTTCGGAACCTGTCTCGTTGGCCCAGTTAGAGCAGTTCGTTTGGCATGTTTGAAACCAGCAATCACACTAGGATCCGCGCCAAATCAATCGCTCCGAGATCTCGGCTCGATTGAAACGAACTCTGGAGTGGATCGACTGCAGTGGGAAAGCGATACGATCCGAGCGCAGTTATATCACAGTGTTTTATGGATATGTAATAGGCATACGGCTATATGCAGAGAGAATTTTGAGTAGGGCGGGAAGTTTCGGGAGTCTCCCGGATGCCCGCAAAGGAGTGATAATCTCCCGGTAATCTTGCGTCTCCCTCCCAGTCCTCAAATACGTTGCACACTCTTCTCACCCCTCCCCACCGCATCTCTCCTCGCTCTTCAGACACGTCGCGCGAGCCTTGTTAAACACCACCAATCCACCACCTCCCCCTGACAGCTGAGCGGGACTCTGCAAAATAAACCCTGACACTCTGACCAATGTGAGGAGAGTTTACTTACACGTGACTTGTTTTAGCTCTTTGGGTCCGTTTAGAAACTCTGCCTAGTGAAAGCGAACCGCACGAAGAGCAAAAATGTAATAATTTTAATCCCTGTTTCCGATCAACTGAATCGATTCACAGGTGTGAAAGCACCCTTAAACGCTAGGGGCGTAACGATTCACCTGACTCACGATTCAATACGATTTACGATACTAATCTCACAATTCACGATTTAGTCACGATTTTTTAACGAAAGTATTTGAGACAAATTTAAGGTGAACATTATGGCGGCAAATCAATGGCAAAATTAATCAAGCGCAGCGGCGATGTTTACGCGCGAGGAGAACTGAACCGTGAGCAGATTACAGGCCTAAACGCGAGGAAACTACAGCTCGTGTGCGCACAGGGGATCTTCATGCGCGTGCTGAACTAATCCAGCGCGAGGAAACGGGCCTCGCCATGTGTCCCCGAGTGTCATAATGAGCAATGCCTTGTGGTTAATTAGCATAAAAATAAAAATCAACAAACTAGACAAGTGCTGTACTGAACAAATCAAATGGGTTCAGAAAGTCATGTTGCAAAAATGTTATTCATTATTTTAGAAGATTAATCATTATTATTTGCCAGTTTCTCGAGATTAAATCCTTATAAAGCATCTCAGAAAGTTTCCTATGATTATGACTTGCAAATTATGTATTTATATTTATTGGAGTGATCTTTTAACCTGCCCATAATCCCGGCTAACTTCCTGAAAGGGTGAGCAACCAACAGCGTTAAGCCTCCTTTCCACTGCACACAACAAACGACAAGCGTCAGACCGGAAGTCATTCATTTCCAATGGAGAGCAGTCCGGGAGCTGCGTAGAATTCCGATCATCTCCGTATGTGGAAAATTTGGATGCGAATTGAGCAATAAATGCACAAAATCCTTTGAAATATTTGAACTCCTGCGACTAGACCGTATGCGACCGGCCGACCGGATGTGATGTATTCCAGTGTTGTACAGGCAGGTCTGTGCACGCGAGATGAGAATATGAGTTTATTTGGTTATTTTTTAATTATAAAAAGTCGATATTTAAAAAAAAAAACATTTCTGTTCATAAATTAGGTAAGAAAGTAATAAAAATATATATTTTTAATGTTGTCTCCTCATACCTTCCAATATTTGATTTGAGTTTCTAGTATTCATTCATTCATTAAGTAAAGTTTATGTATAAAGTAATTTCGAGAGGATCACATGCTTATGATTGCTAGCGGCTGGATCCACATTATCCAATTCACTATGCTCCAATCAGACGACTCCTAAACCACTATAAATACCCTGGGTTTCATTCCACTGCTATCTTTGTTTTGAAGAGTCCCCCCTTTCACCCCTACTCCTCCTCCTTCCTAGATGGGTGACACGGTGGCCCGGTGCGTAGCACTGTTGCCTCACAGCAAGAATGTCTCTGGTTCCAGGCTTTGCCAAACCAGCAGACATTTCTGTGTGGAGTTTGCACTTTCTCCCCGTGCTCACGTGGGTTTCCCCCGGGTTCCCCGGTTTCCTCCCACTGTCCAAAAACATGCAAATTAAGTTAATTGACTAATCCAAATCGGCACCATAGACATGCTTCTAGTATGTAGTTATCTCCAAAGAGCAATCACTTACTGTTCATTAGTTACTAAAGCAGGGGAGTTCTCGAGATCTACCTGAGCTCAAACTCCCCTCCTGCCTTGCAATGGGAGGGAGCCCCGGGCTCGAGGATCTCATGAGCTCAGGGATAGCATGCCAAACAAGCTTTATAATCAATCATCAGCTAAGTGTGAACTCTGCAAACCATGTAAACGCACAGAGAATTATAGCTCTTGCTTTTGCACTTTATTTCGGACACTGCGAGAATCAGCTTCTCTCCCTATAAAATACTGTGCGACTGCCACAAGGGGGCGTATTCCGACAGTCATGTCTAAATGTCGTGTGCATTGGAAAGGCGGCTTTAGGGATAACAAGTAAACCAAGTCCTGCCCCAGGACTGACAAAAATCTGAAATGTTTCGCGCAAGCAGAGAGAAGAACCAGCGAGCGAGCGGAGAGAACTAATCGCAGGTGCGCTGTAGGTATGACATCGCTCGCGGTTCAGTTGTCCTTACGCATAAACATCACTGCTGCGCTCAATTAATTTTGGTATTGATTTGCTGTCATAGAACAAGAGCCCTAAATTTTTTCTCAAATGCTGTAGTCTTTTTGCAAAATAAAATCTTTTCTAAAATATTATTTAAAAATATTTTTTTTAAATATAAAATATTAATCAAAATTTAAATATCGTATTATTGAAAAAAAATTAAGTGGTTTCCAAAGTTGCCACTGTAAACCGAGCAGCGTGGCGTAGTCCATTTTCCTCGCAATCTGACATGAAGTGTATGATGATGTGCACTTTACTGGTAGATATGACTTTCTTTTTTTCTAGCAGCCTGCAGCTGAGTCATCTGTGCATTTATGGCATGCTTTCTAATTAGACATGCTTACATATTACACCTAAACACTTCCACGAAAGCCAGAACAAGACTGGAAGGATTACTATATGAACTTATGGAAGACAGTAAAGATGACTAACAATGGCAGAGCTGAGCAACTGAACGTAAACAGAGAGCATACATATTAATATATTCTAATTTATCTTAAAGGTGACTGTAGAACTGAATAGAGTATAGAGCAAAACAAAAAGTTGAATCATTTTTGGCACAAATGTAACTCCATACTATTGCCAATAAGGCGAAGCTGTCAATCTGCCTAATGTTTTGTATTCCACATGAGAACTTAAGTCATACAGCAGAATGAGGGGTAAATATTTTTTTTTTTTTTGTCTGTCCCTTTAAGAATAAGAGTACCCACTCGTGCACTTATTGTGCAGGGGGTAAACAGGCTATCGTCATGTCCAGAATGTGGGCTGTCTCGATTCGAGACCTGCTGTGCTGCCTATCCAGACTGCATTTTCGGCTCGCTCTGAGTGACCAGGCGCCTATAATGGACTGAAACCGCTGTGCTGTCTATTTAGGCTGCTCACTTGCTGCAGACACAGCCATTATGTTCAAACCTGCCGAATAATCACCGCGACTCTCTCCAAAAAAAAAGAGGAAAAGCCCTTCATGTTTGAATTGGCATCAACTTACAGTACCGGACCGACAAGCTTTCGCTGCACGTCATTTCTGTTTCGTCATGGGAAAGCTACACCTGTAGTGTTATTTAAGACTGGATATCATTACTGCTACATGCGGTCACCATGATGTCTATGTACTTACCGGACGATCCCCCTGTGACTATGTAAATCGTCGGTGGCCGGTTACACGTCACGGCCAGAGGCAAACCATAAATGTCCGGTAGAGGAGGAACCGGTCTCTGCAACCGCAGTCACTCTCGGACGGGCAGTCAAACCGGTGGGCGGGGCTTAATATGCGCTCTTCGACATTGAAAGCGGGCGGACGAGTTTGGTGGGTGTGGTTTGTGTGTTGACATTTTTGTTGGGGGCAGTTTTTTTCTGTGTGTGTGTGTGTGTGTGTGTGTGTGTGTGTGTGTGTGTGTGTGTGTGTGTGTGTGTGTGTGTGTGTGTGTGTGTGTGTGTGTGTGTGTGTTTGTGTGTTTGTGTGTGTGTGCTGATGGGCGTGCTTTGTCGAAGACAGGTTTGTTCATTGTTGTGATTTTTAATCAAGGAAACAAAATGTATAAGCTCACAATCAATCCATTGCATGCATAAAAACTGGGCTTTAACCTGACTAACAGATACCTTTACCTCATATTTGATAACTAAAATAACAATTCTGTTTCCTTTATATTGAACAGTTTTCTCTTTTTATTCCAAAATGTGGTAGCAATTTATAATAGCAAACTAAAAGAGAAAAATATATAACTAGTATTCATCTTTTGTTAAACATTAACTTGCAAACTCCACACAGACATGATAACTGACCCAGTCGGGGCTCAAACCAGCCTCCTTTTTTTTTTCTTTTTTTTTTTTTCTGTGCTGTCTATTTAGGCTGCTCACTTGCTGCAGACACAACCATTATGTTCAAACCTACCGAATAATCACCGCGACTCTCTCTCAAAAAAAAAAGAGGAAAAGCCATTCATGTTTGAATTGGCATCAACTTACAGTACCGGAAATAAGTAAGGTCGAAATTATTAGCCCCTTTAAACTATATATTTTTTTCAGTAGTCTACAGAACAAACCATCATTATACAATAACTTTCCTAATTACCCTAACCTGCCTAGTTGACGTAATTAACCTAGTTAAGCCTTTAAATGACACTTTAAACTGTATATGTGTCTTGAAAAATATCCAGTCAAATATTATTTACTGCCATTATGGCAAAGATAAAATAAATCAGTTATTAGAAATGAGTTATAAAAACTATTATGTTTAGAAATGTGTTGAAAAAAATCTCTGTTAAACATAAACTGGGGAAAATATAAAAGGGGCTAATAATTCTGGGGGGTTAATAATTCTGACTTCAACTGTATGTGTGTGTATGTACATATGTATGTAACATTAACATTAGCTTTAACTTTGGCACAGGGGCGTTTTTTATTGTTTTTAATAATATACTGCAGGGGTCACCAACCTTTTGGAAACTGAGAGCTACTTCTTGGGTACCGATTAGTGTGAAGGGCTACCAGTTATTAAATAACACATTTTTCTTAATTTACTTTTAATTATATGTAATTATTAATAATTAATAATATTCATCTATGTGAAGACATTGATCATGTTAATGTTTTTTCACAGTAGTTGTCAACAATGATTTAACAAGTTAGATAAATATCAATATGCAACACTTTGTTTTGCATAACTGTTTTTAAACTGTCTGAAACTGTTTTTAAAGTTTTTTTTTTTTAATAAAATATATCACTTGAGGTAATTTTCAAATTTATACCAATGAAAGTGTGATTTAAAAATAATACCTATAAAAATATTAGATGCAGCTTACTCATATGTGGTGCTATGGTGGGCTATTTTTAGAACAGGCCCGCAGGCAACTCATGTGAACCTGGCGGGCTACCTGGTGCCCACGGGCACCATGTCGGTGACCCCTGATATACTGTATATCATAATTATTTACTTATTATCATTATAGCTATTATGTTTTCTACACACTCATATACACATACACACTTATTCACGCTTGAATCTTTTATGAGAAATGTTTGCATAATGACTTTGCTATTATGTCTGCCGGTACTCGCCACAATGAAAGATCAGCTATTTGATTTTCTGCTTAATTGAAGCTTTTCTGACTGTAAACAATCAGAGGAAATCCTCACAGCTCTCACACTCACTGTCACATCACAGGACATGCCTAAACTGGTGGATTCATTAGTGCTTAGCAAGTGAGAATGAGCAAATGACAGGCTAATCCTCTTGGGCACTTTCTGATGTCCCAAGCACTGCTTTGATTAACAGTTTTTCAGGGTTTAAGATTACAGCAATTACCACTTGAAGGAGAACTAAGGAGTATTTTTTCCCCAATTTCTGTTTAATGGAAAGTTTTTTTTTTTTTTCAGCACAATTCTAAACATAATATTTTTAATAACTCATCTCTAATAACTGATTTATTTTATCTTTGCCATGATGACAGTAAATAATATTTGACTAGATATTTTTCAAGACACTTCTATACAGCTTAAAGTGACATTTAAAGGCTTAACTAGGTTAATTGGGTTAACTAAGTGAGTTTGGGTAGGTAAGCATCATTGTATAATGATGGTTTGTATGTAGACAATCGAAAATAGCTTAAAGGGGCTAATAATTTTGACCTTAAAATGTGTATTAATGTTCACTATCTATCCAAAACATAACAACAATAAGACTTTTTAGTTTTCTACACTTACTGACTGAAAAATTCCTTGCTCTGTTAAGATTTGGGAAATATATATAAAAAACATTTACATGAGCTAATAATTTTGACTTTAACTGTGATGTAAATGATATAAAGTTGTTGTTTTGTATCAGAGTCTGTTTTTTTCTCACTTTATTAATTCAATGCCACAATACCAAGCCGTATTACATATTCATATAATTTAACTTTAGCTGACACAGAAAGATATAAACAATAAAAAATTGCACATTTAGATGAATTTAAATGTTTTTAGAGTATTACATATTTCAAGTGTTTCTTTTTTTTTTTTGCTTTCTGGTTGTTCTAAAATATTTACATACAGTTGAAGTTAGAATTATTAGCCCCCCTTTAAATATTTTTTTTTTTTAAGTTTTTCCCAAATGATGTTTAACAGAGAAAGGAAATTTTCACAGTATGTCTGATAATATTTTTTCTTCTGGATTAGAAAATAAAACAGTTTTTAATTTTCTAAACACCATTTTAAGGACAAAATTATTAGCCCCTTCAGGCAAATTTTTTTTTCCATTTGTCTACAGAACAAACCATTATTATACAATAACTTGCCTAATTACCCTAATCTGCCTAGTACACCTAACTAACCTAGTTAAGCCGTTAAATGTCACGTAAAGCTGCATAAAGGGGCTTGAAAATTATCTAGTCAAATTTTATTTACTGTCATCATGGCAAAGATAAAATAAAACAGTTATTATAGAAGAGTTATTAAAACTATTATGTTTAGAAATGCATTGACAAAAGTTATCTCCATTAAACAGAAATTGGGGAAAAAAATAAACGGGGCTAATAATTCAGAGAGGCTAATAACTCTGACTTCAACTGTATGTACTCAGCATATATGAGCACAACCCTCACAAATCTATCTTTTAAATTCATATTTTTAAAAGGAAGCTATACAATATTTGTGCATATACATTAGATTAGTGAATACTGCAGCCAAATCTGGAGCTTATCTAACAAAATAACTTACGATAATGGTCCAAAAACTAGTACACCCAAATTTATGCTATAGAAAAATATTAAATACAAATTTTAAAAAAGAGGAACAAATCAAAAAAGTTGAAAAATTTAGTTGAAATTTGTAGATTGTAATTTATTTTTGCCATATTTTGCTTAAATTTAATTGTATTATCTTTCAATTTCTAAATATGTTTGGTGACTAAAATGTTATTTTAATAAATTTATCTGTTTAATAAATCTGTTTTATTTAAAGGGCACCTATGGTAAAAAATCTACTTTTCAAGCTGTTTGGACAGATCTGTGTGTTGGTATAGTGTATAGACCGTCATACTAGGATGATATGAACACACCCAGTCCTTTTTTTTCAATTTAACTACAAAAAAAGGGTCGGCCAATTGGAGCTGTTTTCAAATCGATCGCACCATTACGTAGGTGTGCGATCCCCCCGCCCACCGAATTGATTGACAGCTGCGCGCATTAACATGTTCCGGTAGTCACGTGTATATGTCAACAAGACCAGACAGACATACGCAAAGCAACCGGGAATAAAAGGTCTGTTCTGTTCGCTAGGATCAGCAATCATCAATAAATGTGATTAAAAGTAAGTTTTACATGTTTAAAGTGTTTTAAAACAGAGTATGTGTGTAATTAATTACAGCGTTTTACTTCAGCTTTACTTCATCAGCACAGCCACGTGTCAGAACAATTATAAAAGAAGACGCTTCAATCCCGGTTTGTGGAAGTTAAATCAGGTTTATTTTGTACATTAGCATAACAGATATCCACACAGTACTGGAGGTTAGCCTTAACTAAGCTAAGCGTGCTCTGTCTGTCTGCCTGCCTGCCTGGGTGTGGGTGTGTATCTGTGTGTGTGTGTGTGTATGTGTGTGTGTGCGTGTGTGTGTGTGTGTGTGTGTGTGTGTGTTAACTTTGTAACAATATTGTGTGTGACTCATCAATGCAACTTCACAATACTGATTAGTAAAGGTTAGTTCTTACTGTAGTATTTCTCACAAACGCTACGTGAGACCTTCTTCCTTTAAGTCTTGTCTGTTGTCTGACGCAGCTGAGGGAGGAGATTAAAGCACGTGGGAAGGCATATAGAAACAGTGGGCGGGCAGAACTCGGCTTAAAGGCGCAGTACGACAAATCCACCCCCTGCTGGAAATCAGTATAAAACAGCATCTTGTAAAAGGTATATTGAAAAATCTGATGGGTATTTTGATCTGAAACTTTATATACACATTCTAGAGACGCAAAAGACTTATATTAAATCTGAAAAAAGGGGTAACCTAGGTGCCCTTTAAATGCACCAAAATACATTGCCTATATCAGGATTGTCTAAATACGGTCCTGGAGGGTCAGTGTCTTGGAGAGTTCAGCTCCAACCCTAATCAAACACACCTGAACCAGCTAATCAAGCTTTACCTAGATATACTAGAAACTTCCTGGCAGGTGTGCGGAGTTAAGTTGAAGCTAAACTCAGCAGAACACTGGCCCTCCAGGATTGACTTTGGACACCCATGGCCTACATTCAATAAGAAATGTTAAAAATATTCATTTTTAAAATAGGGTGCACTTAATTATGCTGAGCACTGAATACACTTTACTTTAAAGACATTTAGAAAATGGGAAAAGTTAATCAGTGTTGATGAAATTATTGCAGTACAAGTAATCTGAGGTACATGATTAGGTTACTTTGATTAGTTGGTAAAGTTACTTTTAAAAAGGTAATGCAGTTACTTTGTTTTCTCATTTATTGATTGATAGCTTTTCTGCCCCATGTGATAGAAATTGAAAGTACATATAACTAACTGTACCTGTAGTTCTAACTTATAGCAGGGGTTCCCAAACTTTTCAGTCTGTGACCCCCAAAATATCGCCAGTGACTCGCGACCCCTAATATCTTCTGAGGCGGTTATAAATACAGAAACCTTGCATGCAATGGTGCACACACACCAATAGACTCAAGTCTATTCCTTGTTGATTTTTTTTAATGCATGTCAGTGCTGTAAATACGCCAGAAAGTTTAACCTGTTATAAAATCAATCTGCTGCATCTGATGCCATTGCTGTGTCTTTAATTTAATGGAATTACCCCAAGGGGTCGCAATCCAATAGAACTAGTAACTATAAGCTACTATTTTTTTTCACTTCAGTAGGTTATTCATAAAATTTTGTAATTCTAATGGTTTAATAAAAATAAACTGATTTTTTGGAAATCCCCAGGCGACCCCCCTTCATTGTCCCGCGACCCCTCGGGGGGTCCCGACCCCCACTTTAAGAACCACTAACTTAAAGGAATAGTTCACCCAAAAATGAAAATTACCCCATAATTTACTGACCATAATTACTTTTCTTAACTATTTCTATAAATGTATTTATTAATCTCACTTGTAGATTCTGTATTGCCTTTAAATATTATATATATTGCAGAAGAGTGTTGAACTTTCTTTTCATGTAATCCAGAAAAGGTTCGTTAGCTGTGCTAATGTGAATCAACATTATATTCAGATGTTTTATTCACTTGACTAACAGTACAGTAAATACACAGTAAATTAATAAACACTCCCTAGAGCCCAAATGAAAAAAGTAATGCAAAAGTAAATTAACTTATCATCCATTCATTTTCTTTGCGGCTTAGTCCCTTTATTAATCTGGGGCCCCCACAGCGGAATGAACCGCCAACTTATCCAGCATATGTTTTATGCAGTGGATGCCCTCCCAGCTGCAACCCATCTCTGGGAAACATCCATACACACTTATTCACACACATACACTGGAAAATTTTAGCTTACCCACTTCACCTGTACTGCATGTCTTTGGACTGTAAGGGAAACCCAGAGGAAACAGATGCAAACGCGGGGAGAACATGCAAACTCCACACAGAAACTCCAACAGATCCAGCCGAGGCTCGAACCAGTGACTTCTTGCTGTGTGAGGCGACAGCACTACCTACTGTGCCACCGCGTCGCCTAAAGTAACTCACTACTTTAAAAATCATAATAATGAAATAAAAAAAATAAGCAACATTGTAATGTATTACTTTTAAATGTAACTTACCCAAATAATTATACAAGCCCACACAGAATCTTCGCAGAACCGCAGATTTACACATATTTTAGCCCATGGGTGGCCAACCCTGTTCCTGGAGAGCCACCTTCCCGCAGATTTTAGTTGCAACCTCTATCAAACACACCTGCCTGTAATTATCATGTGGTGTTCAGGTCCTAATTAATTGGTTCAGGTGTGTTTGATATGGGTAGCCACTGAAATCCGCGGAAAGGTGGCTCGCCAGGAAAAGGGTTGGCCACCCCTGTTTTAGCCCATTACTGAGTCTATTTATTTTTTCTTTTGTAAATATGTGTAATATTTATTTAGTTCTGATATTAATTGCAGTAATAGTATTGCGCATATGCAAAGATTTATATGATTTATTTACGGTGCAGTTTGTCACACACCAGTAAAATCAATTTAATCACTTAATAAACAGACACTTAAAGTATTTGATCAGAAGACTATTAGGCATCATCACTGTAATATAATACAAAAACATTATTTATAGAAATGTATGAATACTTGGCTTATGCTCGTATGATTTTTAAAATTTTAAATGGATATGCTCCACCTCACAGCAAGAAGGTCGCTGATTTGAGCCTCGGCTGGGTCAGTTGGCGTTTCTGTGTGGAGTTTGCATGTTCTCCCCTCGTTCATATGGGTTTCCTCCAGGTGCTCCGGTTTCCCCCACAAGTCCAAAGACATTTGGGACAAGTGAATTGGGTAAGCCATAACTGTCCGTAGTGTATGTGTGTGAATGGGAGTGTGTGAGTGTTTCCCAGTGATGGGTTGCGGCTGGAAGGGCATTCGCAGTGTAAAACATGTGCTGGATAAGTTGGCGAGTTTATTCTACTGTGGCGACCCCGGATTAATAAAGGGACTAAGTCGCGAAAATAAAATGAATGAATGAATGCTCCACCTCCATTATGTAAGTTTGTAACACAGAAGAATAATAATAGCAAAGCAACAAGATCTATTACTAGTGGAGACTGTGCTGTGCAGTTTAAATGAACAACCTTTGCACGGTCAGTCTTCTTAGTTACACCCAGTCATTTCTGGAATACACTTCCTGTTGATTTAAGGGCATTACAAATTATTCAACATTTAAATACAAGTTAAAGAAATGGCTGAGAGCAAATCAAGTTTGTAATCGTGTATAATTCTTTTTCTTGCTATTTATAAAACTCTTATTTAATGTTTTGTCTTTTTAGTGTATGTAACTTTACTGATATTATGGGCTCTATTTTGACAATCCATGCACAAACTCCAAAGCCCGCAAAAGCATTAAGAGCGTGACTGAATCAACGTTGGCTATTTTAAGGACAGAAAACTCAGCTTTGCGCTGTGTGCATGGTCTAACAGGGTTGAGCTTATTCTCCTAATTAGTTATAGGTGTGTTTTGAGAATAGACCAATCATAGTCTAATCTCCCACTCCCTTTAAGAGTCTTTTACGTCACCCCATAGGGCATTTGCTATTTACATGACAAACTTTGTTAGTGGAAAAACTGAACGCTTCACTACAGAGAAAACAGTTACAGAGCACAGCGCGAGAATGAGAGATGAGCCTCCTCATTATTTACTTTCACTTTCTTTCGTAGATGAGGAAACATGTTGTACTCACAGACATTCATTAGCCTTTACATAATTAATATCGTTTATTAAGCGCAAAGATTTGTTTCAAAACTATTTCAAAATTCAGTTCTAATTTCCAGCAAACGAATAAAGGAACAATAATAACTAAGTGTGGTCAAGTGTGAAGTTATTTCTAAACACACATGCTGTGCCTCATATGGTCTTAAACCTGACCAGCCTGATCTCACGAGAAAACGTAAGTATTTTACGTTTTGCCAGTTTAGTGGCTAATTCGTACGAATTCGTACAATTTCAGTCGTACGAAATGATACGATTTTAAAAAGGAGGCGTGGCACCTAACCCCTACCCCTAACCCCAACCGTCATTGGGGGATAAGCAAATTGTACTATATTGTACGAATTAGATCGTACGAATTCATACGAATTAGCCACTAAATGAAAAAGTTACGAATTGCCGTGAGATTGTGTTGACCTGACAGGTGGACAAATCTAAGCTTGTTTTTAATAAAACAAATATAAATTTGCGTATAATAATACCGCTAATAATAATGACATTACGCAAAAGCAAATTGTCATGAATAAGCTGAAAAATCCCCCCCCGAGATGAAGAAGGCATGAAAGTATGGTTTTTGTATTTATGTAAGCCACAAAATAATCATTTTTGTAATATTTAAATGCTTTAATTTTTGTTCATTTGTAAAGATATTTGCGTATTGCTGTACATCCTGTGTGTATTAAGCAATGTGTCAGCAGGGCGCACAAACAACATGCCCTGCGCTGGGCTTTAGACCTGCTTTGATCTGGTCTATTGAACAGACTATTTTAGTTCTCAAAACAGCAACGTGCCAGCAATGCACCTTAATACACCTCCTTTTTTAGACCAGAACCCGTATGGGCGCACTAATGAGCGCAAATGCATTTGCTATTTAAACAGGGTGCTGCAAAACATCAAAACGACAAGCTGAAACTAGCAAACAACAATTGCTTTGTGTCTTGCGCCTCATTGCGCCGGGCATATGATAGGGCCCAAAATCTGGTGGGGGGAAGATGAAAATTAGTCCTTGTGGCTAACTCTGGTTTATTTACAGTTTTACTGTTGATTAATGAACATTGTCCCTGTAAAATAAGAACAAAACATTATAATAAAGCAATATTTTTTGTATTTTAGTAGATACATTAGATGATATATATTTTGTAAAAAAAATACTGCATAGAAATAGGAATTTATCTGGTTCTAAACCTGTAGGCGATGAACTAAGCTCTCTGTTGTCAAATGGAAAGCTGTGGAGAAGCTTTGGCAGCTTTAGTGGAAAAGAGCCAGAAGTCTTAGGGAAATTACCATCTATGGACTGAGAGACTCTGTGTTTCCTGATATCAGCAGAACACACTCAGCTCAAAACAGACATCTCCAGTTTACATCTGCTATTTTACTGAAGTTGAAGAATGGGAGAAGTGATTCTTGCAGTCTGGGTACTTGGATCAGGTTCATCTCACTTTAAATTTCAAAACCTAACAAACTTCATCCCGTGAATACTCGTGCTTTACTGTATGATAAACTATGATGAGCTAAAACAGTTTGACCACCTGCCTAATATATTGGTGGTCCCTAAATAGTATCCTGTTGTATCTGGCACCAGGTTCTGTAGCTTGTGATGTGGATTTACTGTGGATTGGTCCAAAATAGAAGCTCGACTGGATTGAGGAACTTGAAGGCCTGGGACCTCAACCTAATCACCTCAAGCTACCTGATGCCCCATTCACATGGGGCTTCAGCGTCAATGCTTGACAGAGGGCGTGTCTTAAGTTGGGGCTGACGCGATCTTCATAGCAGCGTCAGCCAATAAAATTAGTCAGCAATAGGCCACTGTCTGAGCTGACGTATTTGCATACAGCGATCTGATTGGCTAATGCTTCCCAACTTTTGCAGCGAGCAATGTCACTAAAGCAGCACCGATGGATCCACAATGCAGTTCGGTAATGCCTGATTTTACCTATTCAAAGTGAATGGGAAGCGTTGAAGCTGACGCCCTGTGTGAATGAGACGTAATAACTGTCGTCAGTTGTTTTTGGAAAATATAAACAGATGTTTCAATAAAGTGTTAACATATGCTTCTCTATAATCAACACCCTTTTTGAGGTTTTTTGACACGTTACTTAATTGTTTAATGTTCAGTCTACTTAAATTTGTAAAAACAATTAAAGATCTTCGATTAATGTTGGGACAACATGAAGCAATTTTTTATTGTGTGAAACGACCACAAATCCAGTGTTAACTTGCACGGGTATATTATCAACCAAGTTAAAATAAAACGACACATTCCAGGTTCGTAGTCAGCCTGGTGAAAAGAGTGGTTCATTTTTTGCATTTTGGACCTATTTGCAGTTATACACCTCAGTTTCTATTTTTACTATAAGATTTAAATACTGCATATTAGTGAATTATTATTATTATTTAGCTGGATTAGCTAATCAGATGTCATCATAACCACATTTTTGATGTACTAAAAATATTTCCTAAAAAATGCAATAAAAAAAATTAAAACAAATTTTTAAAATACAAATTTATTACATCATATATCATTAGGAAAAAATAGCAATCTATTAAAGTTTTAAATAAAAAAAATGTAGCCTACAGCCTACTATAGTTTATTAGACAAAAATAAACTGGCCAGCACATTCAACAGTCCTCAGTCAAAATTTGGCCATTTCAGTCAAAAGTTATAATTTAAACATTATATTATTATTCATAATAACAATAATAAAACAATAATAATGAGTTCTTCAGAATTTTTTTGTCTCTTTGGTAAAAAATAAAGTACATTTGAAAATTCCTGGATATTAACAATAGCCACAATATATTCAAATTAATGTAATATGGCTTCTGGTGATTCACACCTTTTTATTGCAAATTTTTATTACTGAAATAAGGTCCAAGATTTAGAATAAAAGTTACTTGTACCATGTTTTCTCTGTTAAAAAACAATACAGTAGTAAAAGAAGACTTCTCTTGCATCAGATTATAGCCCCACCAAAGCAACAGCCGTCAGAGGATTCCGTTTGGGCATTTTCGATGGATTATTTTTATTTATTTATGATGGCCGAGCAGTCAAAATAGGACAAACGAGCTCATGTATGGGATAAATTCTGGACTATTATCAGTGAGGGGTGGATCTTCCGAACCCCCCTGTCTACAGGCCTGAAAAGTGAGAACACGAGTTTTATGCTTATAGTAAACATGCTTTTAATAGAATTTTGGCTGTAAAAGCGCACCTACAGGTGTTTGAGGTGCAGGTCAGATTTACTCCAGTTCATCATTTATTGTGTTCATATTAAGTTTGTCTAAAAAATGATGAGACCCGTCCAGTTTCATCTAGAATGCATACCAGATCACCTTCTGAAGTGGTTTCAGCGATCGGGTGGCTACAAATCAGCACAGGCTCATTAGGAAAATGGCCTCGGGATTACATTATTGGGAACTGAGAAACGTGTGCTTGCGGGGGTAACATGTGGCTGCATTTTGAGTGTAAACGAATGCTAAGGGGCGGTATAGAACTTAACTCAAGATATTTCCAGAAACTAGATAAAAAAAAGATTCCCAAAAAGCTGTGTAACGTTGGGATACACACGGCCAAGTCTCTTCAGTGAGGGTGGGTCAGTAGGCTTTTCTCACTTACACACGCGAAAGACGTTGATGTAAAATGGCAAAAATGTCCACAGCGCCCACAGCGTTTACAAGAAACGGCACGTATGAGAAAACGTGCCCCAGTAAAGCTGCGGTCACACTGGGCTTTTCCTCCCATAGACTTCCATTCTTACGCACGCGAATGCGTCAGACCAGAAACACAGGGTAATGCGTCAAGTTTCGCAGGTTGCTGCGGTGCAAAGTTCAAGCTTGGTGAACTCGGAATTGCATCACTTGACTGTTACACTAGAGATTGTGTGTGTGAAATTCTGTTGTGCGGAGCTGCAAAAAGAGGCGGGATTAAACAAGATTATTAGACATTAAAAAAGCGAGAGATTGCTCCATGTTTTAAATTTATGTCCAGAGAGGTCTTGTTTTGATTCTCGATCGGTCTCATGCAGTCAAGTGATGCGATTTCGCAGGTTAGAAATCAACAAGCTTGAACTTTGCACTGCATCGACCTGCGTTTCCGGTCTGACGAATTGGCGTGCGTATGAATGGAAGTCTATAGCTGCGTCCCAAATGGCACACTATGCACTCATGCACTATGTACTTATGCACTTACACACTCAACAGGATAGTATATGTATGTAGTGTCGTCCCAAATGGCACACTAATGTTTTTTACTAAGCGGAAATTCCGTTTCCCTGATGACGTTTGACTGTTGACAAATCAGTGAAATAAACGACCGAATTATCAAATACCTGCCTTGATTATTACCGCATTAACCATCGGGAGGAGCTATGAATTTTGCTTTCACCATCCAAAATACATAAAGTTATCCAACATGTGAGTCCGATAGCTCCGCCCCTTCCACTACGTAAGCAAACCTGCGGTCGTTGAGTGCGTGAAGTGTCCATCATTACACACTTCATTCTACCGGCTGAATGAGTGCATCATCCGGGTAATTAAAGTGCACTTATTATTTTTAGAGTTTTCAGTGTGAACGCACTACTTACGTAAGTAGAATAGTGCATATGCGATTTGGGATGCAGCTTATGGGAAGAAAAGTCATGTGTGACCGCAGCATAACGCATTTGAGACTGTATAGATTATGTACACGGCGGCCTCTAAAGGATTTGTGAAAATTATAAATGAAACAAAACTGCAAGAAGTAGTCCCCAGTACAAATTTCTCAGTTTTCGAAAATGAATCAATCCATGTATCCAAGCTAAGTTTTTGATTAGTAATGAGCATTAAGTCTGAACTTAATTTGGACAACTTAAAAGGCAATATTTCCTAAGCAACCCTTTTTTTCCCCTTCTTTCTTTTTTTTTTTTTTTGTATCTCAGCCAAATACTGTGCTAACACACCATTAATAAATAGAAAGATTATTATATTTCAGATGGTGTGTACATAAAATTAAACTTTAGGACTGGTTTTAGTGTCCAGGGTCACATTTTATTGCAATGACATCATACTCCATACTTATCAAGTGTCATTGCAATGAAATGTTTATTCGAGGTTTCTGCAAGTTAAATTTAAGACTATTTAAGAAATTTTCAAGACCATAATAAATCAAATTTATACTCCTAAAGGACTAAACACTAAGGATTTTTTCAAATACCCCAGAGGTAAAATATTTGAGATATTTCTTAGCAAAATATTTTAAATATTGGGTAAAACAAGCAAATCTACTTGAATCCATACACGTTTTTTTCCCCAACATAAACATTCTTAAAAAAAACGTTTTAAAAGTAAAAAAAAAAAAACTTTAATAAACTATATACTCACAACAATCTGTCCAGCTTGGTGTCCACAGCAGTAAATACATGGGGTACTTTTTTAAACAAACGTTATTCTAAGGAAAATAATTAAGTCATTATGGTTAATAGGAGATAAAAATGACCTTTTTAAATAAAAGATTTTAAGTTATATTGAGATGGATTGATGCTGATTGTAAGGGCCTTGGCCAGACTGCGTAGCAATACATGAACAAAGGAAAATTAAGACTTGCTGAAAAATGATGTATGACCTACAACACAGTACTTCAGTAAACTTAAAACTTTTTAAGGCCTAAAATTTAGATGTTAAGATTTAAAATATTTTAAGATCTCACAGACACCCTGTTAATGTATTGATACATATACCTTCAGTTTCAGAGACAAGTATTAAGGCTATCCCTACACTGAATTTTAGTATTATCTGCTTAACTTAAAAAACAAAAACAAATACAGGGCCATAGAATGGTTTCAATATACACACCAGCTATGTAAAGTTTTCTACCTGTTTTTAACAAACAAATCAAGGCATAATTCGGTCACTAGAGGGAGACATTGATGGAAATTCAGGGAGTCCAAAAAATTGACAGTAAACTCACAAAAAAGTTTGTATTTAAACAAAAAAAATAAAAAAAGAGGAAAATGCTTTATCTTTAAAAGCCTTCTACATTATTTATGTAGATTTGGATGTCTTATAATAGATATTAATGAAGATTTGTAAGGAAGATTGGTTGGGCATATTAATAATGTAGCTTGAAAGAGAAAAATGAGGCACAGATGTCAATTATTACAGCACAGAGTTGACTGCTGAACAAGGTATTATCATAATGTCCCGTATCATGTTACAGAGAGAGCCATTAATGTTCACTTTGGCCAAATGGATGATTGTTGTCTATAAGCTCCATAAATCCACTCTCACCCATTAAGCGCTGCCATCAAAACCAGAAAACATGCCAAAAGATCAATTATTAGAGTCCACTGAACCTTTTGATGATGAGCAAAGCCAGATTCACTATTATTGACAGTAGAAGAGTTTAAATATTGATTTTAATGGGCATGTTGGGAAGTATAAAAGGGCTGAAACATGTTCAGAAGGGCAAACATATCTTATTTTTTTTTATAGGAGTAAAATATAACACTATTTCCTGTACAAATGACATAAGTTTGCACAAATATGCAAAAAATAGTATGTTACGAGTCAAAAAACAAAACATAAACATGATACATTCACAATTTGCACTATAGGCTTATTGAAGAGTTTTAAGAAACTCTTAAATGATCATTTTCAACAGCTTAGACATGTCAGATATTGTTAAGACATCTAGTGAAAAATAGTCAACATTCACAAAGTAGGAAAATAGATTGGATCTCAAATACACTTTAAAAACAGCATCCTTAAAAGCTCATTAGTCTGAGCATACCTATCTATCTATCTATCCAAACTAAAGTTCTGTCTGGTTCTTGAATGTGATTGGTTGATAGCTGTGCGATATTCTTCCTGTAACAGCACTTGACCAGTCTCTTCACACTTCACCCTTGTGTATTACCAAAGTCCCTTTAAGGCAAATCATTTCACTCAGCGTCCATCTTTGAAACTCTTCTTGCTCCAACAATATAACATATTATAACATCAAAAACTGTCTGTAACACTAAATCAATGAGAGCCCCAAGCTTGTTTCTTTGCAACGTGATGGTAACATCTGGTGGTAATGGTAGACAAAAGCCCCTTTCACACATACAGACCTTTCGGGAAAATTACTGGCAATTTTTAAATGCAGCTACTTTTTCTGCCAACTTAAAGATAATTAATTCTTGTGCGGCCCGGTACTGATTGATCCACGGACCGGTACCAGTCCGCGGGCCGGGGTTTGGGGACCACTGATTTAAAACAGAATGCCCGAGCATACTGCGCGAGAGTTGCTTCAAAGATGGCTGCTGAGTGAAATGACTTGCCATAAAGGGACTTTGTTATAACTCCGCCCACATACAGCAACAAGCAGAGGACACTCTACAGTTTGACAGATATTGCTGCTGTTGGACATCCTGATGTACTTTTGAGGCTTGTTTTTTTAAGGCTTTTTTAGTCAAGAATATTTAAAATATATATAATTTTGGAGAGAAAGCGCATCGGTGGCCATTAGTCTGTCATTGAGCAGACCAAAGACGTTGTCCATTCACAAGATGGCAACAGAGACCGCATAATAAGCCCTTACCAGCTAAAACAGCATAATTTCTAACTAAAGCTGATCAAATCATTATTAAACTGGTAAGTGATATTCTAAGTCGATCTCTATCTTTTGTATGCCGTAGTGCTGTATTCATACCATATAATTGTAGTGTATTGAGTGTAAAATGTGACTCGCATATCAGGAATGTGTTCTGTTATGGCAGAAAGAAAGAAGAAAAGCCTGCATGTGTTTAGCATTTTTCCTTATCGCAAGCACAACAGCAATCTGGTAGTGATTGCGCTGCTTTTATCAGGGGTAATTTGTTGTGATATCCGATTGCAACAGAGAAATACTGTAGACTGTAATAGACTGTAATACTGTAAAGAGATAACTCTGTAGACTGATGGCATTTCATGTCACGTTCAGCCTTATAATCCTAAAATGTGAGCAAAACCTGTTTAGTCATCACTTTAGACATTATGCTAGAGAATCATTCAAACATTAGCTCTAAAATGACGCTGAAGTAGTGACAGCTTCTGCTGTTCTGACGTCAGCTGCAGATGTGAATGAATGGTGGAAGTAGTTCCTCATACTACATGTTTATATATATATATATATATATATATATATATATATATATATATATATATATATATATATATACATACACACACACACAGTTGAAGTGAGAATTATTAGCCCCCCTGTATTATTAGTGCCCCTGTTTATTTTTTTCCCCAATTTCTGTTTAATGGAGGGAAGATTGTTTCAGCACATTTCTAAGCATAATAGTTTTAAAAACTTATTTCTAATAACAGATTTATTTTGTCTTTGTCATGATGACAGTAGATAATATTTTACTTGATATTTTTCAAGACACTTCTATACAGCTTAAAGTGACATTTAAAGGCTGAACTAGGTTAATAAGGTGAACTAGGCAGGTTAGGGTAATTAGGCAAGTTACTGTATGATGATGGTTTGTTCTGTAGACTATCGAAAAAAAAATTAGCTTAAAGGGGCTAATAATTTTGTTTTTTTTTAAATTAATAACTACTTTTATTCTAGCCGAAATAATACAAATAGGACTTTCTCCAGAAGAAAAAATATTATCAGACATACTGTAAAAATGTCATTTCTATGTTAAACATAATTTGGGAAAAATTTAAAAAAGAAAATAAAAATCAAAAGGGTGCTAATAATTCTGACTTCAACTGTGTGTGTGTGTGTGTGTGTGTATATATATATATATATATATATATATACATACATTCATATATACATACATATATATATATATACATTCATATATACATACATATATATATATATATATAAATATATATAAATAAACGTATATATATATATATATATATATATATATATATATATATATATAAATAAATAAACATATAAACATATATATATATATATATATATATATATATATATATATATATATATATATATATATATATTCAAAATCCTTTAAGCAATATTTATTGTTTATATGAATAGTGTTTAAACCGTAAAAAATAAAAAAGGGCCCAAAAATAAAGGAATAAAAATTATTTTTATAAAATATTGTCACATTTGCTGGTGCTCCATTGTGAATAAGAGTATCTATGTTTTAAGTGTGTCTGACCCCAATGTTGTCAGCAATATACCATATGTTTTGTTTATTGTTTTGGCCATGTCTCAGGTTCATTTGGATTCAATGTCTTGCAGACTTGCAGATTTTGTCAAAGACTTCAGGGAATGCATCTTTACAGCCGAGCTCCTCTCTGAGTTTGTGATACAAAGTGCCGTCAAACATCTCCCAGAATTCCTTGCGTTCCATGTATACATCAGCATACAACATCTGGAATCTACAAAAGGAGGTGTTGTGTTATTGCTGTGAAGGAAATACTAGAATATTGTATACTTCTAAAGAATTTAAAACAAATTAACTGGATTTTAAAAGCTGGTTGTTAAGTATTACAGCAGTGTTTTTCGTAACAGTAATTAAAATGAAGGGTTATTACAAATCTGACAAAAATAAATAAGTAAAAAGTCTGCTTGGTACAATTTTAATACAACGAGAAAATAAAAATGACCAAATAAGTGATTAATGATTAAATTGTGACTCTGTCGTTAAATAAATTCAGATATAATCATGGTTTTCTTAAACTCAGCTAATTAAAATAAATGTTCATTTCAGCTGGAACTGGTATATTTTGGTATATCTGTGTAATTCCAGTGAAATAAAATGCATGTAAATGTATGATGTTTTTAACATTGTTCATCTAACCAAATGAAAAAAAGTGAAAACTGACCCGTGAACGTCTCTGACAAACTTCTCCAGCTGCCGTGTGGATGATGTGGCCTCAAAGTGTTTGACCTTTGGTTCTCCATATGCTCCGATATCAACATACAGTTCATCTTCATCTCCTTTAGGATGCACCATTCCTGGCTGGTTGGGCAAAAGGAATGGACACAGCCACAGAGGATACACCTACAACACACACAAACCAAACCCTAAAGCAACGCACAACCAGCTCATGCTATGAAATACCATTAGTCACTTTTTTTTCAGTAACACTTTACACTTTTTTTTTTTTAGCCAAATGTGGTATTAGTATCAGTTAAAATATCTAGCAAAATGTAACAATGATACACATTTATACAACAGTTTTTTTGTGATATTCTGCCAGTATCAAAACTCTTCCAGCCTTTTTACCGGTGTGCATCACTCTACCCACAGCAAGAGCCAAGCAAATGACTAAACTCCACATTTAATTGAAAAATACTGTATCTGTAGAAACACCCAACGCATAACATAGGCAAGAATGTAGTTGTTTAGAAACTGCAAAAAAGCACAGCACATGAGCCGCTATTTCACTACTATGGAGTAGGGATGTAACGGTATCAGAATTTCACGGTACGGTAATACCTCGGTATGAATGTCACGGTACGGTATTTATTGAATCATTTACAGGAAAAAACAAAACTTATGAAAATACTCCAAAAAAGTGCCAAAAGTGTCAATGACATACAAATTAGCCATTTATCTGTAAGCTTTGAAACAGGAACTTCAATTTTAATAACAAAAAAATATTAAACCATGTAAAAAAAATAAAGTTTCAATTTAGTAGTGTTGAAAACTCATCACATCAACATTTAATCACTCACTCACTTAGATAGAGATGGGTTTAAAGGAAAATTATCATATAAATATAATCTGGTAAAAGCTGGTATCTCTGGGTATTTACAATGTCCCCTGCAACAGAAAAAAACCCCTCTCATTTGGGACTGAGGTTTCTGGGACAGAGAGATATGACTTGGCCCAGGTTGACAGCAGTGGGTAACGTTGTGCATTGTCTTTCCCCCACTTGAGAGGACAAACCATGAGTAAGATAGCGGTCTCATGATGTCTGCATCAATCTGAACAGTGTGCTGACAACACCGCTATTCAGTACGCGCGCGACAACACAGCTGATCAGAACTCGCGCGACAACACCGCTATTCAGTACGCGCGCGGCGACAACACCCGCTTTAGAGTTTTTCAGCTCTTTTTCATCCCCGCTTCTAGCAGCACACTCCATTTACGCATTACTGGATCTGTAGCGACAACAGACCGCAAGGGATGATGGTCAAGCATGGGCTGATGGGAATTGTAGTTTTCGCTACCTCCCGTTCGCTTCATTCACCTGAGCAAATTTTCTCAGAAGACCTATAGTTTTACCGAGTCATGCGACTTCGGTAATATCGAAAAAAAATTATATTGCGGTATGACGGTATTTACAATACCGTTACATCCCTACTATGGAGAAATGCTGTAAAACTCCATCTTTATCTCTCCCTCACTTTGGACTTTTGACCCGCTGGCCTGTTTGTGAGGTAACTTTTCCTCTCCTCTTGGCTGTTAAAGCAATACTTGTAGACCCAGACGCGAGTGTGCCTGAGGTGTGAGTTTTCTCCAGTGTCTATTATGGATTACCTGTAATAACCGCGTTATATGCACATCAAACTGTAACCGCGGCTGTTCTTCCCGCCATCGGTGAACAGTGCTTTCATTTCTAAAGCCGTTCACAGGCCTTTCTGTTGAGCAGGTGGAGACAGTAACCAATTACAGGGGTGTAAGACCTCGTCTGTCAGCACTCAAAAAGCAAGCAGGATTATAATATTTACATGAGTTTATTTGCTATAAATGCTCATGCTGTCTTCTGTGCATGTGTTGGAGTTTTGTTTGACACATTCAAGAAAGAGTGTTTTCTTTGAGCAGCAGGATAAAGGAAGGGTGCAGTTCATATATCTTACTGCTGTATTAAAGAACAAATTTGTATTACAAATAATATATGAATATATTTATATATTTTAATAAAAAAAATGATTGTGTGGTGAAGGAAAAATCTAATTATGAATGGAAAGCATCGTCAATGCACTGAGATATCGAATTGAATCAAATCGAATGCATGATAATCGGAACCGAACCATACCGTGAGACCAGTGTAGATTCACACCCCTACTCGATACAATTATAGACCTTTTTCTTCGCAGCTGCATGGAGGGCGCCATAGTGGCCGGCGTCTTCCAGTAGAATATTTAGAATTTCATTAACAGCGTTTACAACCGTTTTTTTGTGATCCGAAAATGAGTTTCAATAGCTATTTGAGTGGATTACGTAGTGTTTTTGTGACACACAAATTTGAAAGGTGTGTGTTAAATCTGTTTTAATCTGTCAGATCTGTGATTCAACTGCGAGAGAAAAACAGTGTTGTAAGCCATGTTTCTTTTCATTTTGCTTAATCGCGTGCCCCAAATAAAAGACATTTAAAATAAACAAAACAATATGATGTCTTATGACTGCTTTCTTTACACAATACTTGTACTTTTACTTTCAGTGCTTGAGTAGTAATTTTTTTAATAAACTACTAGCAATACTCAAGTACAGAAAATGTTGAATACTTTATTACTTCCACTTAAGTATGGTGCTTAAAGAGCACTTCAACTTCTACTCAAGTCACTTTTTTATAGAGCACTTGTATTTTCACTTAAGTCTGGCTCTCTAGTACTTTATACTTCTCTGAGCAGGATAAAGATAAGCAGGTTATTTACATTGTATTATTAATCCACAGCAAAAACCTTTGATATACACTCATCGGCCACTTTATTAGGTACACCTGTCCAATTGATTGTTAACGCAAATTTCTAAACAGCCAATCACATGATAGCAACTCAATTAATTTAGGCAGGGTCAAGACGATCTGCTGCAGTTCAAACCGAGCATCAGAATGGGGAAGACAGATGATTTAAGGGACTTTGAACGTGGCATGGTTGTTGGTGCCAGACGGGCTGGTCGGAGTATTTCAGAAACTGTGGATCTACTGGGATTTTCCAGCAAAACTACCTCTAGGATTTACAGAGAATGTTCAGAAAAAGAGAAAACATCCAGTGAGAGGCAGTTCTGTGGGGGGCAAATGCCTTGTTGATGCTAAAGGAGGTCAAAGGAGAATGGCCAGACTGGTTCGAGCTGATAGGAAGGCAACAGTAACTCAAATAATCACTCGTTACAACCGAGGTATGCAGAAGAGCATCCCTGAATGCACAACATGTCCAACCTTGAGGCAGATAGGCTACAGCAGCAGAAAACCACACCGGGTGCCACTCCTGTCAGGCAAGAACAGGAAACGGAGGCTACAATAGACACAAGCTCATAACTGGACAATAGAACATTGGAAAAACATTGCCTGCTCTAATGAGTCTCGTTTTTTTGCTGCAACACTCGCATTGTAGGTTCAGAATTTGTCGTCAACCACATGAAAGCATGGATCCATCCTGCCTTGTATCAACGGTTCAGGCTGCTGCTGGTGGTGTAATGGTGTGGGGGATATTTTTTTTGGCACACTTTGGGCCCATTAGTACCAATAAATCATCGAGCCTGTTTGAGTATTGTTGTTGAACATGTCCATCCCTTTTTGACCACAGTGTACTTATCTCTGACGGCTACTTCCAGCAGGATAACGCGCCATGTCATAAAGCGCGAATCATCACAGATTAGTTTCTTGAACAGGACAATGAGTTCACTCTACTCAAATGGCCTCCACAGTCACAAGATCTCAATCCAATAAAGCATGGGATGTAGTGGAACGGGAGATTCAAATCAGCTAACAAATCGGCAGCAACTGCAAGATGCCATCATGGAGCAAAATCTCTGAGGAATAGTTCCACTACCTTGTTGAATCTTCCACAAAGGATTAAGGCAGTTCTGAAGGCAAAAGCGGGTCCAACCCACTACTAGTAAGGTGTACTTAATAAAGTGGCCAGTGAGTTTATATTATAATGCCTGATTTACTTAGTATCTTTATATTGTTGTTTTTTTACATGTTTATGTCAATAAATGACGTTTGATTTAAATTGCAGTAATACTTCATTAAAATGTTTTGTTACAGTTGACGTTACATTGTTCTGCCACTAGGTGTGACTTGTAACAGTAACTTCAAAAATGTGATTGTTAAAGAGTATTATTTATTGTTTGTTGCTGTTGATGTTATCAAATTAAACCCAAGATGTTTAAAATGAATTCTCTCTGCTAACTTTCATTCCTATTTTGACATTTTCTTTTCATAAAACTCATTTAGTGTCTTTGAACCAAATGCAGTGGTTGAATTGTACAAATTAGTTCTGATTTGGCAGATATTGAGCCGGTTGGTTTTGCAGACTGCAGGAGAATTGGCTTTTGGAGTCATGGGTTCCCTCAAGAATTTCTAATGGGTTTTTAGAAAAGCAGCTTTCGATTTCAGAGCAAAATAAAGGTCTGTGGTGAACATTACTGGAATAGACTTTCATATAAATGAATTTTTGATGCCTGCTTTCAATTGAAATAGACATTACTTTCCATGCTGAATATATTTGTGTACACTTAATGTCCCCTTTATTGGATACACATTGCTATCACCAGTTTGTACAGCCTTTTTATCTTCAGGACTACTATAATTTTGTGGCATTAATTCAACAACATTGCTCAGAGATTTTGGTTCATATTGAAATGTTAGCATCGCTAGTAGCTATAAACTTGTTATCCGGACATCCATGATAAGAAACTCCCATTCAGCAGTCTATTAGAGTGAGATCTGGTGATTGGAGGTCATTTGAGTACTTCAAGTTTTTGTGCTATGCCAAATTCTAATCCTATCATACAAATCTTGCAGCAGAAATCTGCACTCACTGGATGAGGCAAGTTTTTCAGTATTGTCTAATTTTTGTAACAGGAGTGTCACTGGTGTGCTGTTCTTCCGCTGCTGTAGCTCATCTGCTTCAAGGTTTGATGTGTTGTGTGTTCAGAGATTCTAATCTACAGAGTTGTAACCAGTAATCATTTGCAACACTCTGCCTTGTTGGAAATACATTCGTGCTTCAGCGAATCTGTACTTCAACATATGTTTGACTGCAGTTTGATCAGTGTTTCTCAACAATGTTCCACCAGGACCACCAACACTGCATGTTTTGAATGTCACCTTTATCTGTCACAACCATTACAGGTCTTTCAGTCTCTGCTAATGAGCTGATGATCTGAATCAGGTGTGTTTGGTTAAGGAGACATGGAAAATGTGCAGAGCTGGTGGTCCTCCTGGAACATGGTTGAGAAACACTGTTCTAGATCATAGGTATAAAGCTAAGTTCCTGGATGGCTGCTGTTCTGCACAGTTTTGCTCCAACCCTAATCAAACAGCTGATCCAACTAATCAAGATGTTAGCTCATGACTACTAGTAGAGACTATTAAGCAGGTTGAGTTGGAGCTGGTTGGAGCTATACTATGCTGAACTGGCAGCTCTGCCTTGCCTTTAGAAAGCATGCGCAGTCATGAATAATTAAGAAGCAGGCTCTTCTCATAGGATAAGAAAACTCTGCCATGAGTAATAATGAGAAACCGATGAGTTATCTTTGCACTTGCAGTTTTGTGCAGCGTCACTGTTTTTGATCCGACCCAAAAATCATTTTAAACCCGGAAGATGAAATTAGCTGACAAAAGCTCAAAAATATCCAGTTTTCCCCACAATTAAAGCTAACGGGTGCAAACATTGTCTTAACTGATGCTCAACACACAAATCTGTTAAAGTCTCAAAATAAATAAAGTACTAGAGGGTTTCTTGAACCTTTAAATCACCTATCTGATGCTTTCTGAACTCCAGCAGATCCTCGTGACCACGTCTTCACGTCTAAATGCATTGAGTTGCTGTCATGTGATTGGCTGTTTAGATGTTTAGCATTATTAAGTAGTTAAACAGGTGTACCTAATAAAGTGAGTGTACATTTGAGTGCGAGGCTGTTTCTCAATATGCGTTCTTCAGCGCTCTTGCGTGTTCTTGTGTAACGTCATCATCAGCTGCCAAAGTTCAGTTCCAATATTCAAGACCGCTAGAACAGAGGACGCGTGAAACTTCCCGGATGTGTTCTTGATATCGAGAACGCAACTATGCAAACTTGAGCACCAATCTCACTCTAGAAGTCCGAGAAGTCATTTCGACTGGAGGTGGGAAGCACAGCATTTTATTTAGATTTATTATTATAGGGCCATGAAACCCTCTCGTTTCAGCAGGGTGTTTTCACACCTCTACTTTGGAAAAAGTCAGAAAAGTGGGCGTGTCCAGCTCTGTTTAGGGAGGAGTGTCGGAGAAAGAAAAGAGGCATGGTGTGGGAGTGTCTATTTGGGCGCGCTGGATTTCAGAGTCAAACACACACACACACAGGGGAGAAAGGGACTGTGTTTACATGGACATCTGTAGTCAAATTATTTGCCAAATTATTAAATGGTGGACTTTAACTGCAGTTTGGCTCTTTCATTCAGGGAATTCACTCATGTCCCTCGCGACAAACGAGATATTTGATTCGAGGAACTGCTGTAAGCATGTATTTTTCATACAATGTTTGATACCGCACGGCGAATGAGAGAAAAAAAACCCTCAGCATTTCCCGGAAACTCGGATGCACACGACAGGTAGCGTCAGAAAGCCGCGTGTGTTATTCCGGTCACAAAATGTGGTGAAAATCCTACAAGGGGGTAAAGTTTGGTTGTAGTGCTAACATGTTTACACTCGGTGCAATAGTTTTTTCGATACGAACAAACTGAATAAACAAAGAGCACTGGTCGCTCGCTTACCAAATCTGTAGAGACAGGACAATCACCAGCAACTAGAGCCGCGTCTTTATTAAGAGGAGACTACAAGCGAATCTGGATCTCAGCGTTTGCAGATGAGAACAGCTCTCAGGTAAACAATAATCCTCCTTAGACACGTAAGTTATTGTTGTCGAGCGTCGCGTACACTGTTAATCCACACGTAACTCCAGCTGAGCTCTCACAGAGAGAAAATGAAAACAAAACTTAACTGCAGCAAACTATAAAAGCAACACTTCACGCTTGTTTTGCCAACACAACGTGGCGTCTTTGTTGTCTAAACACTCTGACAGTAATATGGCGCGCTGATTGGTTTGAACCAAGCTTTACTCAAGCATTAATGCATCACACTGTAAGACGTAATAAGACACACTCTGGCACAGACGCCCAGTCTGCACGCTGGAATACAACGCTATTATGTCATGACCGTGACGCAGCTTCAAGAATTTGTTTCAAACCGGAAGTACAAATTTGCTTGAAATAACGCAAAAACAACCAATTTACACTTTTTAGTGAAATATAGGTGTCCTAATAGTGTTTTTAGCAGTGTGGGACACATATCCGTCTGTCAACAGCTCAAAAAATGTGTTTTGGTGTTTCGTGACCCTTTGAAGTTCAGAGATATGACTTATTTACCTCAGGAGTTTCCCTAAATGAAACAGTGAAAGTAAACATTACCATGGGCATCTTAATAAAGGAATAAACGCAGTAAGGGTGTTTGTTTGCTGAAATTAGTATCAAGATCTGTTTTTATTTATATTGTGCAACGTATATTTGTAATGTTTTATGCAGAGTATATTTTTTGAAAAGGGGTAAAACAATAAATTGTTGAAAGAATGCTGTAATGTTTAAATAATTTTCCTTTAAAAAAACGCATATAGGTCATGTGACCAGTGGTAAAATTGCAGTATCTCATTTCTCAGAGGACGCATTCTCTGTTCTCGTTGTCTCCAGAGTTCGTTCTTTGAGACCGGCAAGACTGGTCTCAACAAGAACGCAGAAAACAGCCCATGTCTGGTTTACTTACATGAATGTCCTCATGGAAACGCTGGATGGCAGCCTTGATGTCCTTCATGGGGACCAGCATGTCCTGCACCACATGGTGCTGCTCGTACAGTTTGCGGATGGTCTCTCCCTGAGTAAGCTTTAGCAGAGAGATCTTTGGAGGAACCATCCAGCCAAACACATACCGGAACAACGGGTTATTCCCGAATGGAATAATGTCCTGAAAAACAGACACCAAGTAATGGAAGAAACAAATAAATTGCATACACATATGATAGATGAAGTAACGGTAAACAAGATAAGATGACAACAGAGAGGAAATGGGTTGCGTGATCAATATGTTGAGTTATTACAGTAAGTGCTGTATCCGCACACCATTGTTTATGACCAGAAAAGTTGTGTTTGAAAGTCAAAGACACTCCTGGTCTTGTCCATCTCTGCTTTAGCTGCATAATTTATTGAGTAATGTCAAACTAGCGCTGCCAATCAACAGTCAACGCACGCTTCCTGAAGCTAATGGAAGGTTTTAGTGGATATAATGCATCAAAACTGTGTGTGAGTGTGTTGGGGAGGGAGAGAGAAGGATTAAGAGAGAGATAAATACTTGATTAAGATGAAAGAGGGGTAGTGGTCATCTCTTTAACTATGCATTACGGGACTAGTGAAATATCTAAAGCTAACGGAATCCATAGAGAAAGTTTGTGTCTCAAGTGTTTGTGTTTTAAATAGAATAACGTGTCTGTGACAATAGCCTAGTGGTAATTGCGTTGACACATGGCACTATGGTGTTCACAAAGACCAGAGTTCAATTCCCAGCTCGATGTCCTATCCTGATCCATACCATCTCTGCTCCACACATTTTCCGGACTATAATATCCACTGTCCTATAACACTGAAGGTGAAAACCCCTAAAGTAATAATAATAATAATAATAATAATAATACAAATTTAACCCTTAAAGACCTAGAGATATTTTGTGGGCATCTAATGGGCCTATGTTATTATTATTTTTAAAAGCAGTTTTATTGTTATTTTAGCAGTCAGCCTCAAGTGTCATATTATTTTAAACAGGAGAACCTGAAGCTTCAATCTGTATCAATAAAAGGTCTAGTCTAAAATATTTTTTGGTCCAAAAACATATGAACAGACAGAAAATATATCCAGAATTTTAAGAAAAACGGTTTTTAAAAAAGTGGCATTTTCTAGTTATAACAAACAAAACCTTATGAAGTTTGTTTTTTTTTTTTTCTTTAGAAATACACAGTATGATGTTTTATACTTCCACAATAAATTTTGTCTACATCCACCTGTCCCTGAGCAAGTTATAGCAATTTATTTCAATGTTTTTCTAAGGCGTTTTTCAGTGGGAAAATAACTAGTGTATTTATTTACTGACAATGTATTTGCCCAAAAGTTCTGGGAATGAACTAAACAGAAAGATTGTTACAAAATAACGGAACACTTAAGCAAGTTTGACTTTTTCCAAATAATATATTTTCAGTTACCATAAACAACACCACTTATAATGAACAAATAAAGAATAAGAAAATAATAAATAATGAGTCAAAGTTCAAATAAACATGGTGCAAATCCTTAGTAAAAAATTAGATATAAAGATTTACCATACAATAAATAGTTACATAACTAAACTAGATTTAATATGGACCATCCTTAGGTTTTATGTGCCAGCATGGATATGGTGTTGACCCTGCTGCTTTGTTGCAGACAAACAACCGCACCTTTGAGATTAGGACGCGGTCATCATGGCAAAGATAAAATAAATCTGCTATTAGAAATGAGTTATTAAAAATATTATGTTTAAAAATGTGTTGAAAAAATCTGCTCTCCGTTAAACAGAAATTAAGGCAAAAATAAACAGGGGTGCTAATGATTCAGGGGGGCTAATAATTCTGACTTCAACTGTATATAGTCTTGTGATGTCACATGCCATTTCCATTTGATTTATAAACTTGATTAAATAAATGCTTGGTTTGTAATGAGGAAGACATTTTGAAACTTGCAGGATGTTTTAATGGTACCAAGACCTCTAATATGTCAAAAGATCAAGGTAAATTTGATTCCTCGTGCCATGACCCCTTTAAAACCAGAATGTACAAATAGGAAAAGCAGATCATTTAGTAATTGTGTTGCTGAGTGCAGTTTTCCGGAGTAATTTACTTGTAACTCCCAGAAGATGCTGCGGGTGTGTCTGTGGTAATAGTGGCGGAGAGGAATGTACTCCACTGCAACGCGGTTCTGCTTCAGGAAACTCTCCACATGCCGAAAGAACCACGGCTTGTAATAATAACCTATACAGTTAGTCTGACAACCAGAGAGAAGGACAAACAGGAAAAAAATAAATAAACAATACGATTACACAATGACATTTCATCATATATGTTTTTAAAATAAACATGCTTCGTTTACTATATTTATTATGAACTGGACTTTGGTTGCAATGTGCTAGCATTTTAACATGTCGCTAGGATGTTTTGCACAGTGCTAACAAGTTTATAGCATGTTTAAAAATGTTTAATTCATTTGTTCATTCGGCTTAGTCACTTTATTCATCAGGGGTCGCCACAGCGGAATGAACCGCCAACTTATCCAGCATATGTTTTACACAGCAGATGCTCTTCCAGCTGCAACCCATAACTGGAAAACACCCATACACACTCATTCACACACATACACTACAAACAATTTAGCTTACCCAATTCACCTATACCACATGTCTTGGGAGTTGTTGGGGTAACCAAAGCACCCTGAGGAAACCCACGCAAACACGGGAAGAACATGCAAACTCCACACAGCCAGGGCTCGAACCAGCAACCTTCTTGCTGTGAGGCGACAGCGCTACCCACTGCAGCACTGTGATGTTCCAAAATAGTTTTATCATATTTTATTACATTTCTAGCATGTTTCCTCATCTTGTATTGTATGTTTTAACATGTCACTAGAACGGTATAGCTTATAACTACACGTTTCAGCACACTGTTAAAAAACTGCTGACCCCAAAATACATTTTAAATAACATTTACATTTTATTTTACATTAAATAAATCTCGAATTTTCACTTCATTAGATCGTTAGGGTGCTGGTAGCTGTTTGAATGGTATCTTGGTTTATAAAGTGTTGCCAAGTGATGATAACAAGTTCGCGTTTTTGCTAGTAAGTTTCTACCATGTAAATAGCATGCTGCAAACATGTTTGACACATTGCTAGCATGTTTTAAAGCACTGAAAGCATGTTTTAGCTCATTAACATGTCATTATCTTATTTGCTAACATTTAACACACACTGCTAGCCAGTTTCATCATTTACATTGCATGCTTTTGCATTACTAGCATATTTTAGCACATTGCTAGCATGACTGAACACAATGCAAGCATTGTTTCTGCATGTTTTTTTTTACATATTAGAAGCATATTTGATGCTAACATACTTTTTATAAAATGGAATTGAGCAATTCCATGCAAATGTCAAGCTTGCCATGAAAAAATTAAGATTTCGCCAAAAAAGCGTTTCTTCGTTTTTTGTGTAGGCTTGTATTTACAGTGCTTTAAAAATACTCAAAAAATGTCTCTGTCAATGATTTCACACAATTATATTTGATTTATCAAAGTCACACAAGTGGTTATTTCACATCCATCGCATCCATAACAGATAGATGTCACATGCATAACGAAGTTTTTTCCTCATAAAAGCAAAAATGTCAAATCAAATAAAATCAGTCTTGTTTGTTTTATAGTGAGCCAACTTTTATCCTTTTGATTAGCATCTTTTTTTTGGGGTTGTTTAGTTTATTTCACAGGATTTCTACAAAGTATGGCGACGCAGTGGTGCAGTAGGTAGTGCTGTCGCCTCACAGCAAGAAGGTCGCTGGTTCGAGCCTCGGCTCGGTCAGTTGGCGTTTCTGTGTGGAGTTTGCATGTTCTCCCTGTGTTTGCGTGGGTTTCCTACGAGTGCTCCAGTTTCCCCCACAGTCCAAAGACATGCGGTACAGGTGATTTGGGTAGGCTAAAATTGTCCGTAGTGTACGAGTTTGAATGAGTGTGTATGGATGTTTCCCAAAAATGGATTGTTGCTGGAAGGGCATCCGCTGCGTAAAAACATGCTGGATAAGTTGATCAGTTCATTCCGCTGTAGCGACCCCTAATTAATAAAGTGACTAAGCAGACACGAAATTGAATAAATTAATTTTTACAAAGTAGGTTGCATACTGTAAACTTGCAGACTTTTTGTCACATCCATGACGCATGTTTATTTTCCTCATTTAAAATATAAAAAATGTATACAGATTGATATTTTTCTGCTCCCACAACTCTGTGGCAAGTTGATTTGAAAAATATGAAGAGATGTTTCAATATAATGTAAAAATATACTTCCTCTGTCAATTTATGTTTTGAGTCTTTTACTGCAAACGTAACATCCATAACGCTGCAATTGCTCAACTGTAAATGTGGGCTTTGCTAATGAACAAGCAAGACAGCCATAGGAAAAATACCAAAAAATGAAATGAGATCACATTGTAAAATCCTCATTATCACCTTGTCAGGCTCTGCATGATCCGTCATGACGCCGGTCATAATCACAGCCTCGTCCCGAGAGTACTGAAGTCCCTCAACAAACTGGTTCTCCTTATTGGCAGATTCCTCAGCAAACTTTTTGCAAATTGCATCCAAGCCGCGAACAGGTTCATAGTGCAGCTTCACCCATTTCTGAGCTGGAATTATCCGGATCTCTGCCGCAACCAGAAACCCCAGAGTCCCGCAGGACCAGGGAACGGCATAAAACAGGTCAGAGTTTTCTTTCTGCGAGCAAGAGTTTTGATTTCAAAAATATTAATATGTCTTTGTGATATGGTTTAATTTAATCTGTAATAATGAACTCACCTCAGTGCAGCGGACCAGACTGCCGTCAGCCAACACCAGCTCAAAGGCTACACAGATGTGCTGAAACAGGCCGTAGATGTGAGATGAAGACTCAATGCCTGTTCCCATCACCAGCCCGCCTGAACACAACATGAGACAGTTTCACGTTTTAGATGGGGATGACCTCTGTCAAAAACTGAATGCATAATATAAGTTGAATGCCATTTTCATATTGTATACTTAAACGTTTGAAGGTTTGGATCTTGTGACATAATGTATTGGTAAAAAGTCTGTAATACTCAATTTGTATATGATAAAAAGTGCATCATTATTACTTCTAACGTTCTAATATTCTGATTTGATCTACTATTCGGATGACACTTAGCATTTTTCCTACCAAAAGGTCATCAGTGCAATATTTTACAATATGACAAAAATCTCATATCACGATACAAGTCATCTCGTATCCTGATAACAATATACTGTATATTTATCACAATATAATACCTATTCTGTTATAAGCATTGATAATGCAATTAAAATATAGTCAGTTAAATAGACTTGAGTATTTATTTATTTGTTCAAGCTTAAAACGAGATAAAAGGTTGTTCAAGGTTCATCAGGAGCAGCAGGCGAGCACAGAAACTCTATTGAAAAATGTTACGTTTGATGTTTTCTTTGTCTATTTTTTTTTCACCCTCCTCTCCGTTTGCTCAGCCCTTAGGTTTCTTATTGGTTTACCATTCTGTCCATCATCATTATGACATTTTCGATCTCTGATGACTGATTATCTCAGTTTACTGTGGTAATTTGAGTTTGCTTGTTGAACTTCGTTGGCTTTAAGTAACATAATGTGATGGTTGTGTGATTCTAAACTAAGCTTTGACCGTCTTATCAGGTTTGTTTTAGTTTAGATTGATGCTTTGTTAGATTAGTTTGTGTAACGAAGTGGCTGACACAGAGGGATCCATTTGCAGTATTTTTATTAAACACAGTTTAATAACAAATAGCACACAGATGTAATGCGTGTGCGAACTCACATCAAACACAGTAGTATATGGTTGTAGGGCTGGCGGCAGGTAAACACAGGATGAGTATGCAGGCATGGGTCAGAGGCAGACGGCTAATATCAAAGTCGGTATGCAGGCTAGAGTTCAAGGCAGGCGGCAAGGATCAGAGTCGGTATTCAGGCTGAGGTATAAGGCA
The DNA here is from genome assembly GCF_052040795.2 of Danio rerio. Lineage (NCBI taxonomy): Eukaryota > Metazoa > Chordata > Actinopteri > Cypriniformes > Danionidae > Danio > Danio rerio. The sequence goes on from NC_141040.1 coordinate 7,335,501, forward strand.
GGCAGCAGGCAAGACAAGGTCGGAATCAAAGCAAGGTAAGCAACGGGAAAGCAGGCAAGGATGAGAAACACTCAGTAGTGTTAGCCGGGGCAGAATAAAACTTCGCCATGGGCTGGAGTGTGTGTGCTGCTTTTATGTGTGTGCATGGGTCATTAACTGAATGCGCTGCAGGTGTGCATGCTGTCAGTGCAAGTGGATGACGTAATGTTAAAAGTCCGGTGATGATGACCTCTGCTGGCCAGCAAGGGGAATGACTGGGACCGAGTCGGTAACAGTTTGAGTGTTTTGACACTTGTGTATTTTGAGTTTTGTAGTTTAATTAGTTTAGTTCGGGTGTCGTATACACTGAAGACCTCGGTTTTTATTTGTATTTCTTTTTGACGCCTAGTTTAGACTTTAGATTTAAGGATTGTTTTGTTTTGTTGATTTCATTCATTTAGCTTCCACTCGTTGTTTTTGTTTAAATATAATTGTAAATGTTTATTTCTTTTTCCCATTTATTATTGTTACATATTGTATTAACTATTGAGTAAAAAGTTTAAATAAGAGAATTGACTTGTGCCTCATCCTTGATCTGTTGCACACATTACACCTGTCTCACCTAAAGGTTACAGCATCCCACTTAAACATCTTAAACACGTAACAAAATACTTAGGTATTTTCTTTTTCCATGACATTTTAAAGAAATGAAATTTAATGCAGTGCTTCTTGTCTGATCTGAGATCCACTTTAAAGGCCCGGATTGGCCAGTTGGGAGGACCGGGAGAGTTCCCGGTGAGCCGGTCCGTTTTTTTGGCCGCGAGGACCGGTGTTTCTAGCTGCTTGCACTCTCAGCAGTCACACTTTTTTTCATTTATTTATTTATTTCACCATAGCCTCACTCTTTTTATTCATTATTTTGCCGCAGCTCCGCTCTTCTTATTTATTGTCTCGCAGCCCATGAGCAAAATGCAGCCTGCAGGGTAATGATGATGTAACTATCATTCCGGCCACACAAACGTAACAGTGCCATTGTGGTCCAGTGGTCAGCACGTTACGTTACGACATCGTTGATCCGTGTTCCATCCTCATCTAGGTAACCTTTTTTTTACATTTTATTTTGTGAAGTTTATTCATAAACTAATTTCGAGAGGATCACGTGCTTATGATTGACACGGCTGGCCCCGAGTCAAGCTAACGAACGAACCACCAATCAGGCTATTCTTAACCCAGTATAAATAACCAAACGCCCTACCTTTAGTCATCTTCGTTTTGAAGAATCCCCCCTTCCACCCCTTCTCCTCCTTTTTTCTACAGGGCAGCACGGCGGCCCAGTCGCTAGCACTGCGGCCTCACAGCAAAAAATGCATCAGACTTGGGTATCCACCCAACCGGTCAGCATTTTCGTGCGGAGTTCATGTTCTCCCCGTGCTTGCGTGGGTTTTCCCCGGGTCCTTCGGTTTCCTTCCACACTCCCAAAAACATGAGACTAAGTAAATTGACTAAACCAAATTAGCACCAAATTCAATCCTGCCAGCAACACACCACCTTAGCAATCCTTACGCAGCAGGGGGGGGGGGGGGGGTGTGGGGGGGGGTCAAACCCGAGTCAAACTCCCCTCTCGCCCTGCAACAGGAGGGAGCTCCGGGCTCGAGGATCTTTCGAGCTCGGGGCTCTCTCCCGGGACAGCATGCCAAACTAGCTTATTACCAATCATCAGCTAAGTGTGAACTCTTGAACTTCATTTTAATTGTTAAGACATATAAGTTTTATTGTTAAGACACTGTGGAAATATAAATTTCTGTCAACTAATTCCAAATGAACAATAATCTACGTATAACTGAAAAGTTATATTCTTTGGTTTTTAATTATAAAATTTCATTAACATCCCAGCTAGGAGGGACATTTAACCTTTATCTCTCTGACTACAGGCTAAGACAGTGATGCAAATGCTTTAAACGACTCTGTCTTTGTCTTCGGGTGTTGCTTTTATGCTACAGAAACCCTATGTTGATTAACTTGTGTGGTCAGTAGCTGGGCCGTTTTTTAACACCTATGCCATGCTGACTCCAATACTGAATTTGCATGCTTTGTTTAGCTATATCCCCTCCTCCTAAGAACACAATATAGCCATGAAATCTTTGTCTTAATTCAGACTTGTGTGAGACTTGTGAGAGACTCGTGAAAGAACTTGCAGACTGCAGACCTCTAGTAGGCTCTTGCAGACACATGGACATCTAATAAAAGACGCTGTTTGACTGCAGATTAACCAACACGTCTCAATTAAGGAATTCTGCTTGTTTCGAGTCTCCTGGACTGGGTTCTTCTCCTCTCTTTTTTACTCATTTATTTTTTTTACAACAACACAAATGTAAGGTTGTTGAACATTTGAAGTTCTAAAGCAGCTGTTTTCTTGAAAAAGACGTGAGTGTAATTAGAAATTGAATAGGAAATGACCCTATTTTAATATAGTCAGTCGTGAACTCAGGTGGACCGGTCAGTGGGCCGGTCTAATGCTTGAAACTCCAGGGCTGAAAAGGAGTCCCACTCTGGCCCTGCCATGTTAAATTGTATCTCAATAAGGCAGCAAAGGTCTTTTGAAAGAAACCCGTATAATGGCAAAACAGTTCATCAGAAACGCTTGAGCTGGCTTATTGAAAAATAAAAATCCATGTGCATATACCTCATTGGATAAAATAAATTGTCATGTTATTAACATGCTAAATGTAATATTTAAAATGGGACTTATTTGTTCAATTTACAACTCTGTCAATGACCAAGAATCAATAAACCTCGACAAAACAGTGACTTTACAACCGTATTGACTTGATAAATGCAACCAACACAATTTCTCCTAAAATACAGAAAATGGACCTGAAGATGAAAGTGCACTGAAGGCACATTTGGGATAATCTTGGAAGTTCAGCATCTTTTAGAGCACTACTAAATTGCATTTACTTCCTTTTAAAATATCATGTATCCTCATATATGTTTTTCGACAGTCACTTCAGCCTGTGAGATTTTTTTTAAATCTTACTGGTATCCACTGTAAGCAGCAACATGGCCCATGGATAAAATAAATTACTTAAGATAATTAACAGTTCTAAATAAACAAATATGTGTCTCTAAATCCTAAAACAAGAAAGGAATGGGACAGAAAATTCATGAAAAAAGCAAACTTAGCACTAAAGAGCAATGGTCAAAAGTCCAAATAACTGATCCTTGATTACAGAGATACTGCTCTACACTAAGATTTAGAAATAGTATTGTGTAAAACTGCTTTGATTTGCCGATTTCAGTTTCAAGTGAATCAATAGATGCGGCCAGATATATTTCCTATCATCCAACAAAGTACAAAAGCACAACACATCTTCCCCATGTCTTATTACCAAATACAGCGTCTCCACAGAATTACAAATGAATTTGAAGGAGAGTCTGTGTAAAGCATTTCTCCACCAATGAGCGCTCTTTTTTTTGTTTCTGGGATCTATAAACACTTTCAGCAATAGGACCCGTATCCGCTCTAATCTAATCTGCCTCATTGAACAGGGTCTATGCTCATCCATAACACGATTACGAGCAGCCTCTGATGCACCACACACAGCATATAATATTGATCAGGAGAGAGCGTTATGTGCAATTTAAAGAAAGCGAATATCTGCAAGTGCTCGGAGACATTAAACAAATCCCTCGTGGAGCATGTGGAAAGAAAAGGGAGAGATGATAAAGGTCAGAGATGACTTACTGGCCTCATCTAAGTGGAGAGAAGTGTTACTGAATTGAAAATGTTCGGATGCATCTAGACGACATGTGAATAGGAGTTTGCTGTAATCTGAGACTTGGGCCGTACTCATACTAGGTACAGTTGCCTCGAACCGGGCCAAAGCACGCTTGTCCCCCCTCCCGTCTCCCCCGACGGTCCGCGCTCACACCATATCGGGCCTCGGCACGCCTTACGTCATCGCTGCTGCGCTGTTCAGAAGCGCTCTCTATGGCAAGCCTTTTTAGCATTTAAATCTTTGTTCTGACTCCATAAATATATTTAAAGATATCGCTAATTATATTTTGACTAGTCATAATTATAATTCGACTAGTCAGTATTACAATTAGAGATATCTGCAATTACAATTGTACTAGTACGAAATCAGATTGGAGATACCTGCAAATATATTATGACTAGTCATATTCCTCCATTGATTTCCATTGAAAAATATTTGCAGATATCTCTAACTGAGTTTTGACTAGTCACAATTGTAATTAGAGATATCTCTGAGTTTTTACTAGTCATAATACATTTGGAGATGTCTTTAATTCATCATATTAAGAGATATTTACAAATATATTTGAAGATCTCTAACTAATTTACTAATAGTCGAATTACAGTTGTAGATATCTTGAATTGGATTTTTGACGAGTCAAAACTCAGAGATATCTGCAAATATTTTTCAATGGAAGTCAATGAAAAATGGAAAACAAACAAGTATAATTAGGCGAACCATTGAAAGATGTGGGGTAAAGTATGTGAACCCCTTAAGTGTGTTTGTGCTGATGCCTAAAGCATGTCACATGCTTTTTTCCCCCTGAAAATGTATTTTATTTTGCAATATTATATAAATGTATATTATTACATTAATTTGTCTTTCTATTTGCAATAAAACATTTTATTTGTTTTATTACAATCATTTAGTACATATTTAAACGTGAAAGGTAAAAAGTTAGTTGTTTTGAACAAACACTAAAACAAAAACAAAAAATAACTCAGTGAGTGCCTTGGGCAGATTTCTGTTGTTATTTTGATGAACCCCCTGAGCGCTTTTTGTTTGTTGTTTCTGGACAAAAAATAACTCTTTTTACAAACAAACAAAAATTCAAGAAATTAAAACTGAAAAATATAATAAACTATAATGAACTGAATAATAAACTGAAATCAAACATATGAAACATTTATTTATTTCAGCTAGTTGTCATTTTTATTTTACTTAAGGTGCTTTTATAACTTATAAATATATATATTAGGGCTGTGCAATTAATCGAAAATCCGATTTCGATTTAGGATTATGGCTTCTAACCATTATGAAAAACCATTAATCGAGAAAAACGATTCTTGCATCATATACCAAAAGTGCGAAAGACCGCGTGCTTATATGTGTGTGCAACACGCGCACACGCATAAGCACGCGTACAGTATTCGGTCTCATTCGCACACTGAGACGAGTAGAGCAGCGCAGACATCTAAAATAATCTTAACATGAGCGCTTTAATGGTCAAATAGGTGTCAAAACACGGTGATTAGTGATTATTCATATTAACCCTCATTTGCGTAATAAACAAACGAGTTGAGAATCAAAAGACACGTGAAAGAGAAACCATTAAAGTGACAATGATAAAACAGGCGGCAGCATTTCGCACTAATCAAACGACGAGAACATTCCTTACTGCTCCTGACTGAAGGATTTTTGTAGCTAAAGTGTTTTTCTTAGGGTGAAGACCCTTAAATCACAGTTTGTTTTATATTTTTATTCTATTGTATTTATTTCTCTTTCCTTTGCAGGGTGGAAAATAACTGTACATATATATACAGTTGAAGTCAGAATTATTGGCCCTCCAGAATATTAGCAACCCTTTTCCTCCAATTTCTGTTTAATTGAAAGAAGTTTTTTTAAAACTTATTTCTGAACATACTAGTTTTGATATCTCATGTCTAATTACTGATTTGTTTTATCTTATATGCTATGGTGACAGTACATAACATTTTACTAGATGTTTTTCAAAATACAAGCATTCAGATTAAAGTGCAATTCAAAGGCTTAATTAGAGTAATTAGACAAGTCATTGTATAACAGTAGATTCTTCTGCAGACAATCAAAAAATATATTGCTTAAGGGGGCTAATAATATTGACCTTAAAATGGGTTTCAAAATATTTAAACCTGCTTTTATTCTAGCTAAAATAAAACAAATAAGACTTTCTCCAGAAGAAAAAAAATATTAGAGGAAATACTGTTAAAATTCCTTGCTTGTTTAACATAATTTGGGAAATAGTTTAAAAAAAAAAAACTAAACTCTCAGTAGCGCTAATAATTTTGACTTCAACTGATAATCGTTTAGAATAATCGTGATTACAATTATGACCAAAATTTTTTCCAAAATCGAGCAGCCCTGATACATATACATATATATATATATATAAAAATAACAAATTTAAATGCACCAAAAACATTTTTTAATAAAAGGAAAATAAACATAAAAACTGGTAACACTTTATTATAACTACACACTATAAATCATTTATTAATAATCGGCATATCGTGAATTCATTATCTGTGAAGCATTAACTTTACATTAATAAGCATTAGTAAGCAGTTTATGACTGCAGCTACAAATGCTCTATTCTTGACTTACAAACATATTTAAAATGTGCTTAATAATTGTATTTTCATACTTTATTAATGATTTATTTTTCATTACTAAATTAAGTATCGCATTATTTACAAACCATTGGTATTTAAGAGTAGTTGAGGGTTTTTAGGATCATTCAGAGTTAGTTGAGGGTTTTGGGGGGTTGAGGGTAAATGACTAATAAACTTCATGCCTGAATAATAAAACATATAAACGTTGATTTCAATAGTTTATTAATCATTTACTAACTCTGAATGATCCTAAAAACCACGAATGCTTGCCCCACACAAAGTGCATAGAAAGATGGTGATTTTATCCTCTTTGTCTTACAACAGCTCTGCAGTAATGTTAAGGCTGATTTATACTTCTGCGTCAAACACCGGCGTATGCTACGGCGCTGACGCATAGCCCTTCGCCGTGGCCATCGCCGTCACTGACGTGCACCTCTCAAAAAATGTAACTACACGTCGCAACAACGCGTAGCGCAAGCTCTGTGATTGGTCGGCTTGGTAGCGCTGACGAGTCTGGGCGGGACCGAGAGCGCGCGAATGGCGCGAGCGATTGTTTACAAGTGTGGAGTCCCGTGAAGGAGCTCCGGATGGAAAGTTTTGTTTTGTGTTTACCTCATAGTTAAAGTTGTTGCACGTCCGCCAGTTCCTGCCTTAAAATGAGCAAGTTTGAGCCACTTGTACATCCCGGAAGTGTTCAGGAAACGCAAAAATGCAGCGAAGAAACTCGACACTGAGGAAGATTTACACCTCACTGCCAACTAGCTTTTCGGAAGTGTTAATGCAGACCAACAGAGACAGCGCGCAGAAGTATAAATGCACAGCCACACGCGTTGCATGCGCCGTGGGTTACGCGGTCACTTGACGCAGAAGTATAAATCAGGCTTTACACATCATCTGTGCCACTTTCTTCCTGTGAAGCGAGTCGAGACGTTCCCTTATCAAGTCGATCTGGACATTATGTTTGGAGGAAATATAAAACTGGGCTGGGATCTGTGATTTTATATGGATGCATTCCTGCGCAGACGTGCTAACCTTTCAAGAATAGAAAATCTGTTCTTCTTTTAAAACCTACCAACAGTGAGGTCATCGAGTTCTGGCAGCACCGGCAGTGTCCAGCCAATAGAGTTGAGCAGAGCAGTCACCTGACCCATGTTAGCTAAAGGCTCCACACGCACTACCTGAAAAATTAGTTCATTTCATCACACTTTGCAATACTCTAACAATCACATACAGTATGTCAAAAATAACTCTTATCTACATCCACTTTCACAGTCTGCTGAACACCAAATCTTTCCAAATTATTAAATAAACAGATATGGAAACAGGTACCTTTCGTTTTGTGTCAACCTCCAGGATGTCCATCATGTTAATCATGATGTTCTTGTGAGTTTTCTTGTATTTTCCCACTCTGAGGGACACAGTCAGCCATCCCGGACGTCCCGTGCACATATATTTCTTCCCTCCATCTTTCCTCCATTCTCGCACCTGGAAAAGTGAAATGGCCACATTTGGTTAAAATCGAATTGCATTGAATGGTGTGTTTCCATGATTCAATCTGACTCAGTCATGAGTCATTACCGAATTAAAATAGCATTTACTGTGCAATTTGTCTTTCCATTTTCATTAGTTTGACATATTTAGGCTGATTGGTGAACCTTAATATGATTTCATTTCAGTATATATTTACTAGGGCCGCAAGATCACCTTACAGCAAGAAGGCATTTGTGTGTTGGCGTGGGTTTCCTACAGGTGCTCCGGTTAACCCCACAGTCCAAAGACATAAAGTATTGACCTTATTCTAAAATGCGGAAGTGCGCCTGTTTTCGCGATTGTCTTAGAACTTCCGATTCAGTCGCCTATGGGAGAAATGACTAGGAATAATAAACGGAAGAAAATGGCCAAACTACTTGCTCAACAAACAAATGTTTGCATGACTATACAGACCAAGTATCATAATATAATAAGAAAATATTAAACTGTAACATCAAGCAGCGTAACGAGCAGTTGTTAACGTCAAAAAATGAATGGAAGTGAATGTGACCGGAAGTCGCGAGACAAAAAGATTCATATGGCAGCGCCCGCTCGTCAGCTGAGAATAAGGTGAATAGGTGAACTGCATAAACTAAATTTATAGTACGTGAGTGAATGAGTGTGTATGAGTGTTTCCCAGCACTGGGTTGTGGCTGGAAGGGCATCCGCAGTGTAAAACATATACTAAAATAGTTAAATCTGCTGTGCAACCTCTGAAATAGAGACTAAGCCAAAGGAAAATAAATGAATGAATTTATTCACTATTACAGTAATTATTAAGTGCATTGTATAAATTACAAAGTGCACCCAACAAGATATTTAGCTTCACCTCACTTCTAAGAAGCACCGCCATAAATGAAATGATCAATTTAGTCTCTTTATGCATTCTCAAATTGCTTAAATATTTGTAATATTTGCTACAAACTTAAAATATGATAATGAGAAGCATAATGAAAAAATAGTGGGCGAGGCAGTGGCACAGTAGGTAGTGCTGTCGCCTCACAGCAAGAAGGTCGCTGGTTCAAACCTCAGCTCAGTTGGCGTTTCTGTGTGGAGTTTGCATGTTCTCCTTCAAGTGGGTTTCCTCCGGGTGCTCCAGTTTCCCCCACAGTCCAAAGACATGCGGTACAGGTGAATTGGGTTGGCTAAATTGTCCATAGTGTATGAGTGTGTGTGTGAATGTGTGTGTGGATGTTTCCCAGAGATGGGTTGCGGCTGGAAGGGCATCTGCTGCGTAAAAACTTGCTGGATAAGTTGGCGGTTCATAACAGCTATTCAATAACAGCCATTGACTTTTTTATAGTTTTTTTTTTGTTCCATGTCAATGGCTGTTATTTTCTATATCATTCTCCAGAATTTCCTCTGTTCAACAGAAGAAAGAAACTCAGATAGGTTTGTGGAGGTTGAATAATTGTTGGGTGTAACGTGTTCCTTGGTAACGCGTTACTGTATTCTAAATACATTTTTGAGGAATGCAGTAATGTAACGAAATACTTTTTAAATTTGTGTAATTTTATTACAGTTACTAAGTCAATGTTATTGCATTACTTGCGTTGCAAATACGGTTTTTGGAAGAAAAAAAACTGCCTATTTGAAACTAATTTACTATAGGCTAATTATAGTCCAAACACTGCAGTGCTTATCATACTATGGATGTCAGTGTTTATAGGTATCCAGTTTTCCTATAAATGTCTTCTTTTGTGTTAAAAAAAAACAGACAAAACAGGTTGAAAAAAAGTGAATATTGAGAATTTTGGGTGAAGTCTGGGGTGGCCAACACTGTTCCTGGAGATCTACCTTCCTGCAAATGTCAGTTGCAACCCATATCAAACACACCTGCCTGTAATTATCAAATGGTGTTCAGGTCCTAATTAATTGGTTGAGGTGAGTTTGATCAGGGTAGGAGCTAAACTCTGCAGGAAGGTAGATCTCCGGGAACACCCCTGCTTTAAGTCTTTTGAATATGTCAGGTTGCTGTGATCAACCCATTGTAACGTTTTTCAGTGAATATTAAATTACTGAAAGAGCTGCAGTTTATTTTCTATTTTTATAGGTGTACTTTATATGTTTTAAAAGTTACTTCAAAGTCAAGTAATTAGTAATCTGATTACTTTTTACATGAAGTATTCAGTAATATAATCAAATTACAATTTTCCAGCAGTAATCAGTAATTTGGAATCTAGTACTTTTTTTAAACTTACTTACCCAACACTGATAAAAGTAACAGAATTTAAAATATTAGGTGAACTATCCCTTTAATGAGGGATTAACTACAATTTCATGAAGCTTTGCAAAGTAAAAGTTATAGATTGAAAATAAGTTACTCATTAAAATTTTTAAATATATTTTCTCATAATTCATTCTTTTTCTTGTCGGCTTAGTCCCTTTATTAAAAAAGAAAAAAAAACTGTAAAAAAAAGTCAATGGCTGTTATTTACCAGCATTCTGAATAATTACATTTTTGGGTGAACTATCTCTTTATGGATAAGTAAGCTATAATCTGGTATCTTTGCCTTTTAGTTAAGTTTTCATACACTCATTTCACTTAAAGTTTCCAAAGTTATCACTACACTTTAACGAAGACTTATAAACTGTTTTTAGATCCTTTGGTGAAAAATATTTGATAAAAAGAAGAAGAACTACTTTAAATGTGGGCGGGTTTAATGTACGCTGTCGCACCCGTTGGGGTGTTTCATAGTAAGGGGGTGTGTTCATGAAAACAAGCATTCCCTTCCCTTCAAATACATAATTCCTTATGAAGTAAAATAAACTGATTTTAAAATAATACATAGATATTATCCCTGCAATGATTTTATTAGTAAGTTTAAGAAAGTTTTTTCACCCTGGTGTTGTTTTCATAAAATTGGGCCGGAAACAATTCTTCATTTATTTTTCAATTGCAGTTACACAAAATGGTTTTGGTGCCAAGTTTCCTTACTACTTTTTGAAGTGTAATATAAATTTAGGCATCATGGAATTGGTAAATGGAATAAGTTGAATTCCCCTTAGTGTATGTGTGTGAATGTGAGAGTGTATGGGTGTTTCCCAGTGTTGCAGCTGGAAGGGCATCCGCTGCGTATAACATATGCTGGATAAGTTGGCGGTTCATTCCGCTGTGGCGACCCTTAGTTAATAAAAGGACTAAGCCAAAAATAAAATAAAAATGATCGAATTATAGATTTATCAATATAACAGATAAAATGGTTTTATTTATGGATTGCAAATCTGGATTACTGGAAACAGGCAAAATAACAAACATTCTTATTTTATTTGGAAAGTATAACATCCACAAAACAAAATGTAAGCTGATTGTACTAAATTGTAAACTATTTTTCATTGATCTAAACATTTGTATGACTTCCATATAGAGTAATCTCAAAGCTCTTAAGGCATCCCCACTGCTGAATAATATACTTAATGTGCATGATTAATTTCTGTTGTTAATTCCCTTATATACTGTTTTATGTATAACTCTGTACTTTCCTGTTAATCAATAAAAAAGTAAGGGGCGTGTCCATACAACTTTGTCACGCCCCTACCTGTACCACAACGTAACTGCCACAGAAATAACATTTATTAACATTTTTTTAAAACAGCATTTCTTTTAAAAACTCTAAACAAGTCTCAAATAGACTGTACATGCATATTCATAATATTATAATCATATTAATATACCTACTACATAAAACTGTCATAAATTCCTTTGAGTCCAATATTAAAGTATATTCGCATGCCATATTCAGTAAAAGTTGTCTATCATTAAGTAACAAGGGTCGTCCACGCTGCAGGTTTGGTGTTTTTAACTTTACCTGTCTCTGAATGTCTCTGACCCGCTGGTCGTGCTGTTTGGGCGCGGAGCACATCTTGAAGATGATCCAGGCGCGCAGGTGATAGTACACATCAAACACGACGGACAAGGGCAGGAGAAACAGGCACACGAAGATCCATCTCTGGTGTATAATCACGTACTCCAAGCCTTTCACTTTGATCCATATCAAAAACAACACAGCTAACCCTCCCAAATACAATAACGGATCCATGCCGACGACGTTTTGAATTTGCAAGCACTTTAAAAACGCATGAAGCTTAATAAACAGTTATTTCATGCGTCTCCTGGTTTCCCTTGAGCACAGTTTCCCCGCTTGCACGCGTACGATTTGACATCTATCATTTGCGTGGTGTTTAGAAACATGCCAAGGTGGTCAAGGCACCGCCCCCTACGTGCGCTGATTGGTCGGTAGGACGTCAAATCAGATGACGCCAGTGGCTGCGTGGAGTCTTATCGGCCAATCACAAGAAAGGAACACCGTCACACCATTATGAAGGTAATTCAGTTGCGTAACTCGAGAGCTTGCAAATGTAAATGTGAGCACTTGTGATAATAATATTTGTATGTGTATGTTGAAATGTACACTTACAGCTCTGATGTGAACAGCTGAATCCCTCGATTTGCGCACACACACAACAATCCACACACTTGTGTTTTAAATTGGAAGTTGCAGATTAATAGTTGTGTATTTGTAAAATGTCATTTACAAATACAAAATGACAGACACACGTGTGCACGGCAAATTTGATTGCATCTTATCTCTACAACCACAGGTCGGCACTCACAACCTCTCAGATTCGTCAGTACAACTACAAATCTCCCGCGCTCTGACTTTTGCTACACATCTCCCGCGATCTCTGTAGCAGAACCCATCTGTGCACTTGCAAATGCAGAGGCGTGAGCAGCGCGGGGCGGGGGAGGGGCGGGGCAGGTGTAAAGCTGTTTGATAGGCTGATGCCTGACCAATGAACAATGCCAGCAGCCAACAGGACTGAGGTGCAAAAGAATCATTTCCCACGATTATTTTATTATTTAGGGTTTATTTCAACTCTTTTCTGAAGAGATTCTTGTTAAAAATCATTAATTTTGCGGAAATGTACATACCAGTAAAGGAGCAGCAAAGCCAGTTTATTGGCTACAGCCAGCCAATGAGATGGGGCGTTTCTGTTTGTCAGCACACAGGGCAGCTCACGTTGTTGGAGGCCTCGAGCAATCAGAGGGTAAGTTATGATTTTTAATAATGATCTATATGTTCAATACTGTTAGCTAGGCTAAGGACTGTGCTAGGTGCTTCTCTAGTTTGTTTTTTTATATAAGAAACAGTTATGAGTTATGTAGGAGTTGCTTTCTATCATGTTATATCGTTCTAAAGATACGATTCAACCCACATGAAATAAGTTGTAATAGTATTTATAGTAAATAATATTACGTTTTTGAACCATACTAACTATAAACTGTATTATATTGTATATACTGCAGTATCTACAACTTTGTTAATGAATGCAACAGCACACTGTAGTATTAACTAGCATGAACTTTAATAAATTGAAGTATATATATATATATATATATATATATATATATATATATATATATATATATATATAGCTTAAATTTGATAAGATTGAAATATAGCTATTTGTTTAAAACTAAACATTCTAATGTCATTTATTATGCAAATATCAAGTTGAAACAAATCTGTTAAGAACACATATTTATATGTAAAACCTAATACATTTTAAAGCAGTTTCATTTCTTTCTGATTTATACATCTACATCCATTACATCTGATTTAGGTCCACAACTTGCATCCTTCAACATGATATGTGTGTTCACAGGAAGAGCAACTAGGTGAGGGAGACAGTGTCCATCGCTCGGCTGAGGGTCCACTTTGAGCATCTCATCTGCAGGGTTAAGCAACATAAGCTGAACAGTCATCATCTCTCTCTATTACAGCGAGCATCAACCAGCTTTACACAATGGCTTGCTTTTTGCCCATTACTAAAGGTTTGAGCAAAGGATTAAAGAGGAGATAACATTTGATGGGTAATGATGAAGTTGGATTTACCACCTCCATCTCATTATGAACAAGGAAAAACCCTGAAATATTTCAATACAAGTAACTAGACATTTGCACTGCACTTATTTGCACTGTAAATTTTATTTGACAAATTAATGTTAAACATTTCCCTTACAGCACAGGTGCCAAACTCAGTTCCTGGAGGGCTGCAGCTTTGCAAAGTTTAGTTCTAACCCTAATTAAACACACCTGATCAAACTAACTGAGTCCTTCAGGTTTGTTTGAAACTTTCACTTAAGTGTGTTGAAGCAGGGTTGAAACTAAAAACGTGCAGGGTTACGGCCCTCCAGGAACTAAGTTTGACAGCCCTACTTTACAGTAAAGTGTAAAAATACTACATTAAACAATTATCAAAATAAAAGTTGTGTGTTGGTGAGTGTGTTTTGTTCAAATCTGTAATCATCTTGGCAGGTAAAAAGAGAAAATAAAGTCGGCTTCCTCTTGAATGATCTGAATCATTTTGAAGTGTTTGTAGATGAGCTTGATCATCATGTCATCTTTAGCATAAATAACATCCTATTCAAGCTATGCAGCTTCTCTGAGTTCCTCATCGACTTGAAACATGCTGATCTCTCCTGTCACTCCATCCTTACAGGAAACTGAGAAATAACCTATAGTTAGTAACTTTCATAATTAAAAAAGTGATATAAAGGACACACTGTACACAAACATGTAAATAGATAGATGGATAGATAGCCATGATGCAGGTTATTATAACAAAAACCGGTATAATCAGTGAGAAACTGAAACGCCTAGTGTTATTTTTAATTGCTATTAATGTGTGTGTGTGTGTGTGTGTAAATATACTTCAATTTATTAAAGTTCATGCTAGTTAATACTACAGTGTGCTGTTGCATTCATTAACAAAGTTGTAGATACTGCAGTATATACAATATAATACAGTTTATAGTTAGTATGGTTCAAAAACGTAATATTATTTACTATAAATACTATTACAACTTATTTCATGTGGGTTGAATCGTATCTTTAGAACGATATAACATGATAGAAAGCAACTCCTACATAACTCATAACTGTTTCTTATATAAAAAAACAAACTAGAGAAGCACCTAGCACAGTCCTTAGCCTAGCTAACAGTATTGAACATATAGATCATTATTAAAAATCATAACTTACCCTCTGATTGCTCGAGGCCTCCAACAACGTGAGCTGCCCTGTGTGCTGACAAACAGAAACGCCCCATCTCATTGGCTGGCTGTAGCCAATAAACTGGCTTTGCTGCTCCTTTACTGGTATGTACATTTCCGCAAAATTAATGATTTTTAACAAGAATCTCTTCAGAAAAGAGTTGAAATAAACCCTAAATAATAAAATAATCGTGGGAAATGATTCTTTTGCACCTCAGTCCTGTTGGCTGCTGGCATTGTTCATTGGTCAGGCATCAGCCTATCAAACAGCTTTACACCTGCCCCGCCCCTCCCCCGCCCCGCGCTGCTCACGCCTCTGCATTTGCAAGTGCACAGATGGGTTCTGCTACAGAGATCGCGGGAGATGTGTAGCAAAAGTCAGAGCGCGGGAGATTTGTAGTTGTACTGACGAATCTGAGAGGTTGTGAGTGCCGACCTGTGGTTGTAGAGATAAGATGCAATCAAATTTGCCGTGCACACGTGTGTCTGTCATTTTGTATTTGTAAATGACATTTTACAAATACACAACTATTAATCTGCAACTTCCAATTTAAAACACAAGTGTGTGGATTGTTGTGTGTGTGCGCAAATCGAGGGATTCAGCTGTTCACATCAGAGCTGTAAGTGTACATTTCAACATACACATACAAATATTATTATCACAAGTGCTCACATTTACATTTGCAAGCTCTCGAGTTACGCAACTGATTTACCTTCATACACCATTGACAGTGCGATGTTCATTACTATGCTGCTGTTAAAATTTACTGATATAGCAGATACTCGTTCTTTCTGTCTGGATAATGAGGAAACTTTAACTCACATGTTTTTACATGTAAAATCTTACAAAAGTTTTGGTCAGATTTATATAATTATTTAAATAAATCACAATCAACAAAACAAATCTTTAAATTGAAATATATTATTTATGATTCTAGTACCAATAATAAAAATGAAGAATATATATTTAACTTATTCATATTATATGCAAAATTCTTTATTGGCAAACAAAAATTTCTTAAATCCTATCCCTCCTTTGCCCATTTTTGAAATAAAAATGATTCCTTGCTTAAAGCTATACTGTATATTTATCGAACAACTAAAAAATTCTGCAAGTTAATAAAAACTTATGAAAATATCATGCTTCTGGTAGGTTATCTTTAATGCTTTTTGTATTTTTTTTTTTAATTTTGTACTTTTCCTTTTTTTGTTCTCTTTTTTTCTCTTTCTTTTACTTATTGTTATCACTTTGTAATTGTATGTACTTGTTCCAGTCACCTACAGATTATTTCCTGATTTATATTGTACATTACTTCTTTTCTAAATAAAAGTTTATTTAAAAAAAAATAATTATTAAGCTGCTGTTGAGAAATGAGGCGACTGCTGATTGCTGTAGGCAGTTATTATCTATGGTTATTAAAGGCACGAGTCAGATTTAAGGATTATCATAATACTAAATAGTGATAGGGAATACTTTCCAAAGTTTCAAATGGAAAGACAGTTTTATCTGTCATAACAGATGGTTATGAGTAGGCTTAATTAAAGTATCCTATTAGTTTATGGTTAGCCTACATTTTCTAAAACATTTTATTTGACTATAACAAAATTGCTTGCAAACTGATTAAGATTTATGCTTAAGATTCTGACATGCAATTATTTTTATTGAGCATCAAGGTAGCCGTTTTCAATATTTTTGATGCCACAGATGCAACAATAAGGTGCAAGTGACATTTTTTTATGGATCCTAAAATGTAAAGCATTGTCTAAAAACCAACCAAGCATTATTTCAAATTTGGGCTGACAGTGAAAAATAGGCAACTGACAAAAAGACAGTATGGATGTCTTGATGTCTTTTAAACACAAAATTGAGAATATTTAATGGAGAATATTTAATTTCTATTAAAAATTGCAGTATATTGTATATAGCCTATTTAATTAGACATTTGTTTATTGTAATCAGATATTTATTATCCATTTTTAAATGTGCAGGGGAGGATTTAACCAATAAGCGAGGTAAGCGGCCGCTTAGGGCCCCAGGAAATTTGGGGGCCCCAATAAATACATGTAAGTAAATTAAATTAGATCTATAAATCCTATATAAAACATTGTTTTCTCTCATATTTGGTAAAGTCAAGGGTCTAATAAATAAAAGTGTATCATTAAGCCTGCACAAATTTAGATGAACTTAATCTAATTTAGATTCTTCCAAATCAGATTACATTTAGTTTTAAAAATGAAACAATTTATTATTTTTAGTTGTTTTCAGGGTCTTTTTTAAGAACAAATGTAGAAAAGAGGATTGAGTTATATAAAATAAAGTCCTCAAACCAAACAAATAAACAAACAAACAAATAAAAATACATGCATACATAGGGTGCAAATTAAGACTTTTGGGCTGACTGGAATTGCTTAGGCCTCCCCAATTCACTAAATCCGCCCCTGATTATGTGCCTATTCTGCATTACTTGTTTATTCATTCATTCACTTATTTTCTTTTCGGTTTAGTCCCTTTATTAATCCGGGGTCGCCACAGCGGAATGAACCGCCAACTTATCCAGCAAGTTTTTACGCAGCGGATGGCCTTCCAGCCGCAACCCATCTCTGGGAAACATTCACACACACATTCACACACACACTCATACACTACGGACAATTTAGCCTACCTTATTCACCTGTACCGGATGACTTTGGACTGTGGGGGAAACCGGAGCACCCCGAGGAAACCCACGCGAATGGAGGGAGAACATGCAAACTCCACACAGAAACGCCAACTGATCGAGGCTCGAACCAGTGACCCAGCGACCTTCTTGCTGTGAGGCGACAGCACTACCTACTGCGCCACCGCGTCACCCATTATTTGTATAGTATATAATAAAAAATACAGTCAGCTCATGATGTAACTTTGGTAAAATATTGAAGGGAATAACAGTAAAAACATAAAGTGCAATGTTATCAATATTAGTTATTATTGTATTTAAATATTTTTTTTTATTCATTTGAATAATATCTAAATCTAATTGTGGATATTGTATTTATTTTAATCATGTTTAAGAATTTAGTATTTATTACTTAATTCTTAATTTTTTGTCAACATTTTTGTTATTTGCTTTTATGTGTTTATTTATTAAACCTTATAGCCTACAGTTAAATTAGGTTCATCTAATTAATAAAATGGTGATTTAGTGGCACAGTAGGTAGTGCTGTCGCCTCACAGCAAGAAGGTCGCTGGTTGGAGCCTCGGCTGTGTCAGTTGGCGTTTTTGTGTGGAGTTTGCATGTTCTTTCTGCGTTTGCGTGGGTTTCCTCCGGGTGCTCTGGACTGTGTCCTCCAGTCCAAAGACATGCGGTATAGGTGAATTGAGTAAGCTAAATTGTCCGTAGTGAATGAGTGTGTATGGATGTTTCCCAGAGATGGCTTGCAGCTGGAAAGGCATTTGCTGTATATGCTGGATAAGTTGGCGGTTCATTCTGCTGTGGTGACCCTAGATTAATAAAGGGACTAAGCTGAAAAGAAAATGAATGAATGAATGAATAATTAATAAAATCATTATTGTAAATAAAAAAAACTTAAAATGTTTGGGCATGTGTCACTGTCTTTTTTTATTTTGACGTCATGACTTTGCATCCCATAAACACAAAAATGCGGGATTGTTGCAACCCAAAATGGGTAAAATATTGACAAACCGAAACATTAAGTTAAAACTGGTCCTATAAATTTAATAAAATAATAAAATAACCGAGCAGTCGGTAGTCTATATTACACTTAGGATTGGGTTGAAATAACACAGATTTATTTTAGTGAAGGGTTAACTTGTGAAATGTTTTGTCATCTGTATTTTCTTTTTAACCTAATGAATTCATGTGAAAAAGCTATGTTTTAAAGAAATTGCAGATACATGTTCTCTTGGGAATCATAAATCATGCCAGTAAGCATCTGGCCTACAGACGGCTCTTGGGTGGGGCATGAACTCTAATGATGCTCTTGAAATGACAGAGGAGTTTGACAGCAAAGCAGCTGCGCTCACTCGAGCGCGCAGACTGAACCTGATGCGCGTAAACAGCAACTCGACCGAGCGCAGCCGGTTTAACATCTCTGTAACGCACTTTATGTTCGTCACTTTTTTACTGCAATTGCCTGAACCAAGACTTAAGAAAGAAAAATATGTATTCGCAGTCATATAATGCGCACAGGATATGCAATTTCCTCAAGAAGTGAACCAATGCATCTCCGTTTGAGGAACTTGATTCGCCCTGGAATCTTAATGTCATCCTGAAGCAGAGCGATGCCCGAGGAACTTTCCAGATAGATCAATGATATGAACTTACAGTATGCCTTCGTTACACCATGGCGCTATTTTCATTGGAGTATTTTTGATAGTCACCGGTGGCTCCACCGCGTTTCTAACTTCTAACCAAAGTCGCCTGCAGGCGTTCAGCATGTGCTGCGTGGTGCTCGGGGCGGTCATGCTCATATTAGGACTTTTCTGGGCGATGAACGGCAAGAGAAACCCGGTGCCTTATAATGAAGAGTACAGTCACGACTACAGCCAGGTCCTGTTCACCCCACCGCCCGGAAACCACTTCCCCGAGTCCCAGTCCGTCTTTCTGCACGGGTAAGTGAAGACTCGTCTCATAAATAAATTCTTGTCTGATACATATCTGCGCTAAGATAAGATCAGGGTACAGGAGATGAAACCACTCGTCATGAGCAAAAGTTTTGTTTTGTTTTTTTATCATGTACTGTTTCAACCCCAAATTCTAAAATAAATAAATAAATAAATAAATAAAAACTCGCAGTAACATCAGTTTAGCTAATTAATACGTAAAAAACGTTTAGCATTATTATCAATAAAAGATAAATGTGCACCTACATAAAAATATGCCAATTTTAATACAGCTGTTTTGAGCAAAAAATAAAAATGTAACTAAAATTAAACTAAAAATTTGCATTTAAAACATTTAAAATTATTTTGAATAAATAATAGTCTACATATATTGAAATCTAGCCTACATTCAAACTAACCTGTTCATTATCTCTCTTTAATAGGTCTCTTTCTCTGTAAATATTTTTTTTATAATAACAATTTCTACTTTAATAATTATAAACATTGACATTTTCAGTATAAAATGAAAATGCAAACTCTACATCAAAATTTCTGTATTGAAGCCCCTATTTTCCTGTCTCAGTTTTTTTCGCTGTTCGGTAAACACATTTTGCACTATTTATATGTTTTTTAACTTGACAGAAACATGACAGAAGACCGAATCTTAACTGAATATTCCTTTCTTTTTGTTTTGCTTTTTTTTTTACTTCCACTTGAATGGAGTTTCCAACAATCCAAATACTCTGCTTGGAGCAAAACGATCGCTCCCTTAAAGACCAAATGAGAGACATTAGAGAACTGGCTAATCTGATGAACCACTATGCAAGCAAGCCCATGATCAGTCCTCAAGGGAATTTTGTCAAATTTAGGGAGTGGTGATGGAGGTCAATGGACTTTTACTGTCTGACCCTCCAAGGAGGACATCGCCAAGCCCACTCCAAATCCAAAGCCATCAAGCCACAACAATTATAATGCCAGCATGAAGGGCTGACCCTCTCATTGGAGCCCAAAAGAGGTGACCGGATCAGGTGAGTGAGTATAATTCATAATTCTGGTAAAAAAAAATCTTGCCACTACATTATATCCTGATGCTATGAAAGAAACTCTACCTGTATTTCTTCTTGTTACTGGTTTTGTATAGCCTTATATCTCCAGAATTTCTGCCGGTTCTGTCCAGTCCTGAATCTCTTTGCGGTTCCACCCAGCCACCCCTCCACTGCCTTCTCGTTTAAAGACAGCCTGTTTTATCGGCTCCGCCTTCGTTGGCTTAGTCCCTCCCTTGCTCTTGTCTTCACCCTCAGTCTGCTGGATCACAATGTGTGTATTTCTCTCCCAGCTCTATGTTAGCATGAGGATCTCGTCTAAGCCTCTATAGCCCAGGCACCATTTTAGACCTCCAACCCGTTGAATCTGTCCTAGCCATGTGCTCCCTCATCTCCACCATAGCCCGTCATCCCATTGGCTCCATCAGGCTCCCTCATTCTTACAGCTCCTTGTTGATCAGATGTTGACCTGCCTCCACCATGGGATTTCACTTCTTTGGCTTTACCTGGTCCCCTCCATCCCTTTTGCTCCAGTGTGGACTTCCATCCCATCTTTCATTTTGGTAAAGACACAAAGGAAGGCAAGTCTGCAGCCTTCAGCCAAAAAGCATAATGATGGGTTCACACCCAATCTGACGAAGACACTTCATAACTTTGTAACTCTTTGATTTACTAGCTAATTCGCATGAATTACAACGATCTGATTCATACATATTATATGATTTGTTCATCCCTCAATGAGATTTGGGTTTGGGGATGGTATTTGGTTAGCCACTAAATTAACAAAACGTAAAATAGTTATGTTTCCTCATGAGATCAGGCTGATTACGTAGTTTTTTTTTGTATCTTTCATGGTAGATGCGATTGTGACAAATACTGCGCATTCCTGGCAAATTCACATCTTTTGCACCACCTGACAAAACTTTACCTCTTTTTGCGCATTCATGGCCCGTTTCCCCTGAGTGGTACAGTACAGGTCACCTTTATCAGGCTTGCGTTTCCCCTGCCAAAAGGGTAACAATGGTATTGGTGGGCGTGGTGTACGACAGAAAGTTTCAGTCGACGTCCTTCTCGCTCAAGGAAATGTCAAAGTAAAGCTATACGGGTCGTTTACTTATCATATGATAAGCACTTCTCACAAAACAGATGCTTTATACACATAAATACTAGTTTAAAAATGCATAACTTATCTATAACAAACCCATAAACTAACCTTTCTATGGACATGAAAATAACTGCAGATCAATAATAGTGTGAAACTGCCTACTGTAACTCACATTTAAAAATGATTTATATATGAGTATGATGACATATAGCCTGTATTTACAGGTTCTGATAAATAGGCTACTATATGTTAATACTTTACATTTAAGTACAGGAGTTTTTTTTTTTTTACTTTTTAAAAACAGTAACTTTTTGTTTTTATTTTGTAAAAATGCATTTTAATTTAAATGTTGACGTTCTTATTTTTTATTTACTTTTTTTTACATACAGGCACAGTACAGTGTTACTGTTCAAACTATTTATAATGTTTAAAGTGGCTGACAATAATATTCTTAATAACAGGAATGAATCTGCCTCATTTTTGAACTGTACAGAGCTGTAGCTGCTTTACTGGGCCTGCTACTGTATTTCAGGACTGTTCATTATGGTGGTACTTGGAGAGACAGTTTTTTTTTTCTGAGGTGATACTTGATGAAAAAGTTTGAGAACCACTGGTCTATCCGCTTGTTAAGTGGTGACGTGTTGGTGATGTATGTAATACTGTTTCCGGGTCCAAGCCCCCACTTAGTTGAGAAATCATTTGTTTATGATCACTTTTTAATCATATCACACATTAAAGTAAATTTTATATAAAGTCATAGTGTACACAACAATCTCTGGGCTTGCTGCATCACAAATACCAATATTTTAACAATTTATCAAAAAATGAATCACTTTCTGGCCATTGGATTTTAGGCATGGACATATATATTGCGATCGTTATTTTCAAAGGTATTAAATCGCTTTGTAAACATTTATTATTACCACTTCACGAGTCTACCCATACAGTTGAATAGAGCACTTGGACCCGGAAGCCGCTTCGCGTGACGTCACACTTAACAAGCGGATAGCGTTTAGCTGCGCATCTATAGCTCCGCCTTTTGATACCCTTTTGTTGTGCTAGGTAGCCTTTGCAAAAAGTACCCAAAAAGTGGTACAGAACGGTTTGTTTTTTGTTACCTTTTGCCAGGGGAAGCGGCCATAAAAGCATACCGAACCGTATCATACCACTTAGTGGAAACGGGCTATTTCACTGACTTTTGTACGTAAATTAACATTTGGTGTGAACACAGCATAGGAGCTAATGCTAACATTGTGTTTTTGGCAGTTTACAGGAAAGGAGACCAGCAACCATCATGTCAACCAAGTTAGCCCATACACTTGGTATGGTAACAAATATTCGCATCTTCCATCTTCCACCACGGTTTTCCACAGCCCATGAGACCCATGAGGCGTCAAATCTGTCTAGGATCTTGGGACTTGCAGTGTCACCCTACATCATTGACTCTCCATCTGCACTTTAGACTCCATTTCCATCATCTATGCCTCCATCAGTGGTGCCAGTGTAACGGAGGCCAGCTATGGTGTGTGCTGTGCAGGTAAACCTCACTCCTCTGACCTCTAAAGGTGCTCTAGCGTCTAACGTTGGAGGCCATGGTCTTTAGCCTGCTTGGTAGAGCAACCGACTCCCATGTGGAAAGTCGTTGGTTCGATACTAGCTCGGAGCAGGCTGGGTGGTGTAGGACTGGTGGGGTTACATTGGTGCCGTGACCCAGATGGGAGTGAGGTTTAGGGTGGTGAGTGTAACGGAGGCCAGCTAGTGTGTTCTGTGCAGGTAAACCTCACTCCTCTGACCTCTAAAGGTGCTCTAGCGACAGACGCTAGAACTAGCAACTAGTCTTTAGCCTCCTTGGTAGAGCAACCGACTCCCATGCGGAAGGTCGCCGGTTCGATACCAGCTCGGAGCGGGTTGGGTGGCGTAGGACTGGTGGGGTTACACCAAATGATCAGATGTTTCATTAGTCAGATCTCCATTGTGGCTTTCTTCTTCCTCGATTCCACCATAGGCCTCAATCCTGGCTGGTCTTTGATTCCTGTCAACTTCGCCACCCTGGGGTCTCCTGTCTTCAATGCTTGTTCCCTCTCCCACAACTGCCCCTCATCCACCTCCTGAGCCTCCACTCTTCACTTGCCATTGGATTCTTATTGAAATCAGGACAAGTGGTAGAAAATATGTCACATCTGGGTTCTGTTTTGGTTTAGTTCTCCATTTCTACTTGTCAGTTGTTTGAGTATCTGAGTACATTACATATACTTACATTACTGTTTTTCGCTTGAGGACATTTTAAGTGCTGTATCAGTACTTCTACTCTTCTATTTTCTTCAACCTGCATTCACTAAATCATGTCTATTTGTCTAAGTAGAATAAAAAGTTCTTTTAATCCTGTCCAGTCAAATAGTGCATGGAAAAATCACATCAGGCGAACCGACTTCAAGACAAGGACGCTTCATAAATGCAGCAAACATGTACAGTGTGGAAGCTTTAAAAGTGTTCAAGAAGTCACACAATCATTACACACAACAACCAAGACTCTTTAGACTGCATGTCACTATAGAGAAGAGGAAGGATGCCTACTGGATTATGACTGTAATCACCAAACTGTTCAAAGTGCATAACCTAAACAATCTCCACAGCTAGATTTTTGCTCCTTGGATCACAAAGATATTGCTAAATATATAAACCAGGCATGTCCAAACTTGGTCCTGGAGAGCCGGTGTCCTGCAAAGTTTAGTTTCAACCCCAATCAGACACACCTGGGCTAGCTAATCAAGCTCTTACTAGATTTTTTAGAACCATCCTTGCAGGTGTGTTGAGGCAAGTTGAAGTTAAAATCTGCAGGACACCGGCCCTCCAGGACTGAGTTTGGACACCCCTGATATAAACAAACCGACCTGATTTCTGTCAGCTTATTATAATGTGTTCTCACATTAGTCTCACATTTTACATTTATAGTCAATGAATGGCTAACGATTTAAACGACATTAAAAACTGCACGTATCATATTTGACACACAAGTTTCTAAGACCTGAATATCAACCTGATTAATTTTTGGCTTGAAAACCTGTTGTATATAATTTGATACTTGTATTTTGCCCTCTTGTGGATTTTCATGACAGTGCAGGCAGTGCAAGGACTTCTTCACCTTTTCAAAAAGGCTGCTCTCGTTGAATTACTCTTGTGCTTTTTGGCTGGAAACTATTTGCTAATTTAAAGACAAATTGTTTATAATTACTTAATTATTTTTTTTTTTTGTTACAAATAAATCGGGGCGAGGCAGTGGCGCGGTAGGTAGTGCTGTCGCCTCACAGCAAGAAGGTTGCTGGGTCGCTGGTTTGAACCTCGGCTCAGTTGGCGTTTCTGTGTGGAGTTCGCATGTTCTCCCTCCCTTCGCGTGGGTTTCCTCCGGGTGCTCCGGTTTCCCCCACAGTCCAATGACATGCGGTACAGGTGAATTGGGTAGGCTAAATTGTCCATAGTGTATGAGTGTGTGTGTGGATGTTTCCCAGAGATGGGTTGCGGCCGGAAGGGCATCTGCTGCGTAAAAACTTGCTGGATAAGTTGGCGGTTCATTCCGATGTGGCGACCCCGGATTAATAAAGCGACTAAGCCGACAAGAAAATAAATGAATGAATGACAAATAAATTGTGTTGGTAAGTAGGTAGTGCTGTCGCCTCACAGCAAGAAAGTCACGGGTTCAAACCTCTGCTGGGCCAATTAATGTTTCTGTGTGGAGTTTGCATGTTCTCCCCGCGTTCGCATGGGTTTACTCTGGGTGCTCCGGTTTTCCCCACAGTCCAAAGACATGCAATACAGGTGAATTGGGTATGCTAAAATTGTTTGTAGTGTATGAGTGTAAATGAGTCTGTATAGGTGTTCCACAGTGATTGGTTGCAACTGGAAGGACATCCGCTGCGTAAAACATATTCTGGAACATATTCTGTTGGCGGTTCATTCCGCTGTGGTGCCCAAGATTAATAAAGGGACTAAGCTAAGGAGAAAATGAATAAATGAATTGTGTTGAAAATGCACGTATCAAAGTTGAACAACAGGTATATAAGGTGCTTTATTCCTAAACAATCATGTCACATTTTTGTAACGTAATCTATGTCATACCTACTACAATGCAAACACACAATATTTAGATGATTTAAGTAATCATCTAATTAGTGACTTACAGTAATTTTTACAATAATTGGACCTTATAAAAGTTCAGTCTGAACTGTGTCTTTTTATGTTACAAGGATTGAAACTGATCATTTTCCAACATAGAGAAACCTGACACGAATAAAAGCACTGCTCCTGCAATCCTTCAAACTTCTGTAGGTGTAAAGTGAATCCTTGCCTGAACAAGGGCTGAAACTGCTAGTATGCCTACCACAAAGTGAAATAATAAAACACTGTAAAATATTTAATGCAAAAAAAAAGAAAAAACAGAGAAAAACTTCCTGAAATGTTCTCTGTTATCAAAATACTAAGGGCAATATATATATATATATATATATATATATATATATATATATATATATATATATATATATATATATATATATATATATATATGTATGTAAATAAAATAAACATTGTTGCACAAAATGCCTGATGTATGTATATAGCATTTTTCTTTTGATTTTGCTAGATAGTATAAAAAACATATCAGTTCCAGAAAATGTTATTTTTCCGTCTGATTTTTGATATTTCAGGTCTTACAGGTTTACAACAATATATATATATTTGTTATTATTTAAGGGCTACATTTTATTCATACTTTGAGTAGTATTTAAAAGGTATACTTTTGCTCTACTTGCACTTTATCACTTTCCACCACTAGATGGTAACTACCTTGCATCTGTTCTGTTACTTTTTGATTTTGTTTTCTGATGTATTTAAGCCCTCCGCTATGTTTTAGCTTAGATGTTAATCTGATTTTCTATTGGATTTTACCCAATGTTTTAAAAAACATATTGGACATTTTATGACATGTGCAGTGTAAAATAAAATCAAGGACCTAAAAAAAGAAAACCTTGAAAAATTTCTATATTCTCCTTCATATAAATGACTAAAAATGGATGCATAAATATCTCTAGCTTTTTTTTTCTATGAAATAATGCACACTTATATTTCTTTCAGCTTTTTATAAGAGCTAGCAGGGATAATTTTACTTTTCCACCCATAACCCTTATTCCCTCTGGATTTGTGTCATCTCTCTTTCCTTTCTTTCACCCTGGGATGTCATTAAAAATCACTTAGATTACTTAAGAGTCTGCTCCTTTGTGCTGTCATTTGATACTGAAAGGCCCTCTAGTGATGATAAACAGTATATACCACCTTTCCAGGCGCAAGTCTAACTGTAAACAAGCAATTTCATGCAAACATAAATCGAAACCACTTATAAATCGTGTAGACTTGTATTTTACAGTACTGTAATAAAATACTTAAAAATGTTTCTGTCAACGTTTTTAAACTATTTTTATTTGATTTACCACAGTCACACAAGTGTCAATTTCACATCTGTCACATCCATAACAGACAGATGTCACATCCATAATGCGGCATTGCCCTCATAAATGTAAAAACGTAAAATAAAATATTTTTTTATAGAACCTACTAAAAAAAACAGCTTAAACCAGCCTAGGTTGGTTGGCTGGTTTAAGCTGGTCGACCAGGCTGGTTTTAGAGGGGTTTCGGCCATTTCCAGGCTGGTTTCCAGCCATTTCCAGCCTGGTCTTATCTGGTCAGGCTGGGAGATGACCTGCTAACACCAGCTTGACTAGCCTAGCCAGGCTGGGAGCCCAGCCCAAACCAGCTATGTCCAGCTTAAACCAGGCTGGTCAAGCTGGTTTTAGCTGGATTTAGCTGGTCATTTTCCAGCCTGACCAGCTAAGACCAGGGTGGAAATGGCTGGAAACCAGCCTGGAAATGGCCAAAACCCCTCTAAAACCAGCCTGGTCATAAAACCAGCCAACCAGGCTGCGGTTTACGCTGGATTTTTCAGCAGGGGAGAGTTCTTATTTAAGGTCAATGTAGCATTTATTGTCTCCAGAAATTGGTTCTGGAAAAAGAGGTTTGCTATACGTTAGGACTGCACGATATTGGACAAATCTGACATTGCGATATTTTGTTTGGCCGCGATATATAATGCGATGGCGAGGCAGTGGCGCAGTAGGTAGTGCTGTCGCCTCACAGCAAGAAGGTTGCTTGGTCGCTGGTTCGAACCTCGGCTCAGTTGGCGTTTCTGTGTGGAGTTTGCATGTTCTCCCTGTCTTCGCGTGGGTTTCCTCCGGGTCCTCCGGTATCCCCCACAGTCCAAAGACATGTGGTACAGGTGAATTGGGTAGGCTAAATTGTCCGTAGTGTATAAGTGTGTGTGTGTGAATGTGTGTGTGGATGTTTCCCAGAGATGGGTTGCGGCTGGAAGGGCATCCGCTGTGTAAAAACTTGCTGGATAAGTGGGCAGTTCATTCCGCTGTGGCGACCCTTGTTTAATAAAGGGACTAAGCTGACATGAAAATGAATGAATGAATATAATGCTATATGAATATAATTTAACCAGTTGATTTAAAAGGTCTATTTGGAAATATTTTATTCATTTAGTTTGACTGGGATGATCAAGTCTTTTTCTATGCAGTGCATCTACTAATAATAATTCCTTACATTTATATAGTGTTTTTAGATACTCAAAGTGCTTTACACATTGGGGGTAATCTCATCTTCCACCACTATTGTGTAGCAACCATCTGGATGAAGCAACGGCAGCCATAATGTGCCAGACTACACACCACACACCAGCTGATTGGTAGAAAGGAGGCCTCACTACCACTACCTAGCTTTCTGATGCAAACCTGCCAACATTTGGTTCATAAAATCCGGGAGACCAAGGAGGTGGGTGTGCGGGGTGTCATGCTGGTGGTTGGCTGAACTGAAGAGCGGGGTGCGGGTATGGAGATGGTTGCTTGTTGGGTTTGGTGCGCATGGGGACTGTACCAAATAGCTGGCCGGACTATACCAAAAAGCAGGGGTTGGGTCGAGGGCACACCTTCAGTGGGTAACCATGGTAACCGTGTGAGAGTTGTAGAGAGCTAGCTGCCGGCTAAATTAAATTATAATAAATAAAAAAATAATAAATAAATAAATACATACATACACAAACAAACAGACAGACAGACAGACAGACATTAATCCTGCGATGTGCAAATACACACATTGCGATATCGATGCTCAAACTATATATTGTGTAGCCCTACGTACATCACCAATGAAAGAAAACATATATATAACATGCAACTTTAAAACAAGATGTTTTAATGTAGATATTGCATCTTGGCACACTTACTTTTATAGGCAAAATGATTACTGATCTAAGAATGATAGTGTATGTGTGTGAATATGAGAGTGAATGGGGGTTTCCCAGGGCTGGGTTGCAGCAGGAAGGGCATCCGCTGTGTAAAACAAATGCTGCATGAGTTGCACTGTGGCGACCCCTGATGAATAAAGGGACTAAGCCGAAGGAAAATAAATGATTTCATAAGATTTGATGTTAGGGCAACTGGACTATAGTCATTGTTCTGTGGACACACATTTGTTTGGATAGGAATTACTATAGATTTTTTTAATTTTAAAAGTCTTGCACTGTATGCATATTGATTAAGAGCTGAAAAAGGTGATGCCAGGCTGGTGTGAGCTCCTCAGCAAATCCTTAAACAAACAACATGTCATGCCATCATCAGGTCCCCTTGCCTTACCCTTGGTCCAAAGACATGCGGTACAGGGGAATTGGGTAGGCTAAATTGTCCGTAGTGTATAAGTGTGTGTTGGTGTTTTCCCAGAGATGAAGGGCATCCGCTGCGTAAAAACTTGGCGGTTCATTCCTTGGCGGTTCATAAGTATTTTACGTTTTGGCAGTTTAGTGGAGAATTCGTACGAATTCAGTCGTACGAAATTGTACGATTTTAAAAATGAGGCGTGGCACCTAACCCCACCCCTAACCCCAACCGTCATTGGGGGATGAGCAAATCGTACTAAAATGTATGAATAAGATCGTACGAATTCATACGAATTAGCCACTAAAACAAAAAGTTACGAATTGCCGTGAGATTGTGTTGGCACAAACACACCTTTTAAACTTGACAAAAACTCTCGACAACATTTACTGGCTGCTGTGTTTTTAATATTATTGTGTGTAATTATAACACAGAGAACGCAGTGAAGAAAACTCACATATAAATTAAAACTTTATTATTTTATGCAACAGCCTTACATTTAAAAGGGAAACATAAGGGCAATTATAAGCAAAAAGACCCCTTGCCTATAAGGTTAAACTTCAGCTATGTTTTTTTTCCCTTATTTATTTATTTGTTTGGCACATGTACTCGTGTGCGGTCGGAAAACTAGTGTAATGACGGCACGCCATCTTTAACAGACTCTGGTAAAGTCCGCCTCTCCTTTCACTCCGCCCTGAAGCCCCAGTTGGCCCTCTTTTGACCAAGGTATTCGGCGAGCCGAAAAAGGCTGGCCGCTGGTGTCAGGGTTCTGCCACTCTGGTCATGTAAATTCTTGTTTTAGTGGCAGAGTCCGGACACTAGTCATGTCTAGTCCTGTCCTGTTGTGCTCGGCTCGAGTTTTCTTGGGTCGAGCACTTGTTGCTGTCATTGTGTGTGTCTCCGTGTGCGCGCTCTTGTACTCGTGTTTGTGTTGTTCTGTCAGCATCGTGCTGCTTTATTCTCAGCGTCTTCGTGTAGTTGCTTTCGGTTTTGGTTGACGCTGAGATGAAGCATGTGTTGTCTCTGTGTCATGCGCTCTCCCGTCTATTGTCAAGTCCCACCCTCCTTGTTAACCCATTATTAGTTAATTATGTGTTAAATTTCCTACAGTTTATAAACTCCTCATGTCTGCTGTCCTGTGGCAGTTCGTTGTCAATTTTTCCCTGTCCTGCTGTGTCCAGCCCTGCCAAGTTTGTTTGTCTATTTGTTTTTTAGTGTCTTTCCCCCTCAGGGTTGTTTATTTTGCCGTTTATTTTATTTTGTTATAAATAAATACTTATTCACTTTGCGCTTGGGTCCTCGTCCCCTTTTTTCCCCTCACCGACCGTGACAGCTGGCCCCAAGAAAGCTCCGCTTTGGTCCGATCAGGCCCTGGAAGTGACAGTGGAAATGCGACTGGCCCTGGCTGGCTCGCTTTAGGCGTGATAGTGGAAACGCGGCTATTGATTAATGAAACCTTATTGTAAAGTGTGTTACAGATGTTTCAATATGCTGTTAACGGCAAATGTCCCATCCATAACACTGGAATTTATCAAAACTGCAAGAATCACTTCAAAAAGTATTTTAGATACACGTTTTGTCATTTAATTGTACGGTGTTCTTGTGTGTTGTAGGACTTTGCAAAGACGAGGTGTATACGGTGAAGATTTGGACTATCCACCAATGGAGCCAACGTGTTTCAGTCCTACCAGTCGTGTCCGGCCGCCTCACTGGGACTTGGAGCCTCCTCCGCCATATGAAGTGGCCATCAAAACCACCAGGAGCTCCACACAGCTGAGACGCAGCTTCTCAGACACGCACCTCCTCACTGAGCCTCTGTTTGGACGCTCAAGGGAGATCAGTTTCGAAGTGTGATATCTAGACCATGTGCATCTCAAAATAAGGAGCGGAACACAGCCTGAAATATTCAATAAGAAGTGCAAAACAGGCATTGACAATCCACAGCTTGTCCAGGACAGGCATTCTTGAGATGATTCTTGAGTCTTAATTCTGTGTTTACAGCATTATGTAGACAGAAATGTTGAATTCTACACTTTTTTTCCCCAAGTAAAATGAACTCTAAATCTAAAACCTGTACATGGAAGCTGAAGCTGATGAAAGTAAGTGTTTAATCTCTCAATAAACAATCTAATGCAGGAGGTTTTTATTTTTAGGTGTGTAAATAAATATTTTTTGGCTATATGTGTATATACAGTATACTGTGCCCAGCATAAATGAGATACACTCCTTACATATCTTTCTTTTTAATTAATACATTCTATTGACCTTATTCTTAATGTTTGAGCAGGCCGCCGTTTGAATCTTTTAGCTTGAGACTTCATTAGATGTTAAAAACAGCTTGTCATGCTGCTTGATGTTCATTCATTCATTCCTTTTCCTTAGGCTTACTCCCTTATTTATCAAGGGTCGCCACAGCGGAATGAACTGCCAACTATTCCAGCATATGTTTTATGCAGCGGATGCCCTTCCAACCGCAACCCAGCACTGGGAAGCACCCATACACACTCATTCACTCACTCACTCACACACACACACACACACACACACACACACACACACACATACTACGGCCAAATTAGCTTATTCAATAAATCTATAGTGCATCTGATTCAGCTGAGGCTCGAACAAGCGACCTTCTTGCTGTGAGGCGACAGCGATACCCACTTATGTTGCAAACTGATATTTTCTCATTATATTTTTTTTACTTTTTATGTCTAGTAATGAACACACTTGTTTGTAGAGCCAGTAGTTTGACCATTATCTGATATTTATTATTCCTAGTGGTTTCTCCCATAGGCAACTCAATCAAAGGTTCTAGGACAATCACAGAAATGAGCGCACTTCCACATTGGAGAATGAGGTCAATAGAATACTATACAATTACATATGCGTGTACACACTGTACACATTGCATTTGCCAGTACTGAAGCTAATCAAATAAAATAACTGAAGATCTTGGTGCAAAAATTAGTATATTACCAAATTGAATATATTAGGAAAGTATTCATTCATTTATTCATTCATTTTCTTTTCGGCTTAGTCCCTGAATTATCAGGGGTCGCACAATGGAATAATTTGCCAACCAGAGATGTATAGTAACAAAGTAGAACTACTTCACTACTGTACTTAAGTACTAAAAAGCTGTATCTGTACTCTGCTGGAGTATTGTTTTTTTTTCCTCCTACTTCCACTTTTACTTCAGTCCATATTTTCGATGAGTTTAATACTTTTACTCTGATAGATTTTTTATATGCTGCATCGCTACTCTTTACTAGGGGTGTCAAAATTATGGCTCGTTTCCACTGACTGGTACAGTACGGTACGGTTCGGGTCGGTACGGGTCACCTTTATCAGGCTTGCGTTTCCACTGTAAAGGGTACCCTTTTGGAGGGCGTGGTGCAAGACAGAAAGTTTCAGTCGCATCATTCTCGCTCGAGGAAATGTCTACAGTACAGCTGCACAGGTCATTCACAAATCATATTGAAAGCACTTCTAACAAAACAGATGCTTCATACACATAAATACTTCTGTATAAATGTTTATTACTAACTTTTCTATAAACAGGAGTTGATTATAACTGCAGATCAATGACGGTGTGAAATAGCCTACTGTAACGTCTGTAATTATATAAAATAAATAAATAAATAAATGAACATATATGAACACATACAGCCCCATACAGTCTCCGATATGTTACCAACTACAGAAAAACTACTCACATCATACATTTCGTTCTTAATTAGGTTCAAAACAACACAAAGTATAGCCCACAGTCAGTGAAAACCTCTCATCTGTGTCTGTAATCTTCAGCAGCACGTCATGTAGCCTCTGTTAGAGAGTCATTCCATCATTCCCAGTTCATATTTTGAACTATACTTATTATCAATAAGTTTGTTATTTCAGATATAACGTTAGACGCGCGGTAAGCGCAAGGAAGAAAGCGAAACCGCTCAGGCATAAGACTGGCTCGTAAAAAAAACTGCGAGGCACAGGGTAAATTTTGCTCTACTCCATGGCTGTGTGGCTGTTCATCAGGACGATGATATATGAATATATAATTCCGCTGTAATCTCTCGCTGTGTATTTCAAACATGGCGGGTCCTTTGTTTACATTCTGGCTTGTTGTAAGTGAATGACGCATGTCTTCTGTAAACCAATAGCGTTCAGCTGCGAGTCTAGCTCCACCTTTTGGTACCCTTTCTTGTGTTTGGGACCTTTTGAAAGGGTCCCGAAAAAGTGGTACGGTATGGTTTGGTTCGGTACGCCTTTTGACAGTGGAAACGGCCATAAAAGCGTACCAAACCGAAACCGTACCGTACCACTCAGTGGAAACGGGCCATTATTGATATTGGTTTAGTAATAGATCATAACCGGTTATTACGTACTGGCGTCATTTATCTCCTATGCGCGACATCGCAGTAGAATACTATGGCGAAGCAGGCGAGGGCGAGTAAATAACGCTCTTACTACAATGAAGGCGGCACAGCACATGAGTAAATAACGTATTTCACTACTACGAAGAAATGCTGTACAACTCCAGCTTTATCTCTCACTTTGGATATTTGACCCGCTGGCCAGTTTGTGAGGTAACTTTTCCTCTCCTCTTGAATAGTATCTGGATGCAGCCTTTATGATGCAAGCTGAGATTGCATCACTCAGGGACGTATTATGGGCATACAGACTTTAACCGCAGCTGTTCTTCCTGCATCGGTGAACAGTGCTTTCATTTCTAAAGCCAATCGCAGCTCTTTCTGTTGAGCAGGTGTAGACAATAACTGGACTGGACAATAGGACTGGCCACCCAAAGTCAGAGATATATACACATATATACAGTTGAAGTCAGAACTTTTAGCCCCTCTTTGAATTTTTTTTTTCTTTTTTAAATATTTCCCAAATGATGTTTAACATAGCAAGGAAATTTTCACAGTATGTCTGACAATATTTTTTCTTCTGGAGAAAGTCTTACATGTTTTGTTCTGGCCAGTATAAAAACAGTTTTGAATTTTTTAAACACCATTTTAAGGACAAAACTATTAGTCCCTTTAAGCTATTTTTTTTTAGATAATCTACAGAACAAACCATCATTATATAATAACTTACCTAATTACCCAAACCTGCCTAGTTAACCTAATTAATGTCATCATGGCAAAGATAAAATAAATCAGTTATTAGAGATGAGTTATGAAAACTATTAGGTTTAGAAATGTGTTGAAAAAAAAAATAAAACAGCTCTCCGTTAAACAGAAACTGGGAAAAAAATAAACAGGGGGGGGGGGTTTGGGGGAGAGACTTCAACTGTATATCTATGATCAGGAGTTTTCCCGAAGGTCAGTATGCAAATATTTTTTTAAATGATGAAAAGTATCATTTTACATCACTTTTCTACATCGATAGATAAGTGATCGCACGGGCATTGCTAATAGAGCTTGTGTGCATGGAAATTATCCTCCCTACCTTTTAAATTTGGTCTAATCCATGTCCTGAAACACACCTCCTCTCCAGCTTTCACTTTTCATTCTGATGAAGGGAGCGATTCGTTTGTGAATGAATCCCCGTTATGAACAACTCGTTCACTTAGCTGACAATACTACAAGTTTCTGGTAACTCTACATTGTAGAGTTACCATATATATATATATACACACAGTTGAAGTCAGAATTATTAGCCCGCCTAAATTATTAGACCGCTTGTTTATTTTTTCCCCAATTTCTGTTTAATGGAGAGCAGATTTTTTCAACACATTTCTAAATATAACAATTTTAATAACTCATTTCTAATAACTGATTTATTTTATCTTTGCCATGATGACTGTAAATAGTATTTTACTAGATATTTTTAAGACACTTCTATACAGCTTAAAGTGACATTTAAAGGCTTAACTAGGTTAATTGAGTTAACTAGGCAGGTTAGGGTAATTAGGCAAGTTATATAACAGTGGTTTGTTCTGTAGATTATAGAGAAAAATATAGCTTAAAGGGGCTAATAATTTTGGTCCCTAAAATGGTTGATAAAAAATACAAAACTGCTTTTATTCCAGCCGAAATAAAACAAATAGGACTTTCTCCAGAAGAGAAAATATTATCAGACATACTGTGAAAATGTCCTTGCTCTGTTAAACATCATTTGGAAAATATTTAAAAAAGAAGAAAAAAAAAATCGAAGGTGGCTAATAATTCTGACTTCAACTGTGTGAGTATATATATATATATATAATTTTCTAGACCAAAAAGTTTTTTAGTTGTAATATAAAAATAATGCAATGTATTAATATGAAGCCATTATCCGTATACATTTTTTGCAGGTGTTTTACATGTATTTCAGTTTTGCACAGCTCTTCAGTTTAGTTTTATAGTTATCTGAAACGTCAGTAAAAATGAATGAATAACCTGGCAAAAAAAGTACATTTTTCGGTTTGTATTTTAATTTTTTATGAATTTTTATTAATTTTTTTGTATGTTAATTCATTGTTGTACTCTCAGGGCGAAGCACTGCGTTTAATTTATAGAATATTTTTTCATTTGATAATAAGCACACGATTATGAAGATCCAATGTCTTTTCAGATGTAGCCGGAGAGATGATTTATTCATAAGGCACACATTGTGGCACAATTGTGCTGGAAAAACTCCTCACACAGCATTACTGAGCTTAAAGATGAACTAATGCCCTGTTAATATTGTTTGAAACATTATAAAACATTCACAGCCACGACTTCCTCTGCCTTGCCCATTACGATCATATCCATCATTAACAAGGGCACTTCTGGATATTCTCCAACACTGTTCCCCAACCCTGTTCCTGGAGGCACATTAACAGTACATATTTTAGATGTCTCCCTTATCTCACTCATTTATTTCAGGTTTTTGAAGTCTCTTCTAATGTTTTGATAAGCTGATTCAGGTGTGTTTGATTAGGGAGAGGTTGAAAATGTGTATTGCTGGGAAACACTGCCCTAACATTTTGCATTTGTGTGTGTTTAGTTTGAATTGGGATGAATTATCCACAGTGTTGTTTACGATTAAGTGTGCATGCTCAACAGTTTTAGAAATGCTGTGCTTGCTGTTTCTTTTATGGAACATATAAGTACAGTACAAACCAGACTCCAACTTGTTTTTGTTCATTATGAAAAGTAAACATTGTATGATATTACAGTTTTGCACTAGTCTTGCAGTACAGATGGACACAGTAACAGGTGGACATCAAACTACCACCACTGACAAAGTGGAAGGATAAAAAGAATGTTTGTTTCTGTCTCACACTATAAAATAAATCTCTGTAAATCCCACAGGCTGGTTCTTGGTTGAGAGTATAATATGTCAGTGTAAAAATGCTCCCAATGGTGGTGTCGTTTATGGAATACTTATAATTTAAAAAAAGGTTAAGTTAAGTTTTTCTTTTATACCATACCAAACCGTTGTTGGTCCCATTCCATTGACTTCCATTATATTTTTTCCTTTTGGATACACGTCTTTAAAATACTTGTGTGTGTGCTGGTTTTGTTTCCCAGATATGGGTTGTGGCTGTAAAAATGTGCTGGATAAGTTGGCGGTTCATTCTGCTGTGGCGACCCCGGATTAATAAAGGGACTAAGCCGATAAGATGAATATTATTGAAAAAAGTATTTGCATGTCTCCTCACCTAAAATGTATTCACTCATTCATTTTCTTGTCGGCTTAGTACCTTTATTAATCCAGAGTCGCCACAGCAGAATGAACTGCCAACTTATCAAGCAAGTTTTTACGCAGCGGATGCCCTTCCAGCTGCAACCCATCTCTGGGAAACATCCACACACTCTCATTCACTCACACACACTCATACACTGACAATTTAGCCTACCCAATTCACCTGTACTGCATGTCTTTGGACTGTGGGGGAAACCGGAGCACCCGGAGGAAACCCACGCGAACGCAGGGAGAACATGCAAACTCCACACAGAAACGCCAACTGAGCCGAGGCTCGAACCAGCGACCTTCTTGCTGTGAGGCGACAGCACTACCTACTGTGAAAACTGCATCACCCAAAATGTATTCATACCAACAAAAAATACATTAAATATACAAATTATACCAAATGAAATTAATTTCAAAAAGAGCATGTTTCCAACAAACCTAGGCTTTATGAAGGTCAAAATTTGTTTCAATGTTTCTTGTTGCTATTTTGTGGATTTCATCTAATGTTTTCTTATTAAATCATATTGACAAGCGCAGAGATGAACGGATTCAGAAATGAAGCATCAGAAAATATGCAATAGGCTACCATAAAAAGTGCAAATTGTACAAAGTTTTGCAACTTTAGAAGACTTTAAAACAAAAGGTTGCACAAACGTGTGAGCATTTAGTGACTTTTCCACATGCAACGTTGTGTATTGTAGAAATACCATTAATGACGATTCTACCATTTACAAACTACAGTGGCAACGTCAGTATTTTGGAGCCATGTCATGATACTACCACAGTACCGGTAAACCGTGAAGCCCTACTTGTAATTCAATAGCATTTTTCTTTTTATGACAATACATAACAGTATATTGTACAGAGACCTGTAAGGGACGTGATGGTGGAGAAAAAAAATGGGCGGAAAAAAAAAACAATGGGTGGGAGAAAAAAAAACTGACTGAAAGGTAAACATATTTTTGAAAGTTTTTGCGTTCCCCCGCAAAACTGTTGTTCGACAAACACTTCACTTCATGCATGACAACCCTCTCGTCTTTGCCGGGTAATAGGTATTTTCCCATAATTCTCATATTTTTAATCTTGAAAGCATGTTAAAATTAATATGAAAATGTCTGCATTCATTTTCTTTTCATGAATGCTGTGCGTCGATCAGCGCCCCTCATATGCAACCTCTAATTATAAAACGAATAAAAGTAACTTAATTCCTTCATGCTGTCCTAACACAAATCGATTATGTGTAACCCTAAAAAGTTTATACAATTTATCCCAACTGTGAAATTTCCTTTTTGATGAGTTTTTGTGATGAGAATTATTTCTATGACTTGGTTCTTTTAAACTAATAATTTTGCTTCAAAACAGACGCTTTGTTTTGTATTGTATTTCAAACTCAATATTTCATGTATCAGAAATCCCAATCCCTCATACAGTATAGTATACTAGCATCCTTATGTTGCATATTTTGATATCACTTAAAGAACTTTACATTTCACAATTTTTACATTTTCAGCACAAACTGAAAGACTTAAAAGAAAATGTAAATGAAGTTTATGTAATGTACAAAAAAAGGCCTGAAGGAGAAAGCCTTATTCACTTGAAAGAAATGAATGCATGTATTTTCATGCAGCCATGTTCAGCTTTATCTCTAGGCACAAACATGTAGATAATTTTGCTTTTCCACCCATAACCTTTCTCCCTCTGGATTTGCACCATCTCGTCTTCCTTTCTCCCACTCTCAAATGTAATTAAATTAAAAATCACTTAAATGACTTGGATGCTGCTTTTCGGTGATGTTATCTGATACAGAAAGGCCCTCTAGCGCTGATTAACATGTAACATATATTGCCATTTGAATTTATCCATAATATTGTCTTGTATAACAATATAGACCTTTACAGGGGCGTATGGTATACGTGAAAGTATACAGTATATAAGTGTAGAAAGTATATAAGTGTATACTTTTAAAGCAATCTAAAGTTAATGCACCAAATGTAGGTGCTTCTTGATCTAATCCAACATCAGTTTTTAATCAGTTGTGCAACATTGCTAGTTGCAGGAACATTGTGCGGACAAAGAGTTGAGTATCAATAGCAGGGTGTAGTGGACATTTCAAAAGTGTGTGTGCGTGTGTTTGGGGGTGGGGGTGGGGGGGTCTACAAGTTTACGTTCATGTAATTATTTTTTAAAGAAAACCTTTTAGAACAATGACTAAAAACAATAGACCAATTACCCTGTTTGTAAACATTCAGGATGCGTGCACAGCAAGGTGGCAGAAAAAAAAAACGGGAGCGCTAGCATTTACAGCGAGGGAATGTTATCCGATGCAGAACAGAGTTTGTTGTTGTCTTAGAAATAAGATATATTGATTACATATTATATATATATATATATATATATATATATATATATATATATATATATATATATATATATATATTATTTACATAATGCTTTCAGCGTATTAAAACAGCTTGTTACCCAGTGATAAGCACAGTGATTTGGCAAAATTAACGTTAA
Organism: Danio rerio; assembly: GCF_052040795.2. Taxonomy (NCBI): domain Eukaryota; kingdom Metazoa; phylum Chordata; class Actinopteri; order Cypriniformes; family Danionidae; genus Danio; species Danio rerio. Next base: position 7,375,169 of record NC_141040.1, read on the forward strand.
AGTGAGCAGCGTTCATCTGACAGGTCCATTTGTGATAGCACCCTCCAATTGGATATTGGATAAGTGGCCAAGCATCCAGCCCCAAAATATACAATCTCATTAAAGCTCCAAGTGTTTTACAAGAGAGAAGTTAAAGTTCTACAAGACTTTGGATGCCAACAATGTTGTTCTGTGTGGTCATGTGCAAGAAATAATGCTCCATGATTACCAGATTCAACACTATGTAGGGCTATCATTATCAGAGTTAACATTATACAAGTCCTGGGTAATCATCAACAAGCAAAACAACTGCATTCTGACAGCGAACTGCACCTGTACGGCCGGGTATATGAACTTACACACAGAGGTAAGGTTGGTTTTATATTCGCACATTCGGACTTTCTCCTTAATAATTTAATTTCATAAAAGTATTTTTTGCAAACTCTAAACAGCGAAATCATATTAGCAGCCAATAACTATCAAAGTACAACATTGTTCAGTCAAACAAACAGTGTTAATGTTGTTTTCAAGTCACACTTGCAGGTTATTTCAGACTGAATATTCAAAGTGCCATGGTATACAGTATAGGGAGTGTGTCACAAGATGAATGAATGTGTGAATTTAAAGCCAATTTGACCTTAATAACTTGTTTCATTCTTAGCATTCAGTGTCCGCAGTTTAATAAACTATATGTAACTGATTTTGGTGAAATCACTGTTGCAAAAAAAAAATGAGTAATGTGTATGATTCAGCATAGCGTGAACTTACCTGATATGACATGAGAACTGCGGAGTCCAGCTTTTCTAATTAAGCCGTCCCTTCATTCAGCTCCCTTTTAGCCAAAGACGTCTGCAGTTGGCATTAAAGCAGTGTGCTGTATAGTAAAAGTTAAGTTTTCTATCTTTGGACTTGAATTTGGCATCCTACCCGACATGTTTACTATTGCAGCCGGTCTTTTTTGCAACCGGGGACCCCGTGTGACATCATGAGTGACATAGGTTGGAAATTGGGAGGCCCACAAGGAATCTGCGCGCGCAGAATTTCGCAGATTTCTGCAGATTTTTAGGCCATCATTAATTCTGTTTATTTACTTGAGTAAATGTGTAAATCTAAATTTATTCAGTTTTTATTCATTAATTTATTATTTTTTATTTAATATATTAAGGTTTTAGTTATGATACTCTGCAGGACACTCCCAAAATAATTCCGCAGATTTTTACCAAAATTCTCAGCAGAAATAGAAAAAAACATCTGCAGATTCCGTCTGGCTCTGGTAATTGGTCTATACCCAATTGTCTGTTTGTATGCCTGTACAAAAACTGTTCTTGAAGGACTCTCCTTTGAGCAACCAGAATGGAAACTTTTAAGTTTTTTGTCTTGTTTCCTTGCTCCAAAAACATTCATTATTTGTAGATGAATCTTCATGGGTCTTGGAAAATTTTGACAGTGAACATTTCCTCCATCCTCTTTTGGAGACAACATTCTTCATTGTAAGCAGTCAGGCTTACGGACTGCTTCTAGAGTGGGATGATGAGGACATCAGCCAGATGTTGCCAGTAAAAGACCCAAGTCTGACCCTGGCATAGCATATTGATTTAATCTATTTGTGGATGTCCCTTCACTGTAGGGGACGTGAAGGTGAAATTTAACATGAGTTCTACTCCAGAGTCACATTTCGTCATGGCTGCCACCCAAGAGTCCTCGGCTGTTTGGGCCATTCAGCAATCCATTAAAACATTGTTGAGGAAGTACACCTCTTGATCTGGAGCTCAGTCCACCACAAACACCACCAGCAAGTTTAATTCTGGCCAACGGACCTGTCTTGAAGTGAACCAAACTGGGGTTCAAGCAGGTTTTAGACTAGCAATAAAGTTTTAAGTTCTGTATTTACAAAATATTTTGTTATTCCTATGACCCCTTAAATGTGAAAAGATCAAGAAAATTGCCATTTAATTGTCTTAAGCTCTACCAACACACCTACCCCTACACATTCCCCTTTGCCCTTGAATAAATGTGCAAAGGGGTAGAGAGAAAAATATCTCTTCACCCATCCACCCTTACACACACACACACACACACACACACACACAAACACGTCATCACTAGCTCATAAGAAACATAAGACGTCATCTGCAATTATCATTCCAGAAGGCTGTTAAAAAAAAGTTTCTTTGAATTAGGGCCATAACACATTAAAGCCCAATCCCAATTCTACCCCTTAGCCCTTCCCCTTACCCCTACCCCTTGTTTTGCGCATTCCCGTGAAGGGGTAGGTGTGTCCCAATTCTCTTTAGTTGGAAGGCGTAGGGCTAAGGGCAAGGTGTAAATACTTCTTCGAACAAAGATTTTTCAGGACCAAACTTGAAACCAAGACCCAATCCCCTACCCCTTCCCCTTGGCCCTTTAAACCGAGGGTGAAGGGTAAGGGCTTCAAAATTCACCCCTAAGAATTAGGACAGCGCTACAGCATCTGCACTTGTCATGATGATCGCGACTGCTGTAGTTATTCCAGTTGCTTTATTTTTTGGTATTTATCTTCAGGAGATCACTGAAGGCATATACTATGTTATCAAAACAATCTAATGACGCAATAAGATCGTAATATTGTGCATTTAACACATGGCCTTAATTATCTACGTAAACACACCAAAAACAACATTAACTTTATAGCAGACACTGTAAAAAGGTCATTCTCAGCCACTAGACGTTTCTTAAAGGAGATTTGAGTGTTATCAGGTGTGAGAACGTTGAGGGACTACTATACTGGAGTTATGATCATAGATTATAGATTGCGAAATTTAGTGGTTTTTATTTTAGCATTTTTTTTTAAAGCATGACAGTAAAACATGAACGCTGTTATGAATATAAATAGCTATTTTGCCGTTGTGGCAGGTGTATTCTGTGAAATTTGGAGATCCACAAATTAGCATTTTTTTTCATTATTATTACAATTTTTACAACAACAACAAAAAAACTATGTTTTAATACATTTATAACCATGTTCATGTTTTACCGTCATGCTTTAAAAAAATGATAAAACAAAACTCGCTAAGTTCACAATCTATAATCTATAATAATAGCAGTCCCACAACATTCTGACACTCGAATACCCTTTCAGAAAAGTCTAGTGGCTGGGAATGGGCTTTTTACAGTGTCTATAATGTTGCTTTGGTGTGTTTACAAAGATAAATATGGCCACGGTGTAAATACACAGTATATTTACGATCTTATTGCCACATTAGATCGTTATGATAACATAATATATGCCTTCAGTGATTTTCTGAAGGTAAATACCAAATAATAACACAGCTGGAATAACTACAGCAGTCGCGTTCGTCTGATCTCATATGAAGCAAGATATCACGATGACATATAATGACGTGGTGCTGTAGTGGGTAGCAGGTGCTGTAGTGCTGTTTTTAAGGGCCAAGTCGAAGGAGAAGGGGTAGGGGTACAAAAATAGGATTGAGATTGGGCCCACCTTTGTCATGAATGTAATAAATCATACTTGTTCATGAATTTTGAATGCTTGTTAGTTGTAATATCCTTATTTACATTTGTAGGTCTCCATGTTCACTTTTGTGGCTGTGTTGCTGGCTATAGTGGACGTATTCAGAGAAATTGGATGTATTCATACTGCTTTGTTTGTAGTGTGTGCTCCTAAAAAAACTTAATTTGAAGGGCTATATGGTACTTTCCCTCACCCCAAAGTTTCTTAGCAAAAAGAGAATTGCCACAAGTTGGGGTAATTTGAAGGGATAGAATTGGGATTGTTCCAGTATTATCTTGACCACTCGACAAGATTCAATGTGCTGGATTCAAAAGTGGTGGATCTCTGCACTCTTAAAACTCTGTACACTCAGTGCTTCGAAGTCCAGTGATCCCAGAGATAATTTCTTTGTTGGCTGCATTATTTTTTTTTGTTAGTTTTTTGGGCTGCATCAACTTTCTCTCCGCCTCAGGCAGTGGCATTAGGGTTAAGGGTTTCTGCTGAGGTCTCCAGTCTCATTATGTTATTTAGCTCCTTTCTGTTGCATCTTGATAATCTAAAGATCAGCCTGCCTCATTGTGGTGGTCTCTGGTAAACTGCAAAATTGCTACTATAAAAATTTTACAAAAACTCTTGCAAATTTCACAAAAACTGATGTGCATGTAGATTATTGAGATCATTGACTGATTGTGTTGTTTGAAGTTGTCCTATTGTTGTTGATGTAACATCTTAATTTCCCTTTGGGGATAATAAAGGAAGCCTAAGGTGTGTTTAGGTGTTTCAAAATGCATGTTGTTACGTCCCACTTGACATCCACACTACTCCAGAATCTTAGACTTGTAAGAACAGAACTTTTTTAAAATGCTAAAGACCTCATTTAGGTTTGGAAATGCTGATGTTTCATTTCAGTATGGACAGACAGACAAACGTAGGTATCTATTCGACTATCCACAATCACTCTCTGATCTGTTGTGTATTGTTATCTGATTTGTCAAGCCACTCTCATATGACCATTACACATCTGGTAGACTGTAAGTATGGATGTCGACAAAGTATGTGGAGAATGTGCATCACCAGTGAGTGTGATGGTCACATATCATGCATTTCATGTTGTATGAACTGAGATTTTTCTGAAACAATAAAAAAAGCAAGAAAATGCCAGTCTTGACAATGCCATTTTAAAATAAAAACGACATGTTGGTTTATAGACAACAGATGTCTATAAAATCAATAATAATGTCACTCTAGTACACTCCATTTATGTTTATTTTTACAGCGTATTAATTTCACACTATATAGCCTTTACTGTCTAGATCAGAATATTTTCATGGGGCATGAGCACATCATTTTGACAGACTCCTAAACCTCAAGGTCCGGCTGCTTTTTAGATTTGGTCAGAGACATGATTTATGCATAAGGCACACGTTGTGGTCCCTAATATTGGGAACACATCTCTACTGAAAACCACACAGCACCACTCATTTGAATGATAAACTAATGCTCTGGTAATTTTGTTTGAAACATTATAAAACATGACGTTCACAGCCATGACTTCCTCTGACTCACCCATTACAATGATATCTATCTTTAACAAGGGCGCTTCTGGATATTCTCTACATTGCTGATTTATAATTAATTATAATTAACAATCTGCCTAGGGCTGTTTACTTCAGTTTTGTGTGCATGGAAGTCTATGCGATTATTAACTGTCTGCACTATACTCAAGAAAGTCTGGCTTTGACAAAATGTCAACAATAAAAAAAGGAAATCAACTTATTGTTGATTTATCTTTGATAAAATGGCAAAAACGTTTAACTTTTTAAATGTCCCACATTCTCTCTTCATAACTAATCAGTGAAAATGTAAACAATATTAATGTCAGTTTTAAAATCTGCAAATAGTTGGTTGTGTGTGTTTAAAGGGGCATTTGTCAAATTTAAATATCCTTTTGTTATTTGCAAAATGACTTTGAAATACTTGGTCATTATGGAAATTAAACTGGACTCTATTTGCTTTTGCTTTTTTTGCTCGCATTGATTTTCTTGAGGTGAATGTCCAAACATAAATCTGACATCTGGCCATATATAAAAGTAAAACATGTCACTTCCTGTTGCCAGCAGGTGGCGCTATAACTGTACCTGGATATTGGCATGTAAATGTCAGGATTCTTATCAATGTGTGAATTTTAGTGAAGATCGAAAAATGCATGCTTGAGTTATAACAACTGCAGTGATTGTGTAAATTACTTGTGTTGTGAGAAAGTGCAGTGGGTTTTATTAATTTGTTTTGATTGTGGAGCATGTTTTTTTTTTTTTTTAAATGAGTTTGTGTAACGATTTGCAGCAATGTGTGCTGTCAAATTGATGAAGTTTTTTTTTTAAATTTGCTGTAGTTTTTTTGTAATTGCACATGTTTTTTATATTTCAGCATGTTAAGCTCTCTCGGTACAGTACGGTCTCACCGTACAAATTATTTGTTGTGGTTATTTTAAATCAAATTTTGCAAACTATGTTGGATGAATTTCTTTAATAAGATCTGACATAGAACTAAATTCTTCAAAAAAATTGTAAAAGATCCATCAGAGATAAGAAATTTCAGCACCAGCTTCTAAAAAAATCTCGTTAAAAACGAAAAAATTAAACGGCAATTTTTTTTATTCCTCTGGTAAAGATATCAGTAACACTTTAGTAAAGGTCACTTTTTATGCTAACTAGATTATTACATTAATATTAAGATATTAATTGTTCATTAGTCCTATCCTACCCAAAGCCTAAACCCAAATTTTACATTAGTAACTATTGATAAACAGCTAATTAGCAGTTTATTAAGTGGTGTTAGTTAATGGTTTGTTAATACCATGAATTGTGACGTAAACTAGAGTGTTACCAAGATATCTTTGAAAATTATATACAGTATGCAAAGGCACTGGTGATTCTCCTCCTTGAAAATCAGAGCTTGGTTTCAAAAAGTATACAGCCCCCCAATAAATAACATATAAATGAAAACATCTATGTGCAAAACTCTTTTTGTGATTCAAGCTAGAAATAGAAAGTGTTTGTCATTAAAATAAACTGATGTTCATTTCATGTTGAACTCATTTAAATGTTGAATTGGAAAGCAGCGTTCGGGCTGATGTTGTGATTGTGTAGTGCAGATTTATTGTTTTGGCCGGCTGTGTGTTTACTGAATTAAGTTACAGTATATCAGAAAACTCCTCGCACTGCCAGCACTGACTCTGAGATTTCCTTATAGTGATGGGAAGTCAGACTCATTTCCGCGACTCGGCTCTTTCAAACAGTTCATTTTGGTTCGAAGCTCATTATTCTGGGATTCATTTACGTCAAGGCGTAATCACGTCATCTGTTGATGTCCGTTCTTTCGCTTTTATATTTTCGAGAGATCACCATGCTTAATACAGTTTAATAATTTTGTCTTTGAAACCCATTTTATTCGTTAAAGTGGCACTAAATTCACAAAATCTGACTCGCATGGTTTTTAATCATTTTTTCATAACTGCATTATATAGCCATAGGATAATTAAATAGGTAAAATGAAAGCAATAATGGAACCATAATAATGCCAAATGCCTATCAGCTTGGTTAGCCGGTTTGGTGAACCGGTTCAGTTGAATCATTGAAAAGATTCAACTCAAACGAACCATTCGGTCAAGAGTCGGACGTCGCTCAACAGTGGCATATCAACCTCCGCCCATAAACTCTGCCACTTCCTTTTTACATTTACATGCCCACAGACTCTCAAACAGATGGCACAACTACCAACACCGATGACTGTGGGAAGAGCCAGATTTTCCATTAAGGGTTATTTAAAGAAATGTCAGTCTGAGTCGAGATTTCTGTGATCAAGTGAAGAGCTTGCTGAAATGATTCTCCTCGCTGAGTGAAATGACACGGTCAAGCGGAGCTGGACGCGTATTCGGTTCATGCAGACAGATGTGCAGATGAACACAGTTCATTTGGAGAAAACATCCCAACAAACACACAACGTTGCCTCAACGTAGCGACCTTCCTACAACGTTGTACCAACCTTGCAAAAAGGTTGAGGATTCTACGTTGTTGCTAAAGGTTGTCACAACGATGTCATAAGGTTGCCATTTAAACATCACGAGGACCGCATACTTTAGGTTGTGCTTAGGTGGCGTGGACAACCACTGTACAACATTTACTGGTCACAGCTGAATCAGTTTAAATTTCAACAAGCCGTCGTCTCATTCATCAACGACCGAGGAGACGTGAGTATTTGTTTTATTTCTTCTTGCTAAATAAGATACGTAAATCGTGAATATTCAAACAAACCTACGATTTCGACAACAATCTGTTCCAACATTACATACACACAAAAGCCGTAATGAAGTTATTACGAGCGAGTAACATTTCAGCATTCCGTTCACGGACGGCGACAACATTAAAATCATTATGTTAAATCTCTCGATAAAACATTTCCTGATTATTTACCTACGCCTAGTCTTTAGTCAAGTGGAAAATAATGTTTTTGAAGTTCAGTTTTTTCCATATCCATAGAGATCAGTCAGTATGATACTTCATCACACGAGCCGAACCACTTTTTACAAAACACACAAAATAACTTTTAAATACAAAACATCTCTGTGTGGATTGCGTCCCGTTAAAGGGACAGTTCACTCAAAAATGATATGTACTCACGAATTATTTGCCCTGTAAATAATAAGTGATTCCAAACCTTTAAGTTTCTTTATTCTATTGAACACTAAAGACTGTAAGCATTTGCTTTCATAGTAAGAAAACACTAATTAAATAGTTACAGTTTTCTAGCTTTATTTAATACATCTTCTTTATTGTTTAGCAGAAAAAAAGCTAAATAAGTTTGGAACAAATAAAGGATGAGGCTAAATGGCAGAATTGTCAGTTTTGAGTGAGCTATCTCTATAAGTTAAAGTATATAAGTTGATGTTCATATGCCTAATTAATATAGATATTAATAAAAAGGTCTGCTAGTCTAAATTTCTATTTTGATTGATGTTTTGATTTATTTAAAACCCACTCTTTTCTTTGCTCAACAGGCTATTTTCACATGGAGGTAATCTTCTATTGATAATTTCTGGATTTTAAGTATGTGTAAGTTGCATAAAACTCTATTGTTTAACCACTCACTGTTGTTTTCAAATTACTTATGTAACTTGTCTTTCAGAATTTTTTCAGCTGTTGAATTCACCTCAGATCAGTGTTGCTGTAATTCCTGATCTATGGAAAGAATAATTGAATGAGGTAAGAAGTTTACTACTCTATTTACTATCATAATAAATGTAGCTATGTTACGTAAAACAGCATGTTCATAATGTGGAAAATAGATCATGCTTATGAAAAATTACTTTATTATTTTGTACAGCTGTTATTGAAATGACACTAAGTTTAACATTCAATTTACAGCGAGCAACGCCACAACTACAGGACCGCTTTCTCTTCTCATAATTTAAGTAAGTATTCGGAGACTAACTCTGACTTCTGTTAACTCAAACCTGTTTTCCCTGTATCTCTAAATTTATTTAATTGTATGTAATTTTGGTATATGATATATTATTAAAGCATTAAAATAAAGTAGGCTACATAATTACTCACTGGAGATTTTATATGTAATGAAATTACAATAAATGTCTGAAACTTCAATAACTTGCTAGTCATAGTCGTTTCCATCTGTCCTCTCTTGTTCACTGCCTATTTTGACTTGTGTCTGCTGTGGATCTCTGAAGCTGGATTATCTGTTGAATTTGTTTCTTCCTCTGACTGCTTTCTCCATACCAACAACTATGCCTGGTCTTCAGCTGCGCTCCCCGGTCTGCTGTATTCTCCAGTCCAGAGCTTCATTGCCCAGTGTCTGAATTTTAATTTATATATTTATTTACATTTTTAATGATTTCTTGTTTACTTTTCTTGTTTGTTTACCCTTTAGTTTAATTTATATATATATATATATATATATATATATATATATATATATATATATATATATATATATATATATATATAATAATCTAAACTTTATACTGTTTGCTTATAATTAGATGTGTACTGTATGTATAAAATGTTGTGAAATATATAATAAAAAGTTTGATTATATTCATTTGTGTGTTATTTTAAGTTTACACATGCAGTTGTTAAATTAAATAGGAAAAATAAATGAACAATATTTCATATTAAGCAATACTGGGAAAGAATTGCTGCTTATCCTGTATTCTAGGCAGTATTGATAAACTGCCACAAAAAATATTAATACAAGTAGTAAGAACGCCGCCTCGCGGTTGCTGAATGTCGCACGACAACGTTGCTACAGCCTTCTCACGTCTTACATTTCTACGTTGTGACAATGTAGCGAGCACGTAAGCGGCAACGTTGCCTTTAAAAAAATACAACGTTGTGCGGACATCGCTACAACGTAAATGTGTTTGTTGGGATTGCACTCCTCCACTGATGTTCAACTTCACGGAGAAAACAAACGCACGTCGGACTGCGTCAACCCGACAAGGTGCGTAACGTTATACGGTGTGTATACAATAATAGTTAATATGACGACAAGAAAAAAAAAAAAAAAAAAATCTCGTAGCCTAGTTCTGAAAACGTGCCACTTATGAGCCTGAAATTGTTATCAAAAGTCACAGTACGAATTACAATATTTGACTAATAATTTGGTAACACTTTGAGTTGCAGTTTACGCTATAACTACCTGCCTGTTATTATTTCGTTATTAGTAGTTATTATAACGTGATCTTATTATATATTCATTTATCATGGAACATAAAACCCTCGTTGCTAGGCTACCTTATTAACAATAAGCAGTTATTTTTGGTCTAGTTTTAGTTAATGGTTTGGTAATAGGGTGACGTAAAATAAAAGTGTTACCAGTTAAAATGCTATAAAGGCTATATTGTTAGTTTTATATATAAAGATGATCTGTAATAGAGAATTCCGTTATGTAGTCATACTAAATAGATCAGTGATTGTGGCCTATAACATGCAGTTGTTACGTTTATTTGTTATTTTGATTTATTTTAACTTCGTTTAACTCATATTTGACTTATTGACAGTTAATTTACATTGTAGTTAATTTACATTACTTTTACAGTTACCACACAAAGCTGATTAATACCCTAAAGGGATAATTCACCCAAAAATGAAAATTATGTTACTGTTTACTCACCCTTCACTTGTCCAAATCTGTTTGAGTTTCCTCTTTCTAACTAACCCACAAAAAGAAGTTTTAATAATATGTCAGAGACCGGTTGGCACAGTAATAGTAGACTTTTTGTTTTTCCTACTATGGATGGTTACTGGTTTTCAACATTTTTCTAAATATCTTGTTTTGTTTTAAACAGAAAATAAAGTCAAAGATTTGGAGCCACTTGTCTGAGAGTAAATGCTCATTTTTGAGTAAATTACCCCTTTAACTTTTAATTTAAGAATGATTTGGAAATTTTAAGGTTTAAAATTTTAAGGTTTTTATTGCTGGAGGGAAAGCATTTTAACAAATAAAAGTGTAAAAGTAGTTTATGTTTACGGTAAATATTTCAGGTCCTTATTTTTTAATTTGATAATTTTTTTCCCCAAATATAAAGTAGAAATGTTTATATATATATATATATATATATATATATATATATATATATATATATATATATATATTTATATATATATATATATATATATATATATATATATATAAAAGTATATATATATATATATATATATATATATATATATATATATATATATATATATATATATAATAAAATGTCTGTAGTGTCAAAGTCCATGTTGCTGAGTTTAAGTTAAATCCAAATTTAACTGGTACACATTTATTCGTATCCAAGAATCCAATCTCTAGTTATATTCCAAATTTGAAGTTATTGCAAAATGAGTTTGGTTCCTACAGTTGAGTCCAAGTTTGTCTTGTTGAGTCCAAGTTTACTTCTAGTTCATGTGTGAGACGTTTAGTAATCTGTTGTTGTGACATTGACTGTACTGTCTGCCAAGTCCAAGATTTGCAACCCTCCATATGTCTAACCAAGATCATTTCCAAATTTGATGTTATAACAAAAATTGAGGTTGGTATGAGAGTTTGATTAGGTGATTAAAAAAATAAAAAATATATAAAATAAAAAACAAATATAAAAGAATAACACAGAAATTCAATGATTTAGTAAATGTACATTGCATACTGTCAATGCAGAATTCAGAGATCCTGATTATCACAGATTACCATGAATCAGTCTCCAACTATTAACTATTAACCCTTAAATTAAATCTTCCATGTCAATGCTTTGTCTGACTTTAAAATGGCTTCATATTTTTTACATAGCTAATCTAGCATATGGTATTGAAACAAAAATGATACACATAGGCCTTGTTTACACATATTAAAGGGTTAGTTCACCAAAATATAAAAATTCTTTTTAATTACTCTAAAAAGGTACTAAAAACATCCTCAGAACAGATCATGTTAAGTGTTTCTTCTCCTCAGTGTCAGTATATTGCGCACAATCAAGAGCACTGTGCAATAACGTGTGCGGTTTTGAGGATGTTGTATAATTTGTAACAAATTAATGGACAAATTGATAACAATAATTTTTTACTGATTTGTTTATAAAACAAAGACTGAGCAGTATTATTTTACATTTGATTATTCAATTACTGTATACCTGAATACATTTATACTCTTCTTAAAACAATAAAAGGCTGATTATTTAATTTGTACGTTTTTATTTACTAAATTTATCTATGCTTGTAGATTGTTTGTTATATGTTATGCACCGCCTATGAATCATCCCAATCAATCTAAAATTATATATTTTTTCCAAATAGTTATTCAACTCATCTGGATAAATTTGTATTCATATCACAATATGTAATCATAGATTAAAAAAATATCACTATGTTAGATTTTTTCAATGGTTTGTAACAACATGAAGGGGAGTCGTCAAAAACAGAATTTTCCTTTTTGGGTGAACTAACACTTTAAGATGTGCTTTGGTCAACCATATTACAAGTTTATGACATTAAATACATGCGCAAATGGGTAAAAAAACATCTACTCTCTGTCATCTGATACAATTCTAAAACATTACAGAATGTGCTGTTGAAGTGCACTAACCTGACAAGATTTAAACTTTGCCATCTCAAAAAACAGACAAAGTTTGGTTTGAAAGGGCAAAGAAAAAGCAGCATAATTTACGAAGAAATTAAACAAGAAATTCACACTGACTACGTTTACATAGACGTCAGTAATCAAATGATTTGCCTTAATCTGATTAAGGCAATAATGTGATTAAGGGGTTTACATGACCTCTTTTTTTAAATGTTCCTTTCATGATCCTGTTTTACTTGTTATAGCACATAATTCGATTAATGTCACGCAATCCACATTTCTTCCGAAGTTTCATGTAATTTTGTGTGCTTCATTTTTTACTTTTTGAAGTTAACTGCAGTTTGGCACTTTCACTTTTATTTAGGAACATTTCATTCATGCCCTCGTGACAACCTAAGGTATTGGATGTGAGTATGAATTAAAAACTAGGGGAAGAGTGTAGATTTTGAATGCAATTTGATCGCTCATGCCGAATGGGAGAAGAAAAAAACCTTCGCATTTTGTGCTGTAGGTGTCTGTGGTCCTTTACTGACTCGATAGGTGCAGAGTGGGGATGCAACGATTATAAATTTTGGAGAAATAATCACGGTGTTGCAGTTATCACAATTATTATGCATTCATTAATTTCAAACCCCACTAGTATAGAAAATAAGATGAAAACTTTTATTTACAAGTGTTATTTATTGCTGCTCAGTAACTAATTAATACAGCACAAAATAATATAAAAAACAAACAATAGTAAATTACTCTCTTTGTGCTTAAAAATAAGTTAATGTTTTTAACATTTAAACAGAAATAATTTTACGCTGTAAATGAATGACAGAACAATAACAATAAACAATTCCAAAATGAATGTCTAATAATTATAAAATATTATTGATGACGAAGATGACAATAATACTAACAATGAATAACATTTCTCATTATCATTCTGCCTTGAATGTGTGAGTTAACTGCTATAAATAGTCCTATTACTTTATGAAAAATAAATCTATGATTTGCATTAAAAAAATGAAGCATTGCAGTAAGAAATGTTTATTTTGCACTATTGTTTTTATATGCATGTCAATTTAATAAACAGAAAGAATGGACAAAAGAAAGGAAGAAAAGTTTCGCTTCTGCACCTCTTTAAAAGTTTTGCTTTCGGTTTGGTCATTGCAAATGTCTCGTTGTGCTCTGATTTTCATCACTCTGTGTGAAAAAAAGCTAGCGAGTCAGCCGGCCCATATAAGCGGAACAGAGCAGGATTCTCTAGATCACCACCAGCGCAATACTGTTGTCATGAGCCGCAGTTTCAGTTTAAACTTGGTAAAGGCGAGCTTCTTTGGGGATGATGTGTACAGTGTTAGGTTTTACATTTAGCGGACATTTGCGCTGAACGCGCAGTGAATGCAACGCATCGAGATTCAGGCCATGAAACAGCTGATCCACTCAAAGTTTTTCAGCGCTCTCTCCGAAATCACTCGGTTGATCTCGGCTGGTGGATTAAAATTCACTACATGATCGCTCTTATCAGCGCCATTATTAATAACTTTTTAGTGGGTTTGCAAACCTGTGTACTTTTCACGGACTGCTTCTTCCACAGACTTTAGCCACAAAAGCCCCCTGTCATCCCAATGACGTGCGCCTGAAAAGCATGAGCGCGCTGCATTGTGTGCGAGTCCCTCCAGTGGAAATAATGAACTTGCACGAGCTTGCCTTAGTTAATAGCCTCAGTCATAGTTAATCTAGTGTGTGTGGTTATTAGTGTCAGTGACAAACTAGCACACAGTTTAGTTGCAACAGTTTTGTTCTGTGCAGAAACACGGTGTTGCGAAGCATTTACAATTAATTAACCGTGACGAATTAAAGCGCAGTTAATAGTGAAAACGTGTGTATATACTATCCTGTTTAGATTGATTATGACCTTAATCGGATAAAAAAAAAATGCAGTTTACATGGTAGACTCTTCATAGAATCAGAGAATTGTCTCAATCGTATTAAAATCAGATTATTGGTGTCCATGTAAACGTGATCACTGTTCTGTTAGTTTTGCATCTATCACAACACAACATAAAAGAAGTCTGCTGTTGTCAGAAATGTTTTCCATTATCTCCTTTTACAGTCGTAAGTAAATTGTGAAAGTGTATTTTGCAATTTTAGATCCAAACATCTGCTGCCAATTGACCCTCCCCTCAAATATATCTGGAAAGTGTTTAAAACTGGACAAAACTGACAGATTAAAACACAAGGACATTTTCTTTAATCTTTGGGATCCAGTTGACTTAAAGAAAGCAGCTAAATTTGTAAACAAGGCTTCAATGTTGGTAAAATTAATCAATGGTGCATGTAATATAATGTTCACTCTTCTTTTTGGCTGCTTTATGTGTAGGATGGTCTGCGATCTCTCTTTTGGATCTGCAAGGATATGAACTGGCTCCAGGGCTGGACTGACTCTGGACTGACTTGGAGCACAAACTCTCAAACACACATGCACAGTGACTCGTGTGCTGTTACAAGGGCTGAAAATGGCGTGCCTGCCAGTGATGATGTAACCACAAGAAACAACAGGTCCTTCCAACACCGGTTGCAGGTTTCGCTGGGGGTCTTGCTTGTGATGGCAGGCCTGGTGTTCTTCGTGACTATGGGCTCTTATACTATTCTCATTGGCTTGGCCATAGTGTTTCTGGGCCTCTTGATCCTCATCCGTGCCTTTTGTATGGTCATCAAGTCTAGTCACGTAGCTGTGCCAGGTCACTTTCTTCTACACCCACGAACGGGAACCCGTTACACCCACCATCAAGCCATTGCAGTGCAAAGGTAAGGCAACTGGTTTGTGTTAGAGAACTGGATTTCTCATGATTTTATAAAGAGCCTCAATTGAGTTGTCATTTTGATATATGTACTTTGGTTATGTGTTGTACTGAATTAAAGGAAGACTACACTTTTTTGAAAATAGGCCAATTTTACAATCCCTTAGTGCAGTGGTCACCAACCCCCAGGTTGTAGATTGGTACCAGTTCTTGGATCAATTGCAGGGTGTCCACGGGTTCTTAAAAATTATTAAAAGTTGATAAATCATTTATAAGAAAGTTAAAAGGTATTAAAAAGTCTTAATTTCGTATTTGCGAGGTCTTAATTTTTGTTCAAGCATTGTCTGAACTCTAAAAAAAGCATAAATATATGTATTTTCCTTCTAATATTTAAAACAGTGTGTACGATCCATGCGATTGGTGTGGGCCAAGGCGCGTCTGGCCAAGCTCCTCCGTTCGGGTGATGTCACTAAGTTTGCGTCAAACGCAGGAAGGTGATGTCACGCTTTCCACAAGTAGCCACAAGTAAAACCATAGAGTGAAACAGACAGCATAATGGAAAAATGTAAGTTTGCGTACTCCTGGTTGGTAGAAAGACGAGTTTAAACAGTGGCTGAAGCCTGTCGCTGAAAACAACCAGCTTTGTTTTTTCCGAGTTTTGTTGCATGGTTGTGCTCTATTTGTCACGGTAGTTAGCGTGATCAAAACAGGAAAACAAAAAGATGCGGATCCAAGTGCAGATTTATTTACAGTACATCAAACATAAAACAAGGTGTCCAGAGTGCATGGTACAAAGTAGCAAATAAACAACAAAACAAGAAACTAAATCAGAGACAAGGCTCAGAAAAACTAGACTTACTGGAAACAGGTGAGAATAACAAATAAAACACGAACTAGACTATGGCAAAATACAAAAACAAGATCAGAATAACAAACTCGGAATACTAGACTTACGGGGATTACAGGAACAAGAAAGACAAACGACGCGATCACAAACAGTGGTGGAATGATGGAATATATAGTCCAGATAATCAACAGAAACGGAGACAGCTGTTAATAGAATCAGTGTATGTGTTCCGGTGTATGCTCTAGGTATGTATGGAGTTGTAGTCTTTTTGGTACGCTGTAGTTCATTCTGAGTCCGTTGAACTACAGCGCCCTCAGGTGGTCACAGACAGTTGTGACACTATTGATTTATTTAACTACAACTTTTTATTAACAATTGTTTATTAAATTAAAGGTTTGATACCAGTGCCTCCCACAGGTTTGAAAAATACTTGCGGTGGTAGCCTGATTGAAACACGCCTTTTAAACAAAAAAAAGTAATTTTGAACTATATTTTAGTTTGACATGACACACCTTTTCTTTTCAGTGGGTTAAAGTTGTTTAAAAAAGGCTGTTAAAATAAAAGAAATCCACTATTCTTCCTACTTTTATGCTATTTAGGATTATGTGCATCCACTGACAGGTAAAGGCAGTTGTTCTCTCTCTTATGGTGTACACATATTTAGCAGCCAGTATATTTTGTTCTCTCCAAGTAAATAGTAAAGTTTATCTGAGTCATTTGTAAAATGGTTAATCATTTAATGTTTCTCTCACGGCTGTGCGTGCACAGTCAGCTGCATTAAGATAATGCAAAAAAAGTGCATACAAATTATGTAAACTTTAGAAACTGAAAGTAAAACCCAAATCCTGGACATTTTATGAGATTTAGAAACTACGGTCGGGTGCATTTTGGCCCAAAAGGCGCATTTCTGTGGGTCTGCAGAGCATGTGATGTGTGGGAACCAGCAGTAGGAAATGTGGACGTATACAAAACCAACAAATATACCTAGGCAGCCCGCCCAAGTAAAGTCTATGTGTGGGAAGCACTGGATACTGATTGGAACAATAGAAAAGTGGCAATAAGGTCTTTAAAAATATTCTGAGAAGATCTTTAAAAAGTCTTAAAAAGATATTAAAACTATCTTTAGGATTCCTGCATATACCCTGAATTGGTACCGTGCCGCACAAGAACTCAATTATTTCAGTTTTAATTATTATCTGAGTCTGAATGATGTTTTATTTAGAAAATTGACCGTATTCTTTCGGTTATGTCTCCGGCACTTACGCATAAAAAATTAACCCACATACTAGCAAACAGAAGTCTTTGGAAATTTTCTTTCAAAGGTTTCTTTGCGAAGGGGAAAAGTCCCAATGAAGGACCCACAAACTGCCAGGGAATGGATCCGCAACCTAATTGTCAATAAATTAGCTGAATCCAGCATGTCTGTGAAAGAAAATAAACTGGAGATCGCATATGACGATAGCTTTAGGGGCTGTTCACATATCGCTTTTTCTCTGTGCGCAAGTTTGTTGTTTTCAATGGTGGTGCGCGCGAGCTCACCTCGAGTCAAGTGACAAAAACTGACCAAGCAGCTTTATACTTCAGACAAACACAGAAAAGCCCAACATTGCAGTGCTTTTTTATTTTCTCCATAAATAAGCAATGTTTTGTCAGCTCATCATCCTCTAAGACAGGCATGTCCAAACTCCTCGAGGGGTGTTGAGGCAAGTTGAAGCCAAAATCTGCAGGATCTAAAACCTGCGTTTGGATCCTCACCTCCGTTGTCAGGGTCACATCACCGTTACAGTCAGTTTTAATACACAATATAACAAGAAGATTCAAGCTTTAAATATGTCTAAACTCTTTTTTTGACATTTTTGAGAGAGATGCTAATGGTCTAATCAGATTCAATGGTCTATGCTAAGCTAAGCTAAAAATTCTAGACAACAGATTCATCAATTATTTATGCTCATATCATTCCAAACTCAGATGACCTTTGTACATCTTCGTAACACAAATTAAGATATTTTAGATTAAATACAAGAGCTTACTGACCCGTTATAAACAGTAAGGGTCATGAAACCCAAAACCCAAAAAGGTAACAACATTGTCAAAACAATCCATGTGTCATCAGTGGTTAAATCATTAAAATCATTATTATAAGCATTCTCATAGCTTCATAAAGTTGCAGAGTATTATCCCAAACTTTTAAGCTAAGTTAGGTTGTAGTGAAGTAGAACATTTTCTACATAACATGGTGTAACCTTAGTAAAGACCCCAAGATACTTCAGGAACTGCTGTGACATTTTCCTTAGCACATACTTGCATGATTGCTACAAGATAAACATCAGGGGCCTGTTTCAGTGAGGAGTTTTAACCAACTCTGAGTTGATTTACAGAGAGATTAAAAACTCAGAGTTTTCGTGTTTCAGAATAGCTGATCTGAGTTGGGTCAATCAACTTTGAGTAGACTTACTCAGAGTTAAGCACGCACACCATGACTATAAAAAGGCATTATCAATGGACCGCAGATATTACAAGTGACCATGGTAACATCTGAAAAAAAGAGATTAGCATTTCTTTCTCCAGCTAAACTTGATCTGCCAATGCAAAGTTATAGCAAATAGGACCATATATTTAAAAAAGCAACACCACTGCATCAGTGAAACAGACAGTTAGTGTGGGAAAACATAGTAAAAGTGCACTTGTCTGCCGCTATTATTGATTAAGTGAAGGAGGTTGATATGACATTTAGGGCTCTATTTTGATGGCCCATGCGCAAAACGCAGGTCGCAAACACTTTCGAGGGCGTGTCAGAATGCATTTTTGCTAATATAAGGATGCACAAATCCGCTTTGAGCCGTGGCGCATGGTCTAAAAGGGTTGAGTTTATTTTCTTAATGAGTTATAGGTGTGTTTTGAGAATAAACCAATCAGAGTCTCATCTCCCATTCTCTTTAGGAGCCAGTTGCGTCGCGCCATAAACGCATTTGCTCTTGACATGACGTAAAGTAAGTGTACGTTTAAAAACATTGAGCATTTCATTTGCAAGAAAACAGTTAAACAGAGCATGTACCGCGCGAGAATGAGAGATAAATGATCTACTTTCACTTTCGCTCTCGTGGATAGGGAAACCTTTACGCACAGACATCAATTAGCCTATAAATAATTAATTTCGTTTGTTAAGCGCAAATATTTGTTTCAAAACTATTTCTAAATTCAATTCTAATTTCCAGCAAACGAATAAATGAACAAGAATAACGAAGTGTGTTAAAAAACCTGAGTTACATCCTAATACACATGCTGTGCCCCAAATGGTCTAAAACCTGCAGGTGGGCGAATCTAAGCTTGTTTTTTATAAAAACAAATATAAATATGGATATAGTAAATAATACTGCTAATAATAATAATAACATTATACAAAAGCAAATTGTTTTGAATGAACTGAAAAAGCCTCCCGAGATGAAGGAGGCATAAAAGCAGTGGCGCCTAGCGCCACATTGCGCCGGGTGTATGATAGGGCCCTTAGATTGTAAGCAGAACTAAAAAATAGTTTTTAGAACGAATAATAATCCCAATAATTTAGTAACAGTCCATGTGGAAGGTCTGTGAATTTAAGCTAATTATTTATTAAAAAAGGACAAGCCGTTCTTGTACATGACTTTGTTCTTTGTGTGACTGAAATGTAGGCAATAGCTGTGTTTCCATCCAATAATGCTAATTACATTTATGTGCAAAACTGGCTTATCGCATAAAAGATGTGTGAATAAAGCAGCGTTTCCATCCAATGAATCAGAGAACAAAATCATGACTTCCTGATTAACTGGCGCCAAATATCAACAGTAAAAACAGAATTTACTGCGATAGGAGAAGCTGCGTCAATCTTTTTTTAATTAAATAAATGTACTTGCGTCTGTTGACAAACAATGAACAAGTGGGGGCGTTTGAAGCCATGAGACACGGAGAACAGACACTGTTGACACTCTGGAGGTAATTAATATTATACATTAATACTGAAATGGTTAAGGCATATTAGAATGACTAAAACAACAAAACAAAAAGCCTGATGGTTAGTCCATTCACACACAGTTCATCATGGTCTCTTATAACAAACCTTTTTTAATGCACATACTGGAATTTGTTCAGTAAAAGTGTTTCCATAATTTATGCTCATGTTTTCTTATCGAATATAAAGCTTATCCTACTCGGTTATGCGCATGTTTTACAATGCGTATTTTCAAACATTATGTGTATCATGACGTTTCCATCAATTGTTTTTATGCGCATCTCCAAAATGAGCATTAAAACAGGTGGGTGAAAATATAAGGCTAAGGCGAGAAATTGCGCTTCGTCTTTAAAAAAGAGGAGGAGACCGAAAGAAACTCAGAGTTTAGACAATAAAACCTGCTCCTGACCAGGTTAGGTTCACAGATTAAGTTACCACAGTAACTGACTCTGAGTTAAAGTTACCTCTTATTCAGAAACAGGCTTGACCTTCCCTGCTTTCTCCAGTTTGACAAACCTGCCATTTTTGAAACGGAAAACCCATAGTTTCTCTCATGTCAGGGTTAAAATACTCAGAGTTTTTACTTAACCTCCTATTTGAAAAGGGCTCCTGTTGTGAAACGTGAGAATGCTCAAAAACAATCCATCGATTGGTGGTTTTGCACACACTCCGTACATCTCTGGCTTCAGTTTATACAAATATGCAAAGTAAAAGAGGGTGCTCTGTGTCTTCTCGACGCGCTCTCGGTTTGAAAGCCAAAGTTAAGCAGAAGTAACAAATGTTCTGATTATAGAAGTAGGTCAGCAGTGAAAACAGTCTGCAGTGTGAGACGGCAGACATAGCGAGTCTGCACCCCGTCCATAAACTCATGTCACTGCTGTTTACATTTATTTCCTAGCGTGAAAGCTCAATTTACTAGCCGGAAGGTAAAGTTTACATTTGCCTCTAAAAGCAGGAGCAATATCCAACATGTTTGATGCGAGACGTTCATATCATATTCATACTTTGTTTAGTTTGTGTTTTATTTTGCTGATTAACTTAATGAGTGTATGGGTGTTTCCCAGTACTGGTTTGAGTCTGGAAGGGCATCTGCTGCATGCAACGTATGCCGGAATAGTTGTCGGTTCATTTCTCTATGGCCACCCCTGATAAATAAGTGACGAAGCTGAAGGAAAATGAATGATTTACTGACCCTCAGGACATCCAATAGGTGACTTTTTCTTTAGAACATTAAAGAAGATTTTAGCTGAAACTCTCCTGTCCTAAGGAAAGGAAAACAAAGCAGGAATAGAGTGGAGGAACTATGACGTCAATTTGTATGCAAAAACCCGGAAGCAAGTTAGCATTTTAGCAGTTCCGGTTCTCTTGTCCCAAAGTCAATGGGTTTTTTCAATGGGGTTCCACTAAAATCGCTTAAATAAGGTTCGTGGCTAACACAAACTCAAGATACTTTCACGTTTTGTTCTACGACATAAAACACATCAGTTACAGCGCACTCTTGAGTTTTTAAATCGATTATGCTTCTTTAAAAATACGGTTGCTATCAAGTTGCTAAATGGGACTACAGGCGGCGTCGGAGACATTATACGTCATCGAGCTGAACTGGTCTGGAGCGCAGCTCGCTTGCGTTGGGACATTTTTATTTTTCTGTTATTTAGGTATTTTCATGAATAGTACTTTATAGTTTGTAGTCATTTTCTAATTGGGAATTCAGATTGTGTTGATAATTCCTTAACTTGTAAAGGCTGTCGAGACAGATTCATTTGTTGATCATTTATTTTAATAAACAATATTATGAAAATACGTGCTTACTAGTGCAGCCTGTCTCTTTCCTGCTCTCAGTAATGCAAACGTGTGAATAAATGTGTAAAATACATGCATGTTACCTGTCATTTTCAGATAAAGTGATTTTTCGTCTTTTTTTTGTTCATCTGAACATTTAGCTTGGTCGTAACTGCAATATTTACACTCCTCCATAAAATGTAAAGTATTGACCTTATTCTAAAATGCGGAAGAAGTGCGCCTGTTTTCGCGATTGTCTTAGAACTTCCGATTCAGTCGCCTATGGGAGAAATGACTAGGAATAATAAACAGCAGAAAATGGCCAAACTACTTGCTCAACAAACAAATGTTTGCATGACTACACAGACCAAGTAGCATATTATAATAAGAAAATATTAAATTGCAACATCAAGCAGCGTAACGAGCAGTTGTTAACGTCAAAAAATGAGTGAATGTGACCGGAAGTCGCGAGACAAAAGATTCAAATGGCAGCGCCCGCTCGACAGCTGAGAATAAGGTGAATACTGTACTTTGTGACATAAAAGGAATATTGAATGTTGCTCTGTGTCCATGATGATGGAACTTGCAGGCATTTGATAGACTTGTTCCTCCTTTCGCCTCATTTCTGTTGTCTGTTAAGGTAAGCAGGCTGTGTGCACGTGAGCGATACACTTATTTAAACATGTCTGATGATAAAACTATGTAGGCAGATTTATACACACAGTTTTAAAACTTTTAGAACAACCGTAAAGCAAAACAGATGTATTTCCCACGTAAAAATGATCCAAAAGGCACATAGGTCTATGTGTTTTGCGTATTTATTTGTTTATAATATATAGTGTGGATTATTATATAATAAACAGAGAAATTAACTCTTTTTCATGGACAATATTTCTAAAAAATAAGCTTGATAAGTTGTCTGTACTAGCAGGGTGGGGTTGACGTCACAGACGAGCGCACCGAGGCCCCTGTAGACCGTTAATAGCCTAATGTTAGCTTTTCAATTCTTGCGTTTGCATTTAAGATCCAAAAGTGCTCAAAGTTGTATTTTCGTGTGAGAATTATACGGCTGGACAAAACTTGTAAGTGTAATGAACAGTGTTTGAACACAGAGCTTATTATTTGTAATCTTCGAAAAGCCTATGGGAAAATCCCATAGGGATTTTCACGAGGGAACCAGTTTTATGCTAGCAGCCGATTAGCCTACAAAGTGACGTCATAGTTCCTCCACTCTATACCAATGGCTCTTGACAATATGTTGAGGTCTTATAAAGCTGAATTGTTAGTCGATTCAAGAAACTGCAAATCATGTTAAAGGGCACATAGGTTACGCCTTTTTTCATATTTATTATAAGTCTTTTGTGTCCCCAGAATGTGTCTGTAAAGTTTCAGCTCAAAACACCCATCAGAGTATTTATTATAGCTGTTTGAAGTGTCTGTATTATAGCTGGGAAGAGGTTGTTGCTGTTTTTTTGTACTGGGCCTAAGGCAAGTCATCCCCGCCCACCTCTTCCACTCAGTTTTTTTTCTCTTCCACCCATTTTTTTTCTCTTCCACCCATTTTTTTTTCTTCCACCCATTTTTTTTTTATCCACCATCACGTCCCTTCCGGGTAAAAACGCCTTACCCTTTCAGTATTAGTGTTATTATATTATTAATGACCTCCAGAATCAAGAGCATCTGTGCTCTGCGTCTGACACAATAAAAATGAGTGTAGTTGACTAATTTGAAATAAGTTTTAAACTCAGTGTTGAAGGTAATGAGTTAATTAAATACCTCATTACCTCAACTCCAACGGGTAATTGGTTTGCATGTAAAAATGGAAGAGTTATTTCAAAAAGCTGATTTTTGTAAGTTACTGTATCATTGTTTTGGTGAACATGTTTTTAAACAATTTGTTTGGTCACTTCAGTGGTACAGAGATCACAGAGGTTCATTTAGAATTGTAAGGGTTTCCTCCTGTGTGAATGCAGTGCTCTGTGAATTACAGTAATTAGTTTAAGTGTTTAAACTCATTTCTCTTTGTCCAAGCAATCAAGAACACTTAAATTATCCGCTGCTGGACAACATGCAATCGTGTAATGTAATTAATGGAGAAACTGAGAGAAAATGTTACGTTGAGGTAATGTTTATATAGCAAGCAAAGACTGAACAGCTGCTGGCCGCCAAATTCTTTCTGTCTTCCTTGTCTGAAAGAAAAGAGAGAGAAAGAGAGAGAGAAAGAACGAAAGGGCACATCGCCATTCAAATACTACGAAGGCGATGGCACTTCATAATGATCGTAGTTTATGTTTAAACCTATTTATGGGCTTGTTGTTTGGAGAATGTCGTTGTGGTAGAAGAAATCAAAGAATCCAAGAGAGCAGAGCGGTTCATTTTGACCACAGTGCTAATGTTAACAGAAAGCAGTCAGCGTTTGTACATGAGCCCAGAAAAGTGAGGGAGGGAGGAATTGGGAGGAAGAGAGACGAGATTTTTGTTTCTTTTAACATGCTGAAGCCATCAAATAAGTGCCTAGGGGTCCCCCTTCTCCCCTCCCTGCGTCCTTTTGGCAACTAAACTACAGTAGTTTAAAGGAAAAATAGTAAATACTCAAAATCTTTGGTTTGAACTTAAAGTTAGATTCACTTTTTTAATAGAAAACAAATTCTGTTCTTCTGATAATAAAGTACATTAAGCCACAACCACTGGAAGGGCATCCACTGCGTAAAACATTTGCTGGATAATTTTGCGGTTCCCCTGATTAATAAAGGGATAAAGCCGAAAAGAAAATAATAAGCCATAATCTCAAACTATGTTGTTGCTAGGCCCAAGGGCATAGATTTGCTTGACATTGAATCTGACACCTCACTAAACTTATAATACAATTTTGTTGATGGAGAAAAACGAAACTAAATGTGGTTTACAAAATAAAAAACTATGCTAAAATGTTGATTTTCGTTGACTAAAACAAGACAAAATTATTTGTTATAATGTTATTTTGTTTAGTTGCGTTATTATTATTATTATTTTCCAGTAAGGTTGCACTGAGCAGACGCAGGCAAAAAAAAAAAAAAAAACGAGACGAAAACTAGACCATAACATAAACTACAGTTCTCCTCATAGTAGAGGTAACAATATTAAACAACCATTTTTTGTTTTCACAAAGATATTATCTTTAACATTTCTGATGTTAAATGAACTTACGGCTAGGGATGGCTGACGTGAAACTGGCGTTTCGACACAGTGTCCAGATCCTGAAGCGCAAGTGTTTCAAAACACTGCACCGAAGCATGATCCGAAACACCCAGGTCACGTGACTAAAGTGTTTTGAAACACCTGGTCACGTGACTAAAGCGATTCAAAGCATCGATCAGTTCAGAAGTGTTTCAAGACCTGGCGAGTCTGCACTCGACTGACAGGGTCAGAGTAAACTTGTTTCATTTGGCCTAGTGGACTGTGAGTGTGCGTGTTGTTACTGTGTTTCTAAATGACCTTTGGGTTCGAATCCCGACTTGTTCATATACTTTGAATTCATGATTTTATGTATTTTAATCATGTTTCTGTTTTATGGTATAGTCTAGATAGGATACAACTGCGAATTCGGCATCAATTTAGCATAATTTTTGTAACACTGTAAAACAATAATTAATATTTTTACAGTACTGTGATGGTTGGGTTTAGGATTTGGGTAGACGTTTATCAAAAACAATGGGAAATTTATTCATTTTCTTGTCGTCTTAGTCCCTTTATTAAAAAGGGGTCGCCACAGCGGAATGAACCGCCAACTTATCCAGCAGGTTTTTACGCAGCGGATTCCCTTCCAGCTGCAACCCATCTCTGGGAAACATTCACACACACTCTATGGACAATTTAGCCTACCCAATTCACCTGTACCGCATGTCTTTGGACTGTGGGGGAAACCAGAGCACCCAGGGGAAACCCATGCGAACGCAGGGAGAACATGCAAACTCTACACAGAAACGCCAATTGACCCAAGGTTCGAAACTAGCGACCCAGCGACCTTCTTGCTGTGAGGCAACAGCACTACCTACTGCGCCACTGCTTCGCCCTGGGAAATTTAATGAATAATATAAATAATTCTTGTTAACTTCTGGCCACAACCATCTCTGGTCTAGCAACAACCCTGTTTTATGACCAAAACAAGTCATATTTATTCACAAAGTGTTTATCCGGATGTCAGACCAGTGTTGAAACGAAACGATACAAGAACAGTGCATTTCAAACTGATGATAATTATTCAAAATAGCTTTATCAGCCTGGACTCGAACCCACTATCCCTGCATGGTAGTCAGGAACCCTCACCGCTCCACTAAATCACTTGAATGTTCAAATCTACAAAGTGGGGTTTTATACCTCAATCTGCTCAACTGTTCTTGGCTGATGCTGTTCCAGTGCAATACATAAAAAATTACCACTAGGTGTGAAACTAGAGTGGGGTTTCCGAAACGTTTCGAAGCTTCGACACATTTGCTTTGACCGTTTCAGTGTTTCATGAAGCCTCGCTTTGCCCACCACTACTTATGGCATTGCCTTCATGATGCTTTTTAGCGGATGCGAAAGATTAACAGAGAGAGCACATGTCCTGTCAGTGTTTTCATACAGAGCCTGGAGCCCTAACAGGAAGTGACTAAACAGAAAGTAGTTTCTGACATGAAACAAAAATGTAAAATTTTACAAATTAAGGAAAATAAATTATGAACTTGAATTGGGTAGGCTAAATTGTCTGTAGTGTATGAGTGTGCGTGGATGTTTCTCAGAGATGGGTTGTGGCTGGAAGGGCATCCGCTGTGTAAAAACGTGCTGGATAAGTTGGCGGTTCATTCCGCTGTGGTTACCCCGGAAAAATAAAGGGGCTAAGCTGAAAAGAAAATTAATAAATGAACTATGAACTTCATATTTTTACTATATGTGCAAATACAAATATATATTGAAAACATATATTTAAAAGTTGAACTCCTTAAAGGACAACACACAAACTAATTCAGTTAAAACACAGATACATTCATTCATTTTTCTTCAGCTCAGTCCCTTATTTATCAGAGGTTGCCACAGCGGAATGAACCTAATCTATTTGTTTTATTTATAACAACTACATGCTTTACGCTGCGGATGCCTTACAGCCACAACCCAGTACAGGAAAACTCCCATAAACTCCAACATTCACACTCATACACCTTTGTCTATCCATTTCACTTAAAGCGCATCTTTGGACTGTGGGGCAAACCTGAGCACCCGGAGGAAACCCACACAAATACAGGGAGAACATGCAAACTCTACACAGAAATGCCAACTGACCTAGCCGGGACTCAAACCAGCAACCTTTTTGCTGTGAGGCAACAGTGCTAACCACTGAGCCACTGTGCCACCACAATCTTAATTCGATATGTACAGTATCAGTGTCCATATCGGTATATACCGGCTGTTAAATGGTTATTTTTAGTGTTATCGATATTGGCCAGACAAGACAATACATCATCTGCCAATAAATTATAAATACTTTCTGCTGTTCTAATATTCTAGTGATGCATGATACTATACAACCATGACAGATTATCGTATAATTCATCGTATAATTAAAATAAATGGTTATTTTAGTGTTTAGTTATAATGGTTATTGTCCTTATTGACCAGGGGTGCGTTTTCCACACATCGACGTAACTCGCGGCTGAACTATCATAGTACGATGGATCGTTTGGGAAAAGAATGATGTAGTAACGAGTGTTTCCCAAAACCCGTAGTTTCTCGGTCGCAGATCCATCGCTTGAACCATGTTCATTATAACGTAAAACGCCCATAATGATGCTCTAAACTGGGTGGAGTAACTACTTCTTTAAAGGATAATTTCTTTGTGTATTTTTATTGTTTGTTTTTCATTGTTTATTTATTATTATTTTTAAAAAGTCTACTTTTACAACTTGACACATGTAAACCACTGCAGAAAGTTCTAACCAGCAGATCCATGTCATATACAGTACAGAAACTTAATAAATAAATAACCCACTATGAATTAAAATAAAAACGTATGCTTTTCGTTTTCACAAGCTTTGGAGACGTAACATAAATTACAATTTTAAGTAATAGGTCACCTGTAGCTTTAGCCATGAGACTGTAGCTGCGTCCCAAATGGCACACTATACACTATGCACTCATGCACTTGTACTTGTACTTGTACTTGTACTTGTACTTATGCACTTACACACTCAACAGGATAGTACATGTATGTAGTGTTGTCCCAAATGGCACACTAATGTTTTTTTTACTAAACGGAAATTCAAACCGTTTCCCTGATGACGTTTGACGGTTGCCAAATCAGTGAAATAAACGACCGAATTATCAAATAATACCTATCGTGAGTATTGCCGCATTCACCATCGGGAGGCGCTATAATCACTCTTGTAGGAGAATTTTGCTTTCTCCATCCAAAATAAATAAAGTTATCCAACATGTGCGTCCGATAGCTCCGCCCCTTCCGCTACGTAAGCAAACCTGCGGTCGTTGAGTGCGTGAAGTGTCCATTATCACACACTTCATTTTAGCGGCTGAATGAGTGCATCATCCGGGTAATTAAAGTGCACTTATTATTTTAAGAGTTTTCAGTGTGAACACACTACTTACACTATTTATACTACAAAATGGCGTAGAATAGTGCATAAGTATGCGATTTGGGACGCAGCTTGAGTTCAAAATGACATCAATGTTTTCAAAGTGCACTGCGAAGGGAGCACAATTGTTAACATGAAGATTGCTAAAACTGAACTGTGAAACTAGTTTTAAAGCAAATAACACCTAAGAGAGATGACCTTAATACTTTTTTATTTTTAATAATTCCAACTTTGAATATTAGAATGTTGTAAATGAATTGGGCATAGGGGGAATAAGTGGGAATAGAACACAGCCAGGAACAATGTTTCTAACTACAGCTCTAGAGGTGTAGTTGCGAGTGCTCAAGTTTGCGACGCAGTTTGCGAATGATTGTTGGAGCGGCGGATTAGGGAAACAGCAAATCAACAAACTATCTTTGCAATGACAGAACTTGTGACCTTAGTTGGCTAATGATGATTTTGGGAAACGCACCACAAAATAATGAATTGAACAGAACTAAGTAATAGTTTGTCGGCCAAGAAATAATGGATAATTTCTGCTGTCATAAAATATGATGCAAGACATATTGGTGGTCATATTAGTATCAGCCAAAAAATGTGTATTTTTTGTGTTATTGTTATTAACCTGATAAGAAAATACGTTATTCTTTTCCGACAGTTCATAGATTTTTGCATGACGTTGCATTTTCTGCAGTTAAAGAAACACTCCACCTTAAAAAAGGCTACTTTTTACTTTTTCTGTTCTAGTTTAACTAGTGAGTTTTACCATTTTTAAATCCATTCAGGCAATCTCAGGTTCTGGCAGGAGCACTTTTAGCTTAGCTTAGCATAGATCACTGGATCGGATTAGACCATTAGCATCTCACTAAAAATGTTTTAAGGAGTGTTGATAAGTTTTCTATTTAAAGCTTGACTCTTCTAGTTACATTGTGTACTAAGATCAACTGAAAATTAAAAGTTGCTATTTTCTAGGTTGATATGGCTAGGAACTATACTCTAGCATATAACTAGGAACTCAAGGGACTTTGCTGCTGTACCATCACTGTTGCAGACATATTACTGATGTTGCAAGTTTGGGGAGACTTTTTTCAGTTGCTGTGTAAAATTATTGTTCCTGCTGCAGACATGGTATTGCAGCAAAGTTTCTTGACTATTATGCCAGAATAGTATGAGAATTTTAATGGCGCATTCTTTAGTTTTGCTTTCATTATACGTTTTACATGGCTGTGGTGAACTCTGAAGTGAAGCACAAGATCATTCTAATTAATCGGAACTAAAGAAAGCTATACATCCGCTGAACATGGGCAAACACATGGGTTTTGAATACACAGGGCTAACTTTGCAGATATTTGACATTCCCCAACTGCTGTATTACACAGTATATCAAAGATAATATCCCCCCAAATAAATACCAAAATTCATAGTGATTCCTCAAAATGAGAATCAATATTAGAGAACTGTTATTTTTAACCCACTTCCAATATTATGTTATCCATTTATTCCTGAGTCACTGCTCTTCTCTTTCCCCCAGGAGGCTGGATCGGATTCGAAGAGCTACGGCAGAGGATCACAGTACAGTCCAGATGCCTCCCGCCTCAGATGCCAGTCCACAGAGCCAACCTGCCACCCCTCCGCCCTGGCAAATGGAGCCGCCGCCATCCTACGAGACTGTTATGAAGACCACTATAGCTGTAAACCAACTATAGCCACCGCTGGCACTCTGGATGGCAGCGTTAATGACTGACGAGCTGGTCTAATGGGCCACGCATAGATATGTAAATCCTCTTGCACTGTAAAAAGTGATTAGTTGTACTTTTAAAAAGGGAGTAAACCTGTTACCTTAAAAGCAAGAAGACAACTTAAATTGACAACTTAAATTTAATAATTATGCACATAGTTTGTTTACTTAATAATTATGCACATAGTTTGTTTACTTAATAACTATAAAGTAATGAGTTTACTATCTTTTTTTAAGTAAAGTCAACTCATCGCTTTTTACAGTGCGATAAGCCAGCACTTATTTTTTATGATAAACCAATTATATTTGAAATTAGAAATCTGTTTCATTTTTAATTTTTTTTTTTATATCATAGTCACTAAAATCTGAATGAAAATGTATAGGGTTGCAACAAACCGTTTTAAATGTTTAAAATGTATTGGTATCTATTTTCATGCACCTTTTTAGCTTGATCTCAAGAGAAAACGTATTTTACGTTTTTTTCAGTTCAGTGGCTAATTCATACAAATTCAGTCGTATGAAAAATGTACAATTTTAAAAGTAGCTGTGGCACCCAATTTCACCTCTAAACCCAACCGTCACTGGGTGATGAGCAAAGCGTACTAAATTATAAAAATTAGATCAAAAGAATTAATACGAACTAGCCACTAAATTAAAAAGTTACGAATTGCCGCAAAATTGCATTGATCTTTTAGATGCTAGTGCTTCCTTCCAACAGGCACACGTCATATACCGTTGATCTTTGGTTTTATTTTGGTTGCGACGACAGGTGACCACAATTTACGAAAAATTGCTGTCAAATACTAATGTCAGTTGATAACTACTACCAACGTCATCTGGCAAGGATATTTGATTGGTTTTAAGCTGTGGCATTAACTAACTAAAATCCAACTTTATTTTAACATCATGATATGACATTCATACAAAGTCTTACATCAGTAAACATTCTTCTTTGGTTGGTTTTATGTTGTGTTATTACCGAAATAAAATTTGATGTAACTTTAATATCAAATTTTGATGCCCATACAATGTCAAAAGCTAACATCATTAGCCATCGATTCTTGGTTGATTTTATGTTGTGTCGTGAACTAACTAATATTTATCTTGACATTGAAATCTGACCTTAAACTGACATTGGGTTCTAACGTCAACCCAATTTTCTTATACAACCAAAATTCAGATGCCTTCCAGCTGCAACCAAGTACTGGGAACACCCATACACTCTTACACTTATACACTTTTGTTTACCGATATAACTTATAGCGCATGTCTTTCACGTTTCACTTATAGCACAACAGGCACACAACGGCATATAACATTGATCTTTGGTTCTATTTTGGTTGCGATGTCAGGTGACCAAAATTTAACATACATTTGCTGTCTAATACTGATGTCAGCTGACATCTACCAACATCATCTGGCATGGATATTTGATTGGTTTTAGGCTGTGGTGTTAACTAACTAAAATCCAACATAATTTTAACGTCATGATATGACATTCATACAAAGTCTCACATCAGTAAACGTTTATCTTTGGTTGGTTTTCTGTTGTGTAATTACCTAACTAAAATTTGATGTAACTTTAATGTCAAATTTTGACGCCAAAAGCTAACATCATTTGCCATCGATCTTTGGTTGATTTTATGTTGTAACAATTATCTTGACATTGAAGTCTGACCTCAAACTGACATTGGGATTCGAAGTCAACCCGGTTTTCTTATACAACCAAAATTTGAATGCCTTCCAGCCACAACTCAGTACTGGGAAACACCCATACACTTTCACATTCACACTTATTCACTTTTGTTTACACATTTCACTTATAGCGCATGTCTTTCACGTTTCACTTTTAGCACAACAGGCACACAACTGCATATAACATGGATCTTTGGTTCTATTTTGGTTGCGACGTCAGGTGACCAAAATTTACTGACATCTACTACCGACGTCATCTGGCATGGATATTTGATTGGTTTTAGGCTGTGGCGTTAACTAACTAAAATCCAACCGTATCATCCAACCATGTCATGATATGACGTTTATACAAAGTCTTACATCAGTAAACATTTATCTTTGGTGGGTTTTAAGTTGTGTAATTACCTAACTAAAATTCGATGTAACTTAAATGTCAAATTTTGACGCCCAATGTCAAAAGCTAACATCATTAGCCGTCGATCTTTAGTTGATTTTATGTTGTGTCGTGAACTAACTAACCTCAAACTGACATTAGGTTCTGTTTGATGCTTGCTGGGATTAAATACTAGTTCCTTGCTTACATCAACCAAATAAAGTTAACATTTAGATACAAAATTTTGATATTTAAAAAATTTAGTTGAAACCTGATCAACATAAAAATAAGTTAAAGAAACATAAAATATATGTTGGCTTGGCTTATTATCATTTTTTTTACAGTGAATAGATACCGCCACATATTCAGTAGTTCTTATTTACTAGATAGAAGTACCTATTAAATAGATGCTAGCACATATTCAATATAGATACTAGTTTAGTTCTTATTTATTAGTTCTTTTTACTTATTTAATGGATACTTACACATATTAACTAGATTCAGCTGATTATATTATCACTCGATTGAATAAGTGCTATCAGTGGTTATCAGCTGATAGATATGGGCCAGTTCTTTGCCTACTAGTAGGTTCAGAAGGTTGTAATCATCCATCCACATGGTTATTCAGCTATAGATCACATACGGCTGTGGCCGGAAGTTAACAAGAATTTGTTATATTATTTATAAAAGTTTGTATTTGTTTGTATTAATTGGCGACGCAGTGGCGCAGTAGGTAGTGCTGTTGCCTCACAGCAAGAAGGTTGCTAGTTTGAGCCTCGGGTGGGTCAGTTGGCGTGTCTGTGTGGAGTTTGCATGTTCTCCCTTTGTTCGCGTGGGTTTCCTTCGGGTGCTTTGGTTTCTCCCACAGTCCAAAGACATGCGGTACAGGTGAATTGGGTAGGCTACTGTAAATTTTCCATAGTGTATAAGTGTGAATGAGTGTTTATGGATGTTTCCCAGAGATGGGTTGCAGCTTGAAGGGCATCCGCTGCGTAAAACATGTGCTGGATAAGTTGGCGGTTTATTCCACTGTGGCGACCCCAGATTAATAAAGAGACTAAGCCGAAAAGAAAATTAATAAATGAATGAATTTGTATTAATGGTATTTTATAAACGTCTACCCCTAGCCCAACTCTAAACCCAACCGTCACAGTAATGTGAAAACAGATCTGGATCTGGAGTCTTCTCTATTAGTATAGCTGATTAACCACGATAATTATTTATATAATTTATAAAATTTTCCATTAATTGTATTTTATTAACATCTACCCCTACCCCAACTCTAAAACCTAAAACATCACAGTAATGTAAAAACAGATCTGGATCTGGAGTCTTCTCTGTTAGTACAGCTGATTAATCATGTAGATGGATGATTACAGCCTTCTGCGCCTACTAGTAGCCGCAAAAGTCCTCTCTTTCAGCTGATAATCACTGATAACACCCAATCTATCGAGTGATAACATTCAGGTGTTGGATTCTAGTACTTATTTCAAAGGTGACTACTAAGTATATAAAACATTTTGGCCATTGACTTCCATGGTAATCTGCTATTGGGATATATGTATTGTGACTAACTAGTATGTATTCCAGTTGTAGATATCCAATATTTAATCACAAGATAACTAATACTTATATAACTGATACTAGATTTGATTTATTACTGTCTAGCATTTATTCATTTGATACCAGTTCTTATTTATTAAATATTAGAACTTAATAAACAACCAGACCTATTAAATAAATAAGCGTATAATCATACACTTATTAGAAAAGTTAGTTATGTTATTTTTTTTCAAAGTAATATACTAGTTTTTAACTGTATCATTTTTTTTACGGGCACCAGCATTTAATACATACCAGTCTCTACTAATAAGAACTAGTATCTAATGAATTAATACTAATATCTTTTAAAATGGTACACGTATCTGAATAAATACACTAGTAGCTATCTGCTTGCTTCTCATTTGAATAAAGTTTTTGTCATATCACACATTAAAGTTAAGTTTATATAAAGTCATGGTGTACACAACAGTCTCTGGACAAAAAAAAATTAAAAAATTACTCACTTACTAGCCATTGGATATTAGGCATAGACATACAGTTGAAGACAGACTTATTAACCCCCCTTTGATTTTTTTTTCTTTTTTTAAATATTTCCCAAATGATGTTTAACAGAGCAAGGAAAATTTTCACAGCATGTCTGATAATATTTTTTCTTCTGGAAAAAGTATATTATTTGTTTTATTTTGGCTAGAATAAAGGCAGTTTTCAAATTTTTAAACTTCATTTTAGGGACAAAATTATTAGCCTCTTTAAGCATTTTTTTTCCCGATAGTCCACAGAACAAACCATCATTATACTATAACTTGCCTGATTACTCTAACCTGCCTAGTTAACCTAATGAACTTAGTTCAGCCTTTAAATGTCACTTTAAGCTGTATAGAAGTGTCTTGAAAAATATCTAGTCAAATATTATTTACTGTCATCATTTCAAACATAAAATAAATCAGTTATTAGAGATGAGTTATTAAAACTATCATGTTTAGAAATGTGTTGAGAAAATCTGCTCTCCGTTAAAGTTGGGGAAAAATTTAAACAGGGGGTCGAATAATTCAGGTGGGCTAATAATTCTGACTTTAACTGTATATATTGCAATCGTGATGTTTGAAAGTATTACATCACTTTGTAAATGTGTATTATTATCATTTGTTGAGTCTTCCCATACAGTTTGGTATAACAATTGGACCCGGAAGCCACTTTATGTGACGGCACGCTTAACAAGCAAATTAAATTACTACTACCTAATAAAATATACTAGCATATAAAAGGTTGAAGTACTAGTGCGTGAAAATAAATGCTAGTATGTTTAAACATCCAAAACACTTGCAATGTCTGTTATAAAATACATTTTTCTATTTGCTGAGGCAAAAAAGTAAAAGTAAACCAAGTAACTTAACTATTTTTTATGCTTGAAAAGATGTAGCTCACTATTTAAGAAACTAAGTATTTGATGGGTTTGATCTTTTTATATACTGTATCTGTTGTTAGATGTTTTTGTATTTGGCTTAACTGTTCTTGGGTGGCTCCCAATGTATTAGATGACTCTAATACATAAAATAAATAAGCTGACCAAAGTTCTTACATAGAGAAGACTTTATTGAAGACACTGAAGAGTGAAGTTCCTCAGCAGTGATGTTTACTTGTCGGTCTTCAAGTAACTTAACCCAAATACCAGCAACAAACAAAACATTTCTGTTACGAGGCTCAGCCAGACCCTCTTATCAGATGTTTCTGCTGTTGTTGTGGTTATAGCCATTGAGAACTCAAAAGAGTTAAGCCAAATACAGAAAAAGCTAACAAGCAATTGAGGTAATTGTTAGCTATAAACTAAAAATGTAATTTAAAAGGAAACAAATGAAAAAGCAACACTGACAAATGAATGAAAAACAAATCAACTTATAACTGAATATATTTATCATATATTGTGCAGCTCTGTTTCTATCTAAATCGACACTGAATCATTTAGCAGATTCTTTCATCTAAAATGAAGTGCCTTAATTGAGAAGAAAATACAGTTTCTTAATTTTGTACTAATGCTATGGATATTATTAGTCCAGATTCACTTCTACATGTATGCGATAATTGTTAAATGTTGAAAACTCCAGATTGTCCTATTTTTTTGTTTTTAGGGATGCGCTTGTATTGAAAGTTCTAATGTGGATAATTTTGTTCTGAATGTTCTGAAGCTGATAACCAAAGACTTCAAATCACACTAAATGTCAAAGAAAACAATCTTTTTGAGCATGAAGTAATTATATGAGGCAAACAAAAGAGAGACGGGGGAAAATAAGATGTAACCTCAGAAACAAATGATGATCATTTATTATAAAAGACCTCAAAAGACCATATTAGTGTTTAAAAAGAGCCTAACATTGAAGGATGTTTTGTTTTTTCTCTACTTTGTAGTTTTACCATGTTTGAATCCATTCAGCCAAACTAAGTCTGGCTGAAGCACTTTTAGCTTAGCTTAGCATAGATCATTGAATCGGATTAGACCATTAGCATCTCATTTAAAAAGATGTCAGAAATTGTTACTGGTAGGGATTTCAGTCAATGAAATCTGCATTCCTACTATCACCTGTAGTGACACATTATGGACAGGGCTTAATTTATGCTGGAACACGCCAGATCCGGCAGCACCTCATTTTACTGATCCACATCCACCTCCTCACTTGCCCTCCTACCCTGTCAGCTGTTCATTTTCACTTTGTTCCTCGACTCCCCAACTCTCTTCACTTTCGTCCTAGACAATCAACCCCCGCCCTGGCTCGTGACATCCCTCGGCTATCCAACGCCCCGCTGTCCCCCAGCCCCCCGCTATCCACTTTCATGCGCGACACCTCTACATTCTTGGGTAGCATGCCGGATTAGATATCCCGTTCTAATCCGGGACCTTAGGATTCACAATTTAAGCATTGATTATTGGGGAACTGTAAATAATATTTCTTTTAAGAGTTTACACTTAGATAATTTAGACTATTTTAGCAGGTTTTGCATGCTGTCCTGGGAGAGAACCCTGAGCTTGGAGATAGATGAGCCCAAGGCTCCTGCCTGGTTAATAAGCATTAGGAGGGATACAAGATTAGGTAGTTCTCGATAACTTCCCAAGAGTAGACTGCTAACTGCACCACTTAGTACGTAGTAGGTGCTTGTGACTTTAACTTTTGTTGCATGTTTTTTGAGCGTGGGAGGAAACCGGAGTACCCAGGGAAAACCTACACGAAAACGGGGAGAACATGCAAACTCCACACAGAGAGTGTCGACTGGCTCAGCTAGCATTTGAACCAACGATCCCCTAGCTGTGGGGCAACAGTGCTAGCCACTGAGCCACCGTGTCACCCCAACTTAGAATTAAGGAGGAGAGAGAAAGTATGAATGGTTGGTTTTCCAAAACGAAGATGAAGAATGAAGTATAAGCTGGATATTTATATTAAATTTAGAATGATCCGACTGGCTAGTTAGTGGTTAGTGATAGTGATCAGCTGTAGTCAATTCTATCACGTGCTCCTCTCGAAATTAGTTTGTGAAATTTTACTTATTGGGTTTTGATTAGGTCAGATTAACTAAAAGGGATTACAAATATCTTTGCGACAAAATTAAGTTTAGAATATCCGAAGTATTTAATTACACATACACTACCATTCCAGTTTTTGGCCTTTGATGTTGTTGATAGTTACACCAATACTGCATTTATTTGATTGAAATACAGTAACAGCAGGAAATTTTTGAAATATTATTATAGTTTTACCCAATTTGACCTCAAGGAATATTTCTTATCATTATGAATGATGACAACAAATGAAAACATGAAAAAAGGATCTTATCTTTTCGGCTTAGTTCCATTATTAATCCGGGGTTGCCACAGCGCAATGAACCGCTAACTTATCCAGCACATGTTTTACGCAGCGGATGCTGTTCCAGCCGCAACCCATGACTAGGAAACATCCACACACACTCATTCACACACATACACTACGGACAATTTAGCCTTCGCAATTCACCTATACCACGTCTTTAGACTTGTGGGGGAAACCAGAGCACCTGGAGGAAACCCATGCTAACAGAGGGAGAACATGCAAACTCCACACAGAAATGCTAACTGACTCAGCCAAGGCTCGAACCAGTGACCTTGCTGTGAGGCGATTGTGCTACCCACTGTGCCACTGCATTGCCAATTCGTTTACATATTAATAATAATACATATCAATAAAAACTAAATCTATATAATAATTAAGCAAATTCAAAATTCATCCAAAACTCTTAATGGTAGTGTATATTACTGACTTTACTTAAAAAACAAAAAAAATCTACCCAAAGAGCAAACTAAAGAGACAGTTTAAAGAGACCTTTTTGCATTTATTTTGTTTTACATTTCGTTTTGTTGAACAGAAAAAGAAGATACTTTGAAAAATGTCAGTAATCCTATTGTTTTTGTTTTCTTACTATGGAAATAAGTGGGGACCATGAACTGTTTGTATACCAGCATTCTTTATCTTTGTTTGTCTTCAACAGAAGAAATAAATTCAGTTTTGAAATATATTAAAGAATAAATGATACAAATAGGGACGTCCCGATCAGGTTTTTTTGCCCTCAAATCTGAGTCATTTTATTTTGAGTATCTAATGATACTGAAACCAGATCCGATACTTTAATTATACATTAAAAAACAATAAGAAGAGCGAAGAAACAGATACAGGATGTTCCTTACTTTTTATTTAATTCACCTTATTTTAACATTCAACAACTCTGTTAACAAACAGCACATCTGTAATGTAGCTTGAACAACCAAGTAATAAATATATGAATAAATATAAAGTATAAAAATACCCGGCAGTAGGGGTGTCACGATTTTGAATTTTAATCGAAATCGATCGAAATTTATGCTCAATTTCGATTATCGAATCAAAAAATAGAATCGTCGATGCTGCCATGCCCCCATGTCAGCTTGGCTTGCCAAGCGGAAAAAAAAACAGGCTTGTTAAAGTGCTTGTTAAACTGCAGAAGCAGGAGACCCGTCGAGAGAACTTAAACCCTCTCCTCTTTCAATGAAGTCGCCGGTGTTTAAGCATTTTGGATTTCCAGTGAGTTATGTTGACAACATTCGTGTTGTCGACAAAAAAACACAGTTTTGCAAGCTCTGCTATGTAC
Source organism: Danio rerio (assembly GCF_052040795.2). Taxonomy (NCBI): domain Eukaryota; kingdom Metazoa; phylum Chordata; class Actinopteri; order Cypriniformes; family Danionidae; genus Danio; species Danio rerio. The sequence goes on from NC_141040.1 coordinate 7,414,295, forward strand.
GTATTACGTACGGTTCGTCCGATAGACAACCCTAGCATCGTGATCCTCCGCCAGCCCCCGTTGCAAATCCGCTCGCGAAAAGTACACACTCAGGCCCTGTTTACACTGTCTTTGTTTTTAAATGGCATTTTAGAACGACAATGATTTGACATCCACAGTGGCGTGTGGCATTTCTGAGCAGCCCTCCTTCCTCTCTATCGCTGAAAATGCACATCACGTGACCAAACAGACAGATGCACATACAGCCTTGCGCTCGAGACAGCAGGTCCAGGCAGTCAGAGGACTGCTTCAATCTTTCACTCACTTGTACTTAGTCATTTTAGCAAACACCTCAGATACTGTTGGCTGGTTCCTGTTGGTTGTGCGTCTTTTTTACCGACGCCATTATAACGACACAGATCACTGCCTATTCACGAGTCCCGCAGAAAAAGTGATTGACAGGTGGTAATTATGTGTGTATCTTGCCTTTATTCATTTACTGTATGATTTATTTATGGGTAAAACAAAGACCATGCAGGTCTATTAATTGGTTAATTGGTCATTAATTAATTATTCATAATCAAATCGAATCGTGCCTTTAGAATCGAAAATGTAATCGAATCGAGGATTTGGAGGATCGTGACACCCTTACCCGGCAGGTAATCCCAAGTTTACATATCTCACAGTTTGCTATGGCAGTGTTGTCGTCATCAACTTTATAATACCTCCTGACCGCAGACAAACTCGCGCCTTCCGCTTCAAGCTGCTTCCATGTTCTGCTTTGCCAGCATGTAACCAATAGCGTCTCTACAACAATGTGACGTCATGCCGCACACGTTGCTGTTTCTATGTCAAGAAAGAGGTGTAACTCAGTGCCACCGCATAACTAGATGTGTTAAAAAATAATGAGAATTATCAGGAAAGAGTCCTGATCGGGAGGTAAAGTCAGATTCCGATCGAGTCTGAAACTGCATGATCGGGCCCTATTTACAATCATGTGATCGGATCTGGACATGCATAGTTAAAACAACTGTGAACTGTTCCTTTACGATTAAAATACTTAGTTAAGTATCACTTTATTAATAAGCTGAACCAAACCTTCAATTGTGCCTTGATTTTTCTTAATGACCAGAAGATGTTTTTGAGAAAGATTTAGACATTTCCTAATCTATCTGTTATTTGTACGTCAATAGTAGGCCTACATTATGCTGTATGATGCAGAACTGAAGCTAACTCTCCTGAATGTTATATTCACTGTCACTTTAACAGGCCTACCGTAATCTATATCTCTTTGATTTGTGTTTCATTATTACTATACAGTATCACATAATGCTGCATATGTCTGTTTCCTGTGATGTTTTGTCAGTAACACATCTTTTTAAAGTGTATTACATATCACCTGCGTGTTTAAATACATCATATGATAAAAATGAAAACAATGTGTTAGTTGTTGATCTTTTTTAGCGATCACAGTTGGTCACACTTTATATTGATGGTCCGCTTGTTGAATTTGAGTTGCATTGCATCTACATGCCAACTGATTCTTATTAGATTATAGGTAGACTGTTCAGTTGGGGTTAAGGTTAGTGTGTTGAGATGTACTTGCAAAGTTATTATAGTCAGTTAAATGTCTGTTGAAGGAGCAGTATCAGCAGATATTAAGCAGACAGTTTACTAATACTCAAATGGACCATCAAAATAAAGTAATACCCTAATTTATTTTGGTTTAAAACAAAAACATTTGGATTTCATTAATGTAAAATCTGTTTAAAATTAGAATTTATATTGTATATTTTGCAAGTGCACATTTCAAGTCTTATTATGAACCAATAAATTGTGTTAATCCACTGAAAAAAAACTGTAGGATTTGTTAAATTTAAAAAAAAAAGAAAAAAAAAGATATGACCTTATTTAGACAGCGAGTGAAATTGGAGAGAAAGGGGGGAGGGGTGTAGGGTCAGGAAAGGTTCACAAACTTGGGACTTGAATTTGGGATGTCTTTAAAAAAATATTAGTTTTCTGTATTTGGTGGTTCATGTTTTTTCATGTTATTTATTCGTTTGGCTTGCATTGTGGGATTTTGATCTTTACTCCAAAGCTTGTCTGTTTTTGTGTTGTAAATTACTTTTTCTGTTGTTTTACAGACTTAATTCTCTCTATATTATTTCTTAAACTAAATCTTGTCTTAAACAACAAAAAATGGCATTAAAAGTTGCTTTGTTAAACTGTAGAGTTGAATTTTTAACATCAAAAGTCACCAGAGCAGATATAAAACTCCCATAATGCAATTCACAGCCGTCTTTCGTATGAGACGTTAAACCGAGCTCCTGACTCTCCGTGGTCATTAAAAACCCCTCTTGTATAGAGCAAAGGTGTAACCCCGCTGTCCAGGCCAAAATCCCTCAATTGGCCCCTTACAGTAATGGCCTCCCAAACATCCCCATCCACCAAACTGGTTCTATCACTTCTCTTCACCAATAGCTGGTGTGTGCTGAACACACTGGCGCCTTTGACTTGTGGCTGCCGTCGCATCATCCAAGTGGATGTTGCTCAATGGTGGTGGTGTGGAGAGAAAGGTGGACATGAGGGATATTTCAATGGTCCTCTGCGATACTGACAAAACAACTAAACATTCTGACTTGCAATGCTTAAGCAATGCCAAAGGGACAAAGGATTTTGGGGGCACTGACTGTTTAAATGAGAAGGAAATTTAGTTTTGACACAAGAGTGAACTGTTTTAGGAAATATATGAGCTTTTGCAAGTGAGCTATAGTGTTGTGCTAATAGCATCTTATAGTGTTGAGAATGTAATTCCTGTTTCAAGAAATGAGTCAAACCAAATGAGAAAAACTGTAATAAAGTAGCAGAGAGTTGTATGAAAGCAATTGATGCATGTCCAAAAGCATTTGCAATTTGTTGGATGAAATGAGAAACTGCTACTATGATGTGCACAAGTGACTAATTGTTTTGAGAAATGCATTAACTGTAGTGCAAATGTAAATAGTGTTGTGAGAAATGCACCAAATCCACTGAGAAAAACTGTAATATTTAGATGAATTATTTAAATTGATAAATAATGTACATATGGGTCTAATGAAGTGCAATGATCAGTCTATGAGAGAAACTGAATAGTAATGTTTTTAACAGTTTAGTTTTACCATTTTTGAATCCATTCAACTGATCCTGGGTCTGGCAGAAGCACTTTTAGCTTAGCCTAGCATAGATCATTGAATCAGATTAGACGATTAGCATCTCTCTTTAAAATGACCAAAGAGTTTTGATTATTTTCCTATTTAAATCTTAATTCTTCTGTAATTACATTGTGTACACTTTGACAGAATATTAAAAGTTGCTATTTTCTAGGTTGATATGGCTAGGAGCTATACTATAATAATCAAGGAACTTTACTGCCGTATCATATCTCTAGCAGAAGCAATGATATTACACAGCACCAAAACCTACACTTGCACCACCAGTTTGAATCTGTGGATTATTTTTGCGCCTGTGGCAGCCAAGGCACGGCATTAAAGTTCCATAATTAATTATTATGGATTCTTCAACAAGGGGCACTTTTATGTGAAGTTGAACTTGTTCCAAATTAACGTAACATAGCCTCATAAGTTTAAACTATTTGTCTAGTTTTAAGATCTGTAAGAGGACAAACTTAGATAAAAAGTGAAAAAGAAATTTCCATCGTGAACTGAACAAATGTCAATTCCACCACATCTCAATATACAGCTTTTATTTCAAAAGGAAATTAAAGATGGCAGTCAAACATTGTCTAAGATCAATTTTGTATCTAGTTTAACCAATCTTTCCACAATATATATAATTATACATTTGTCAGTGAAATAACTTAGTTGTATGCTGGATTGTACACCTGTCACACTCTAAAATTTAAAATTAATTTGATTTAGAGCTTATTAGAAAAATTAATAAACTGAATTTGTATATTAAATAGAGCATGAACTTATACATTGTAAATACACTTTTAATGTGTGTGGGGATGGAAATGACAGAGGTGGAATGACATTTCAACAGGTTATTGTTAAAAAGTTAGACATAGCTTCACCGATTAGCTTTGAGTTGATACTAGCCTTTCATGTATACAAAGCACTCTTATTTACCTTCGTTTTGTTTGGTTTTTAAAAACATCTTTGAAGGTACAACAAGTTTGGAAATGACTTAGAATAAATATATTTCCTTATCAAGCAATATTTACCTTTTTCTTCAACTGCTGTAAATAAAAATTTACATTCCCTCCATCTTGAACATGCGCTCAGATGGCACTATTCATTTTCATAGAAACCACCTAAATCAGGGGTGGCCAATCCTGTTCCTGGAGAGCTACCTTCCTGCATATTTCAGTTGCTACCCATATCAAACACACCTGAACCAATTAATTAGGACCTGAACACCATAGATAAATACACTAGATATCGCATAGGGACCCTGAGCATGCGTCAATAGCGCCGCCACATTGGTACAGTGCTCCCAGGACAAATGTCATTCAACCGCACTAGTCAAGACAGTGTTATTACGTGAAGATGCGGGACTTTAGCGCTGTCTACGGGTGTAGTAACAAGCAAACAAAGAAAACAAAGCACAAAGGCAGAACATTTCATAGGTAATATTATGTTTTTTTCTGTTTTTGTATGTTCTGAACTTTTGTGCTAATCAGGTAACGTTTATCGTTCGGGTGAGTCCTCCACTGTTCCTTGGTCCCGCATTCATTTCAAAGGAGCGCTACCCTGTAGCAAGATGGCGGCGCTATCGACGCATTCCGTCCAATAGACAACAATAGGCCAGGCGACATCTAGTGTATATATCTATGCCTGAACACCACATGATAATTACAAGCAGGTGTGTTGATTATGGGTTGCAACTGAAATCTGCAGGAAGGTAGATCTCCAGGAACAGGATTGGCCACCCCTGACCTAAATAGTCTTTCACATAAACTTTTTAAATCGACATTACAATGTTGTGGTGGAAATGACATATTTGGATATATGGTCAAAGGACAAAAAAGTGCCCGTAGCTGAAGAATTACCCTATGTCAGAATGAGAGTATAGTTCCTTGCCACATCAACCTACAAAATAGCCACTTTTCATTGTTTAATTGGTCTTAGTACACATGTAACTACAAAATAGTGAAGTTTTAAATAGGAAAATTATCAAAACTCTTTATGGATATGTTGAGTGAGACGCTACTGTTCTAATCCGATTGAATAATTTATGCTAAGCTAAGCTAAAAAAAAGCTCCCTCCAGTCCTGAAGATCGGCTGAAAGGATTAAAAAAAATTGTAATTTTTGTTGAATGTTTAATCTTTTTTTTTTTTAAGCAACATAGGCTCATTCTAAAAATGTAGCCCTATATACATTTCTGGAGATTGTGAATTATGTAGATTATGTATTATTATGTAGAATTATGTATGCCAGAAGTATGTATGGCTACATTTAATTTTTTAAATGAACGCAATGGGGGCGTTATGACGCCGTTCCTTTTCTCGCTTACCAGCAGACCGCTTACCTCCATACGCCTTCCCAGTGTTATCAGTTTGTCCAGTTAGCTCGCCATGTATGACGGTGGACTTGAGACAAAGGAGAAGACTACAACGACAGAGTTCGAGTCCAGAAAGCAGGCAAGACACAAACTGAATCTGAAAATTAGTGAATAACAGGGTGAGAATGTGACAAAATGTGGTAAAAAAAAGAACAGGTGAGGGCTTTTCTTTCTCTGGAATGGTTTTTATAAATGTCAGTTTAGGGCAGTGGGTAGGCGGGTCAAAACACTATTGTGCTTTTTAAAATACTATTTGTTGCGTTTAGGGAAGGAGGAGGGTGGGTTAGTGATTGGTCAGCCAGTCTGTTAGCTGCGCCTCAAATGGCACACTATACACTATGCACTATGTACTTATACACTTACACACTCAACAGCTTAGTATATGTATGTAGTGTCAACCCAAATGGCACACTAAGGTTTTTTCCGGAAATTCAAACCGTTTCCCTGATGACATTTCACGGTTGTTAAATTAGTGGAATAAATGACCTATTAACATATTACTCAAGTACTCAAGTATCAAGTATCTGCCATGAGTATAACCACATTTACCATAGGGAGGCGGCGAGGCGCTAAAATCACTCTCATAGAAGAATTTTGCTTTTACCATCCAAAACAAATAAAGTTATCCAACATGTGCGCCCGATAGCTCCACCCCTTCCGCTACGTGAGAAAAGCTGCGACTGTTGCGAAGTGTCCATCATTCCACACTTCATTCTACCGGCTGAATGAGTGCATCATCCGGGTAACTAAAGAACACTTATTACTTTTAGAGTTTTCAGTGTGAACGCACTACTTACACTATTTACTCTACAAAATGGCGTAGAATAGTGTATAAGTATGCAATTTGGGACGCAGCTAGTCATTCAGTCAGTCAACAGCGGCCTCTGGTGGATTTACACGAGAACAACAGACGCGAATGGCACTAGCGAGAGAAATTCAAGATCTCAAAAAGCGGAAACAGCACCCTCTGGTGGACTCGCGAAAACAAACTGCAAAAAAAAAACTTATTTGAAAAAATGCAAATAAAAAAGGAGTGCTTTAAGTTCAGCATACTTGAAAGGGGTGTAGTCGGACTGCTCAATCAAATGGAACTTTACCTGAGGGAAGGTCACCAGAGTGAGGCCTTTTACAGGTTCAATGATCCGGATCTAGCTTCTCTACTGGTCCTGCGTCCCATGAGTCACTCCTGCCCTCTCACCTCCACAAGGACACATAAAGCACTTTAACTTAAGCCCTGCTGGACTTCTGGGTTTCCTCAATGGCAGAGAACAAGCCGTATCGCTATGGGCTCATTGTTTTGGGAATGGCGTTCGTGGCGTTGGGTATGTTCATGATTTCTGTGGAGGAGCCTCATGTGTTCGTCACGTTCTGCGCAATGGGCGTGATAATGATGGGCATGGGGACTGTTTGGACTGTGTGCCAGTGTTATCCCAGGGTAAGAGTGTTATACTGTTTGGTTATAGATTGATTTTATTATTATATTTGTAGCATTTATATAACCTTTCAAACTTCAGGGATCAGCATGGTTTAAAAAAATCTTTTCAATGCTCACCATGGCTGCAATTGTTTGAACAAAAATACAGTAAAAAATATACAATTGTGGGTATCACTTTATTTTGATAGTCCCTTTAACATATTTTGTTGATTGTAAGTGACATTGAAACTCTATGGCAACTGATTCTCATTAGAGTTTTAGTAGACTGTAAGGTTGGGGTTAAGGTTAGTCGGAGTTGAAATGTACAGTACTGTAGTTGCAAAGTCAGTTGAATGTCTGCTGGTGGAGCAGTGTCAGCAGACATTAAGCAAACAGTCTACCAATATTATATAATGAGAATTAGTTGGCATGTATGCAACGTAACTTATAGTCAACGAAATGTGCAAAATGGACCATCAAAGTTTATTCAATGTATCTTATTCAGTCAATATACCTTAAATTGTAATTTATTCCTGTAATTTAAAACAGATTTTTCAGCATAATTACTGCATTTACATTTCATAAATCACTCTAATATGATGATATGCCACTCAAAAAACGATATATTGGGCTGCTTCATAATTTATGGAAAATCTTTAAATATGTTACTAAAAATTTATTTCCTTATGTATTTCCTTATGCATCAAAGACACATTAAATGCCGTTCAAGAGAGAAACTTAATGAAAGTAAATAAAAGTTAAAAAAAGTAAAAAAAAAAAGTAAAAAAAAAATCTTATAATTTCTGTTGAACTTTCTTTTCATTAAAGAATCCTAAAAAGTAAAATGCACACTAAAATCCACAAATCTATAAAGCAATTAAAAACACAAATAACTTTAAAAATTTTATGGAATGATTGGATGCCAATAATTTAGCAGAACAGCTTTGATTTACAGGCAAAAAGAATGACATTATAGGGGTGGCACAGTGGTTTGCACGATTGCCTCACAGCAAGAAGGTCGCTGGTTCAAGCCTTGGCTGGGTCAGTTGGCATTTCTGTGTGGAGTTTGTATGTTCTTTCTGTGTTTGTGTGGGTTTCCTTTGGGTGCTCTACAGTTTCCCTGCAGCCCAAAGACATGCGCTATAGAATTGGATAAGTTAAATTGTCCATAGTGAATGTGTGTGAATTAGAGTGTATGGGTGTTTCCTATTTATAGGTTGCAGCTGGATGGGTGTCCACTGCATAAAACATATACTGGATAAGTTGGCGGTTCATTCCGCTGTGGCGACTCCTGATTAATAAAGGGACTAAACTGAAAAGAAAATGAATGAATGAATGAATGATTACATATTATATATATTTTTACATAATGCTTTCAGCGTATTATAACAGCTTGTCACCCAGTGATAAGCACAGTGATTCGACAAAATTAACGTTAAAGTGAGCGGCGTTCAACTGACAGGTCTATTTACAATGGCACCCTCTCAGTGAATATTGGATACGACGATATGGCCAAGCATCCAGCCCCAAATATACAATCCCATTTAAGCTCCAAGTGATTTTACAAGAGAGAAGTTAAAGGCCTGCAAGACTTTGGATGTCAACAGTGTTGTTCTGTGTGGTCATGTGCAATAAATAATGTTCCATGATTACCAGATTCAACACTATGTAGGGCTAAAAACAGAGGTTCTGCCTAGCCAAAGACAAGAAGACAGAGTTAACGTTATTCAAGTCCTGGGTAATCATCAACAAGCAAATCTACTGCATTCTGACAGCGAACTGCACCCGTACTGCAGGGTTTGTGGACTTACACATAGAGGTAAAGTTGTTTTATTTTCGCACATTCGGACTTTCTATTTATTAATATAATTTTATAAAAGTATTATTTGCAAACTCTAAATAGCGAAATCATATTAGCAGCCAATAACTATCAAAGTACAACATTGTTCACAGTCAAATAAACGGTGTTAATGTTGTTTTCAAGTCACACTTGCAGGTTAGTTTAGACTGAATGTTCAAAGTGCTGTGGTATACAGTATAGGGAGCGTGTCACAAATTGTCGCTGAATGAATGTGTGAATATAAAATCAACTTTACCTTAATAACTTACACTTTCACGTTTCATTCTTAGCATTCAGTGTCCACACTTTAATTCACCATATTTAACTGTTTTTGCTGAAATCATTCCTGCAATCAAAAACGAGTAATGTGTATGATTCAGCATAGCGTGAACTTACCTGACATAAAATGAGAATTGCAGAATCCAGCATTTTTAATTAGGTCGTCACTTCATTTAGCTCCCTTTTAGCCAAAGAACACGTTTTTGGAAAAAGAAACAACAACAAAAAACAAAAGAAAAACAAAAACAAACAGGAGGGGTAAATACATTACACATTAAAGAAAAAGATTATATAATTTACAAATTGCAGTTGTTTTAAAGCCTTTTTTGTAAGAGTTAGAAACTGTTTCAAAGTAATTCTGCATTTCAGTAAGCAAAAAAATAAAAGAAAGGTTTTGGGTTTGAAAATTTACATTTATGTATATAAAATTTTGCAAATAAGATAAGAAGATTACGAAAATATGTTTTCTTTTCATGTAAAGCTTCTGTTTTATAATTAACAAAACCAAACAAAACATTTTCCCATAGTAAGGAAAATTCTTTATCAACATTCTCAATTATACAAAGAGAAAAATTCTTCCAAAGCAACCTAGAGTAATTGCATTTCCAAAATAAGTGAACCAGGGACTCAGGGTGCTGCCCACAAAATTAACAATTAGTATCAATATCTTTTTTATATCTTACTAAAAGAGTATTGACTGGGTATGTACGGTGAGTAATTCTAAATGAGCTTCTTTTATCTCATTTGTAATTAAGTAGCTATTTGGGATGAGACATATTTTTCTCCAATCAATATCTGAAACAAAAGAATTCCAATAAAAAGTTAAATTTGGAACTGAAACAGTTCCATTTAGAAATAAGAAACGTATTGATTTGTTTGAAGAAGTTGCAGAGAAACAACATTTTCCAACCATTGTAGTAGAAGGGTCTAAAAGAGGAAAAACAGAAGGATAGGGGATGCCTTGGAATAACTCCAGATGGTATAGCATCAAATACAACAGCAAATTCTTTAGGGGGGATGGGAATAGTGAATCGATTAAGAAATTCGTTATAATTTAATAAATGGCCATTTGAGTTAAATAATTGACTAATAATTGAAGTAGAATATTTGCTTCAAACCAGCGTTGAAAGAAAAGAGATTTGTTTTTATTTACAATATTTTGGTTGTTACAAATAAAATATTTGTGAGGAGAAAAGTTGTGCCTGTATAATAGTGACCAGGCAAGAACAAAAATTCTTATGAAATTGAGATAATTTAGCTGGTATTTTCTCAACATTAAAGTTACGGATAATAAGAAATAAAGCCCTCCAAATTTAGAAAATATGTATTTTGGAATAAAATTCCAGATAAATTTTTGCCCCATTTAATTTTGATAATGTTATTAAATGTACAAAAATCCAGCCTATAAAGACCCCCACTCTCAAAGCTATTCATAATTACTGATTTTTTAATATAATGAATACCATTTTTCCAAATAAAATTAAATAATATTTTATCAGTTTGATTCAAAATGGATTTGTCAACATGGAGAGATTGAGCAGCATATGAAAGTCGGGAGATACCTGCCTCTTTAGTAAGAAGAATTCTTCCCCTCAGAGATAAATCTTTCTGCTGCCATAAGTTTAATTTTTTACGAGTTTTCTCAATAATAGGATCAAAATTAATAGAGCATCTAACTTTTTCATTTTTACAAATAGAGATGCCCAAGTAAACTATAATATTGCAGCCGGTCTTTCTTTGTAACCGGGAACCCGTGTGATGTCATGTGTGACGTAGATTGGTATGTTATTAGGTTGGAGTTGAAATAGTGTTTTACATGTCTTATAGGTGACTGTTATACTGCAGGAGAAAGAAGAGCTCTGTGGGGCTGAAAAACAGGACCTGATTGAAGGAAGATCAGATGAAAAAAGGTTTGAGTAACATTATTACCACAATCATATAATTGCAGTATATTTGTTTTTAAAGAACATATCTTCAAGAAATTTCCAAAACACATTAATAAGAAGTCATGATCGGACAAAAGTTTGCAAACACGTATTTTCTGCACACCAACGTTGCATTTATTTGATCACAAATGCAATATTGTGCCAATGTAAGTTTGCACAATATTGGCGGCTCCCGCCAGGTCTTTTAGCATGTAAGGGGGTCCGAAATCAAATAGGTCTCGAGAGCTCTCCCTAGTAAAGAAGGGAAAGGAGGAGATGGGGTGGAAGGGGGGATTCTTCCAAAACAAAGATACAGCAGCAGGGTGAAATCTGTCTATTTATAGAAGGCTTCGATCAATCTGAATGGATTATTACTGATTACGGATGAGAGACCAGCCACAATTTAACATATTATTCATATTATTAACAATTATTCAAACTCTAATTTATTTTTGTTATTCAAAGCTACATTACTTGAGCAACAATTTTCAGTGTCATTTGAACCTTCAGTAATTATTCTAATATGCTAATTTGTTGCTTATTATAATCAATTATTGGTGCACGATCAATAATAGTTCTTAATATAAATAATGAAAGCATTTTTCTTTAATTCATTCATTCTATCATTTTCTTTTTGGCTTATACCCTTTTTTAATCTGGGGTCGCCACAGCGGAATGAACCACCAACTTCTTCAGCATATGTTTTACGAAGCGGATGCCCTTCCAGCTGCAACCCATCACTGGGAAACATCCATACACACTCATTCACACACATACACTACGGACAATTTAGCTTATTCAATTCACCTATACCACATGTCTTTGGACTGTAAGGGAAACCGGAGCAACCGAAGGAGAACATGCAAACTCCACACAGATTTGCCGACTGACCAGCCAAAGCTCGAATCAGCGACTTTCTTGCTTGACCTTGGTTTAATCAATGGGACATTCAAACATACTGCATGTATTTAAAGATGTTTGCAACACAATATAATTCTTACTGTTACCATTGGCATTGACTTATTCGATCTGTCCTGTAGATAAAGGGTCTCCATAAAGCTGTCTCAATAAGAAGTCTCAGGAGATGTTTTAAACAAACAGAAAACCGAATTGTAAGATGTACAAGTTATTTTTGTTTTTGAAGTGAACAGACACTGTAAATGATCTCCTGCACCAACATCCATTTATTCCTTCTGTCTAACTCAATCTTTCTGTCATTACACTGAGCTCTGTGTGTTTATCTGAAGGTCCATCAAGACTCATTAGTTTAGGAGTTGAAATTCATTCCCCCACAACTGTGTTCAGCGCTGGGTTAATTTAATCTGGCAGACAGTGGATGAAATTATATGATAAGATTATTTTTTTGAAAAATGTTTAATCATCTATCTATCTATCTATCTATCTATCTATCTATCTATCTATCTATCTATCTATCCATCTATCCATCTATCCTTCTATCCTTCTATCTTTCTATCTTTCTATCCATCTATCCATCTATCCATCTATCCATCTATCCATCTATCCATCTATCTATCTATCTATCTATCTATCTATCTATCTATCTATCCATCCATCCATCCATCCATCCATCCATCCATCCATCTATCTATCTATCTATCTATCTATCTATCTATCTATCTATCTATCTATCTATCTATCTATCTATCTATCTATCTATCTATCTATCTATCTATCTATCTATCTGTCTGTCTGTTTCAGTTTCCTTTATTTTTGTCATTCAAAACATCACAATAAAATAGTAATGCAGAAGGAAATTACGTTGCAACAGACCCAACAAGAACATAAAAAAACATCACTATACAAACACTATAAAATCCTAACATGATAAACATTCATTCATTTTCTTGTCAGGTTAGTCCCTTTATTAATCCGGGGTCGCCACAGCGGAATGAACCACCAACTTATCCAGCACGTTTTTATGCAGCTGATGCCCTTCCAGCCGCAACCCATATCTGGGAAACATTCATAAACGCTCATTCACACACACTCATACACTACAGACAATTTAGCCTACCCAATTCACCTGTACCGCATGTCTTTGGACTGTTTCCACACAGAAATGCCAGCTGAGCCAAGGGTCAAACCAGCGACCTTCTTGCTGTGAGGCAACAGCACTACCTACTGCGCCACTGCCTCGCCAACATGATAAACAAGTTTTTTTAGAATTTATCAAACGAGCAGTATTTGCTGGCAGATTCTAGTAGCAACAGGTTCATATATCAGTTTATATTACTCATTCTAACTCTATCTCTGACGTTATTTTTGTCTTGTTCTGAGTTGGTGCAGCCGCAGCCAGCGAAGGCACCGCCAACCACCTTTTAATTAACTAATTATTTCTAATATCTGTCTGTCTGTCTGTCTATCTACACTTTAAAAAAAATCTGTAATTTTACGGTTTATTTCTGGCAGGTGGGGGAAGGGGGCAGCAGCAATTCAAATGTATCATCTCTAAAATAATAATAACAATTGCGCGGCATCTGTGTGTAAAGATTATTACCTTATTTTTATTTTACTATTATCATACATTAATCCATTTTCTATCCAGCTTAGTCCCTTTATTAATCTAGGGTTGCCTCAGCGGAATAAACCGCCAACTTATCCAGCATATGTTTTACGTAGCGGATGCCCTTCCAGCTGCATCCCATCACTGAGAAATATTATTATTATTATTATTGTTGTTGTTGTTATTATTAATAGGCTATTTTCTGTAGCAATTTTCTGTAATCCATTTCATTGTTTTCGGGTTGTTGTTTTTTTTTTCGGTTACAGCACAATGCCCCATTAACATCTCAGACAGACAAGCATTTGGTTTGAGATGGGGGAAGGGGTCTTCAGTATTTTTCACAAACATAAAAACATAAAATCCCCGGTTACATAACTTTTACCTACCCATAGGCCTGCTTAGTTTATGGAAATGTATGTTTCTATGCACAGCAACTTTTGGACTGAACTATTAGTTAATTAAAATATTTTTATTAGGTTCATAGCAATCGCCAAAACATTTTTTGTCATATTTAAAAAAAATTTTGTCATATTAATAACAATGTCAGATTTGCATTTGATCCAGACTTGACTGAGCTGATGACAATTATTGACAGTTTTCAGAAGCATGCATAAAATCTTCAAGTAAAGTGTTACCAAATAAAATGCATAAAACTCACATTTATTTTCCTGTTATAGTTCTGCCAAACCAGTAAAAGCTCCTTTGGCTGGCTTCTGTGATGATGATGATGATGAAGCAGAAATTTCTGCAGACCCAAAGATCCACACTGAGAGCAAACGCAGTGAGCACGTCATCGTCCTCCAAACGTGTCGAAGCTCTCCTAGTGTTCTGACCTGCTCCAGCTCTCCACAGACGGACAGAAAATCCTCCAGACCGGACCCCAACAGAGAGATGTACTATGGTAGAGTCAAGGACTCATGTAATGTCACATCTGAGCTGGAGAGTGAATAGTTTCTGTTTATCGAATAGTTTAACTTGTTAGCTTCTGTTTGTCCCTAACCCTACACTGTTAATGATTTTCTGGATAATCTACAGTACCTTACTGTAAATCATTTACATCGATAATACTGTATTTACATTTACAGCACCATTTCTCTTGCTGTTTATCTATTTACAGTATTGTACATTTACTGTAAAACATACCTTAATATTAACATTCACCTACAGTAACATTTCATAACTGTTACACAGTAAAAATCAGTTCATATTACAGCAAATGCTGTGTAATTGACAAAAATTGTTAACAGTGTAACCCTAACATTTGACGTCTGAAATAAAACAAGATTTGCCTGAAACCTTATACATTCCTTTCGGACCCTGTGTCCATTACAGTGGACATCACATGTCAGCCCATGTGTTTTGGGGTTCCTGAACATTTCATCTAATTTAAAGCCTGCAATGCATATAGTTGACGAGTGACATCCAATCAAATGACAGTAAGGCTCGGCATGTTGTAATTTGAAAAAAACCCAGTACATTGAAAAGCAGCATGGCATCACTTCACTACACAGATGTAAGCCACATTTACAATGTTTTTTTTGTTTTCAGATTTATTGATATGTTTGCTAATATTTTATAGATTGTATATTAAAAAAAAGAGGGATTGCACTTACAAATTAAAGTTTAAAATGTTTTGTTACATTGCAAGCTTTAGATCAGGATTTTTTTTTTCAAATATTTCTATCCCGTAGGATGTATAAAGGGTTCAAGATCTGTTAATGAAATTAAATCTCTAGTAGTGATGATTGAACTTTATTTATCAGGGTTTCTACAGGTTTCATCAAGTCAAATTTAAGACTTTAAGAACATTATGAATGAAATCTTAGACTTACACAAAACTAAACACTAAGGATTTTTCTAATGGCCCTGTTAAAACATTAAAAACAAATACTATTGTAAGGAAGATAATTAATCCATTTTGGTAAATAGACTAAAATAATACTTTTGTAAAACTTAAGATGAAAGGCTAGAGATTGGATGGGTGTCCACTAGGGATGTAACGGTATCAGAATTTCACAGTACGGTAATACCTCGGTATGAATGTCACGGTACGGTATTTATTGAATCATTTACAGGAAAAAACAAAACTTATGAAAATACTCCAAAAAAGTGCCAAAAGTGTCAATGACATACAAATTAGCCATCTATCTGTAAGCTTTGAAATAGGAACTTCAATTTTAATAACAAAAAACTATTAAACCATGTAAAAAAATAAAGTTTCAATTTAGTATTGTTGAAAACTCATCACATTCAACATTTAATCACACTCAGCCCATCTACCCAGATCAGAGCTGTGCTAGTCGGACTTCTCATCAAGCATCTCCCGCTGGATCTAATCTCACTATATTTATTAAACGGGATATTTCATTTATCTTGTCTTTATCTAACGACATATTCCCTGACTTTGGGCATTGAAATCTATTACTTGTTCTCAGGTAACGTGTTTTGGCAGAGCGCAAAGATAAGTTAATGATTAATGTAAGCACGTACATTCTGTATATTGACTGATCGCTTGCCTTTATTTCCTATAAGGTATAAACTTATTGTATGTTATACTTTTAAAATGGCCATTATCGATTATTAAAACTGATGCTCAGCAAAAGAGAGGTTTCGTATTTTCACTGAAATTGAAAGGAGGCAGTGTTTTTATCGGCTCCGTTTTGTTATAAATATCCACACAGTGAAGATGACGCTCATCTTATGCAGCACGACGCCTCAACATGTCTGCTGTCTAAGTTGCTAATATTAAAATGAAAATAGGCAGTTCCTTAAATCATGTTTACATTTTATTGTTGAGAAAGTGAAACAACGAAGCCAGGGTGATGTGAATGAAGTTATAAAGTACACTGTTCCCTTTGAAGATTTACCCGTGTCCTCGGTATAATCTGCTTTTCCGTATCAAACTGAGAAGAAGAGACTGCAGCCTTGATCAAACTTGCGAAGTCTGAACTTACACGGAGATTATGCAGGACTGAACTGTGCGTGTTAGGCTACTTAATATTCAGGAAAAGCCCCAATCAGAGAGGCGAATGTCTGCAGCCCCGCCTCCGTTTTCAGATGTACATGACAGTTTATAAGTATCAAACACCAGACGCGCACATTCGAATGATATTTAACATGAAACTAATCAGATGGCGCTCTGTGGCGCGGCTGAAAAATGAACTGCGTCCTGAGCCGTCGCCGGGCGCCGCCGACAGCCGCCGACTTGCGGCGCCGGTGTGTGTATCCTGATAGAAACCTATGTTTAGAATTCTAAAATACATGGCGCTCGCCGCTTCTGGTGTGCGACCTGCTTTAGAGTTTTCCAGCTCTTTTCATCCCCGCTTCTAGCAGCACACTCCATTTCCGCATTACTGGATCTGTAGCGACAACAGACCGCAAGGGATGATGGTCAAGCATGGGCTGATGGCAATTGTAGTTTTCGCTATCTCCCGTTCGCTTCATTCGCCTGAGCAAATTTTCTCAGAAGACCTATAGTTTTACCGAGTCATGCGACTTCGTTAATATCGAAAAAAAATTAATATTGCGGTATGACGGTATTTACAATACCGTTACATCCCTAGTGTCCACCCGATTGGACAGCTTGTCACATTACGAATTGAAACGGAAACAAAAAGGTGCGGATCCAAGTGCAGATTTATTTACAGTGTGCATCAAACAAAAAATAAGGTGTCCAAAGAGCAAAGTACAAATAAACAACAAAACAAGAAACATAAATCAGAGACAAGGCTCAGGAATCACAACTCGAAATATTAGACTTACTGGAATCACGGAGACAAGAAAGACAAACGACGCAGTAACAAACAGAGGTGGAATGGTTGAATAAATAGTCCAGGTAATCAACGGAGAATGGAGACAGCTGTGGTTGTAAATCAGTGTAGATGACAGACCGGGTGTGTGTGCGAAAAAATGTATGGAAATGTAGTTCTAAAGTCACTGTAGTCCGCTGGGGGTTGCTGGCGAACTACAGTGGTATCTGGTGGACAAACACAGTCATGACACAGCTTTACATGAACATATATGAAAAGTAAGACCTGTTTAAAATGATTTAAGACCTACAACCAAATATTTCAGTGAGTTTAGGACTTTTTGAAAACAGTTTTATTTTTGAAACTTAAGACTTTTTAAGACCCCGCAGATACCCTGTATATAAAAAAACCCTCATGAAATATCTCAGATGTGAACATTATATGAAGCGAGGAGGAAGATAGAGATAAATGTTGTAATAAACAATGCAATCTATACAGTACAAAAAAAAACAAACAAAAAGTAAAAATGTTACAATCGTCGGTGCCTATAGCCTAGTGATATATTGTGCGCTGACATATAGCACCGATGTGCTCACGGCGACCCGAGTTCGATTCCCAGCTCGAGGTTTTATGCAGATCCTTCCCCTCTTTCTACTCCCAATGCTTTCCCGTCTGAATTATCTACTGTCCTGTAGTAATAAAGGTGAAAAATCCCTAAAAAATTATAAAAAAAAAAAGTTACAATTTTTATTGTATGTGATTTTGAAAAATACATTTTTAAGATTATACAAGCAGTCATCTATGGGTTTTTTTTTTTTGTATTTTATTTTATGTTGGTGTAATGTCACCTGATTTGAATGGTATCACTTGATTGAATGGGCTTTATCAGTGGTTATCAGCTGATAGGCAGGGGCCTTCTGTGCCTACTAGTAGTCTCAGAAGGCTGTTATCATCTATCCACATGGTTAATCAGCTATAGATCACATAGCGCTGCGGCCAAAGTTTACAAGAATTATTTATATTACTTATAAAATTTCCCATTAATTGTATTTTATTAACATCTACCCCAACCCCAACCCTAATCCCAAGCCTAAACCCAACCCTTAGAGTAACGTAATAACAGATCTGGGTCTGGAGTCTTTACTATGGACACATTTCACAAGCCTGTTATGATGCATTAACGGTCATCAGCATTTTAAATCCTTAAGAAGTTTTCAATATTTAGATTTTTTTTAACGTATGCACATTTATTAGTATTTATGAATTTATTAAATTATCTTTGCTTCAAAATACAAAAAACAAATTACAGCTTATGCGAGGCATTTCTAATGCACACTCTCAGAAATACAGGTACGACAGCTGTCACTGGGGTGGTTCCTTTTCAAAGGGTACATATTTGTACCTAAAAGGTCTATATTAATACCCCAAGGGTACATATTAGTATCTAAAAAGTACAAAAGTGTTCCTCTTAAAATTTGTAGGTACTAATATATTGACCTTACTCCAAAATGCGGAAGTGCGCCTGTTTTTGCGATTGTCTTAGAACTTCCGTTTCAGTCGCCTATGGGAGAAATGACAAGGAATAATAAACGGCAAAAAACGGTCAAACTACTTGCTCTACAAACAAATGTTTGCATGACTATACAGACCAAGTAGAATAATATAACAAGGAAATATCAGTTTGCAACATCAAACAGGGAAACGAGCAGTTTTTAATGTGTAAAAATGAATGGAAGTGAATGAGACCGGAAGTCTCAGGCCAAAAAGATTCAAATGGCAGCGCCTACTCGTCTGCGGAGAATAAGGTCAATACTTCTAAGGTGACAATATGGACCCTTTAAGTACAAATGTGTACCTTTTGAACAGGTACCACTCCAGTGACTCAAGTGATTTTTATTTCTGAGAGTCTATGGGAACAGCACAGTAAATTTGACGTTATTCTCTCCTCTGGCTGCTGTCATCAATCTTACACATATTTTTTTCCTTTTTCTGAAAGTCTTTACAACATAATTGTGAAGTTTTTCCTTTATTATTTGAGCAAATATGATCGTAAAACAATTATTTGTTGTATTCTCCCATTCACTGTGCTCTAAGTTTTTCCAACTAAGACGACTTCTGCTACTGAGAAACCCGGAAATGTGAAAAGGGTCTATTAGTATAGCTGATGAACCACAAGAATTATTTATATTATTTATTGAATTTCCCATTAAATGTATTTTATTAATGTCTACCCCAACCCTAAACCCAACCATCACAGTAATGTAAAAACAAATCTGAATCTGGAGTCTTCTCTATTAGTATAGCTGATTAACCATGTGGATGGATGAAGGGCCCTACTGGCCCATATCTATCAGCTGATAACCACTGATATCGCCCATACAATCAAGTGATGACATTCGAAGCGAGTGGTAATGTTCGGGAAGTACAACTGTTCTGACCTGATGTCAATTGAAATGAACAAATATATATATATATATATATTAGGGGTGTCAAAATTTATTGTTTCTTCGGTGCACCGCGATGCAGACGCGGACAATTCGGTATCGATTCAGTAATAACCATAACCGGTTATTATGTCGTGACGTCATTTATCTCCTATGCGCTCTGTCGCGAGGGAGGTGAGCGCCGTTATTTACAACACTCAATGAGCACCATAGGCAAATGCTTAGGGCGCTGTATATCCAGTGGGGCGCCAGAAATGAGCGCGCTTCAGTTAGTTTTGTTTTCGATTTTCCTGACACACATTCAGTTATAGACGGCAATAACTCAAAAAACACTTACCCTAAAAAGATCTAAAGTGTGTTTCCTACAGAAAGACAAAGCTGGTTATGTTTCACAGCTGTCTTTCTTTTTTTTGCTCGACATTACGAGTAGTGCTCCGTTTAAGCCCTCGCAGTCTGCATTTACTTTAGCCGGCAGAGCTCGCGCTGAGAGGAGCTCTCTGTAAGGGACCGTCGGAAAAGTGCTTATTTTTTTCGTTTTTCTGCTCCGCTCAGCGCGAGCTCTCCCTGTTGCAAGGGCTTAAGTGTGTTTGTTTGTGTGTGTGTGTGCATGTGTGTGTTTGTTTGTTTGATGCTGTCTATGTTTGTGAATGTGTTTGAATGAGAGACAGTGTGTTGCTGTGTGTCTGCGTGTTTATACAGACAGCATGTTATAGCCTCCCCCCTAAAATATAACACTATATATGGAAAGCATCGTCAATGCACTGTGATGCACCGAGATATCGAATTGAACCGAATTGATGGCATGATAATCGTAACCGAACCGTGAGACCAGTATAGGTTCACACCTCTAATATATATATATATATATATATATATATATATATATATATATATATATATATATATATATATATATATACTTAAAGGGTGTTGAATTTGTATTATTATAATTTGGTCTCATTTATAGGAGCCTTAAGAACTGTCAAAACATACTTTCACATTTCTCAGAAACTTGGATCATAATTTCGGGAACAAAAATTAAATAAAAGATATAATTCTTTTAGTTTCATGGTCATGCTAGCTATTTCAAGTTATCCTAACAGGATTTTTAAAGCCTGTGCTGTAGTTCATGAGGTATTATGTGAAGAAGAATGGTTTAAATATTGTTAATCGTGTAATGTACATCTGTTTGTTTCAGAACACTGATTAAAATTAGACACTCCACTGTTAATCTGTGCCCATGAACTATATCAGCCTTACTTGAGAGGTCTAAAACAAATTATTTACTAAAAAAATTAATTAAATAATAAAAATATGATTCCCCACAATCTTCAAATTATCTTATTTGTGTGTATGTGTGACTCAGATCAGGTCACAGAGGAGCAATAAACATGCCATTGAAGATGATATTGTACAGAGCCTTGTGGATAAACACACTTCTTTCAAAAGGTGCACGCACACACACACACACACACACACACACACACACACACACACACACACACACACACGTCAAAATGACTAAGAGGGTTGTAAAAATTCCATCATAATCTGTTAGGCTACTTGTCGTATAATTTATTGTTTATTTATTTAAAGATTTTCAGTATTTTTATACACATTTTCAAATTATTAATAAACAGCTCAGGCTTGTAGATTATAAATTTATTTGTAAGAGAACAGATTAACAGAGACTGTTAATCCTATTTATCAGCACACACAATTAATAGCTGTCGTTGACCCATTTTAAATACCAGATCTTATTTTATCTAAATAGCAGAAGCCTAAACAGATCCTAATGTTCCCTGCTAAACCTCTGTGAGATGAACAGAGCAATTATTTTATGAAATTATCTCAGGGTCTGCTTGAAGTTTCATGTAAATATGAAGTGATTATTTCGTAAAACACTATTCAGCAACCGGTATGGTGAAACCTCAGCTAAATGAACTCCTTATTCTGAATGATGATTGCATTATTACTGAAAACATAGTGTTTGTAAATCCTTCCGTTTAAAGATGTATGATAAGTGATAACATAGGGCCATCTTGTCACATTACATTAGATATGTTAATGCACAAGGTCTGGTTATGACCTTGTCCGAAGCACATGATAATAAGAACATTCCACAAACTCTCAGGGAAATCATTTTGGAAAATGTTTAAACACTAGGTGAAGAAATGCTTGCGAACTTGACCTTGAGTGTCAATTTTAAGACTGGGACACTGAAAGAGGAACTGTTTAGTTTCTTCTTAAGCTTTCTGGTAATGTAAAAATAAATGTTGTAGGAGTAAACAGTGATTCATCTGCTCATTATGGAGATCATTGTGGGGATTTTTCATCTACAATGTTCCCTCTACTCTTCCTTTTTTGTATGTCATTGCCTACACTGTAAAAAATAAACGCTATTTTACTGTCTGTATTTTTTCACAGACATGTTCTGTAATATATATATATATATATATATATATATATATATATATATATATATATATTTACAGTTATTGCTTGTATTTTGGTATTATGTTATTTTATTATTTTTTTTAAAGGAAATGTTCTGTATTCAGAGTAACAAGAAATTTTGCATTAATATTTACAGGTTATTTAATTTGGTAGACACAAAAAAAAGATATTGGATTTATTTATTTGTTTATTTATTTATCTAAATGTATGTTAAAAGTGGAAAACTTTATGGAATACCCCAGCACTCTATCCCAGCATGCTACCCAGGGGACAAACTCTCTCCCTGGACTTGCAGTCTATGCTCCTTAGGGCCCCCTTGCCCTCCACCTAAGGGGTCCCTGACCCCAGCAAGCTACCCAGAGGCCAACCTCTCATAATACAAAATATCTGCTACAGATTATTGACTGCAAAAAAATTATTGTGATGAGCAGGTTGGAGAAATTATTAAATGATAGTTTTTTAAAAAATGAGATTAGTTTAAAAAAACGTGTTAACACGTAAATCATGTGTTTACACTTAACAATGTGTAAACGCATTTGTTGCAGATGTTTTAATGTTTAGTATTAATACATTTAAATTAGTGTTATATGGTGTCTTGAATTTATCATGAGCTGAGGGTACAGTTTTGTTCCTATAGGGAAACAAAATATATTATTTTATCTTTAAATGTGCCAAATTGGTCCTTTACAGTACAATTTTGTACCCAAATGTGCTATAAAAGGTACAAAAATGTCAATTTCAAACCTAAATCTGGACGTTTGTATCTTTATAGCCCATTTGGGTACAAAATTATACTATAAGGACCAATTTGGGACCTTTAAAGGTACAATTATATATTTTGTTCCCTCTAGGAACAAAATTGTACTCTCACTGTACCTTTGACAGTGTGATTCTACAATGTTTTTCTTACCTAGATACGCTCAACAGAATTCTGAAAATAGACGGACAATCACATGATGTATGAAACATGTTTTCTCACTAACACATTCTCAAATCAGCTACTCGAGGTGTAAAAGAAATCCAGTTTCTCACTCCTAATTTCTTTGTTGGGACGCTCATTCGGTAGCTTCGTTCACGCCATGTTGTAATTACATTACATTCTTTCATTCATTCATTTTTCTTGTCGGCTTAGTCCCTTTATTAATCCGGGGTTGCCACAGTGGAATGAACCGCCAACTTATCCAGCACATTTTTTAACACAGCGGATGCCCTTCCAGCCACAACCCATTCCTGGGAAACATCCACCAACACCCATTCACACACACTCATACACTACGGACAATTTAGCCAACCCAATTCACCAGTACCACATGTCTTTGGACTGTAAGGTAACCGGAGCACCCGGAGGAAACCCACGCGAATGCAGGGAGAACATGCAAACTCCACACAGAAATGCCGAGGATCGAACCAGCAACCCAGCAACCTTCTTGCTTTGAGGCAACAGCACTACCTACTGCACCACTGCCTCACTATCATTATATTCTTACAGCAGATACTGTAACTTTCTGAGAGTCATACAACTTTAATGCCACATAATGCAGTAAACTTGATGTCATGATCACCAGCGATCTCTAACCACCAGAGGTCACAGGAAAACATTCACACTCATAGAACTACAAATCTACGGAACCCCGGAAGGGACGTAGTGGAGGAGAAAAAAATTGGCTGGGTGAAAAAAAAAAAAAAAAAAATGGGTGAAAGAAAAAAATGGGTGGCAGGAAAATATATATTTCTAGGTTTTTGCGTTCTCTCGCAAAGTTTTGAGTTCTCTCGCAAAGATGTTTTGCGTTCCCTCGCAAAGTTTGCGTTCTCTCGCAAAGATGTTTTGCGTTCTCCACAAACACTTCCTGTTCACTTCACTCATGTAAACCCTCCCGTTTTTGCAGAAATTCTCCCGTATTTTACCATTCTATCCCACTTTCTTTAAATTACTGTGCGTTGATCGTCGCCTTTCATATGCTACCTCTGAACCAGTGAATGCATGTATAAGCGCTGACTGACAGACTCGCTCCGTTCAATAAATTGATCCCAGATCAGCATCTGTACGCGCCATTTACAGAGGAGCAAAGAGGAGCGGGTGTGTTTAAACTGACAAATACACTGAATAATATGTAAACATCTCCGTCCTGCATGTTTTATTGTAAACAGCTTTTTTTCTCTAACATGAGCACAAACAGTTTCTACAGTAATGGAATGCTTTCAATTATTGATCTGTGCAATATTCTTACAGAGACACCACTGTTATCAAACTAAACAAAACTTGAGATTCATTTGCTGCGCACTTGTTTGATAACAGAAGTGTCCCTTTAAATGGCGCGTACAGACGCAGATCTGGGATCAGTTTATTGTACGAAGCGCGTCTGTCAGTCAGCGCTTACACATTCATTCGCTGGTTCAGAGGTTGCAAAGTGAAAGGCGACGATCGACGCACAGATTTAATGTAAAGAAAGTGGGATAGAATGGTAAAATATGGGAGAATTTCGGCAAAAACGGGAGGGTTACCATGAGTGAAGTGAACAGGAAGTGTTTGTGGA
The DNA here is from genome assembly GCF_052040795.2 of Danio rerio. Lineage (NCBI taxonomy): Eukaryota > Metazoa > Chordata > Actinopteri > Cypriniformes > Danionidae > Danio > Danio rerio. The sequence goes on from NC_141040.1 coordinate 7,439,003, forward strand.
GAAACAGTTTAGCGAGAGAACGCAAAACTTTGCGAGGGAATGCAAAACATCTTTGCGAGAGATTGCAAAAACTTAGAAATATATATTTTCCTCCCACCCATTTTTTTCTTTCACCCATATTTTTTTTTTTCACTCAGCCAATTTTTTTCTCCTCCACTACTTCCCTTCCGGGGTTCCGTACAAATCTGCTTGTAAATGGACTACAGCTTTATACATGCACTTCGCCCACTACACACAATACACGTTGTAATGTCACTATACAGATGGACAAGACTCGGCAATAAGATTGCGTGTGTGTGCTGCTTAAATAGTGTGTGTAATCAGTCTTGACAATCCTCAGGTGGTGCGAGTGTAATCAGTCTAAACGAGGAAGCGTGTGTGTTTGGGTGAAGTGCATGTATGAAGCCACCTCTGGTGGTTAGAGATTGCTGGTGATCATGACACTTGATATATAGTGACAATTAGCTTTACTCAAATTTGAACCCTATTTTCAAGACAGAACAAAAAAATATTTAGAAACGTTTCAATCTGACAATTCTGATTCTCATATGGGTATTTACCTCACAGTTCTAACTTAAAAATATATATTACTGATTTTATTTTATTTTTTTATTTATTCATTCATTTTCCTTTAACTCAGTCCCTTTATTCATCAGGGGTTGCCACAGTGGAATAAACCGCCAACTTATCCAGCATATGTTTTTACACCCTTCCAGCTGTAACCCAGTACTTGGAAAAATAGTAATATTTCTTTTAGAGTTATTACAGAATTTAATGCTATTTTGAAATTATATATCACAATTGCAAGATAATTTCACTCACAGTTCTAATAAAAATAATAAATCTATTTTTTTGTTGTTGTTTATGAATGATATTGTTTTATTATGCTGCTTTGATTACATTAGCAATTTTGAAACACTCAAAAAATTACATTTGCTGTTTGTTCAAACTACCTAATTAAATTGATCGGAAATTATTTTTTTTCTTTTGGGGGGATCCCGAGGCGTTCACAGGCCAGCCGGGATACATAGTCCCTCCAGTGTGTCCTGGGTCGGGACTATGTCTCCCGGCTGGCCTGTGAACGCCTCGGGATCCCCACGGAGGAGCTGGAGGAAGTGTCTGGGGAGAGGGAAGTCTGGGGTTTTCTCCTAAGACTACTGCCCATGCGACCCGGCCCCGGAAAAGCGACAGAAAATGAATGAATGAATGATTGAAACAACACAGTTTTTGATTTTTTCGGGGGACAACATAATTGTCTTATATGTTCAACCCACTTAAATTTGTATAAACTAACAAGTTAACTTAATTCCTTCATGTTGCACCAACAAAACTCTTTCCTGTTATTTAATTTCAAACCATTTCTTTTGCAGTTGTAATTTCTATATTTATTCTGCTTTTGTTCGGTAAAAAATGTTGTTTCACACAATTCCTTCATGTTGTCCCAACACACTTAAATGTTTTTACAAATTAGAGTGGATTGAGCTTAAAACAAATAAATTGTCCCAAAAAACTTAACAATTATGCTGTTTCAACTCATTTTAAAAAGTTTTTTTTCACATTATACGGTACACACTAAAAAAAGCAGATTTGCACACAATTCATTAATGTTTCCCAACACAAATCCATTAAGTTAACATAACTAATTTAAGTAGATTGATCATAAAACAATTAGGTTTCCCAAAACAATCTCCAGAATTGTTTTGCTTTAACTTATTTTAAGTAAGTAGTTTGAATAAGAAGCCAGAAATTTCATTTTTTCGAGTGTATCCTGCTACAGATGAAGCTTTGTTAGAAGCATTAAAAAAAATACAAGGTGTGTAATCAACTTTATTCAAATATTTACAAAGATCATCCCTTTAACAAGTCTAACATCAAAACAACCCTCTAAATATCTGATGATATTTACCACAAATACAAAACAATACAATGTGCTGCCAGAACAAAGTGAAAAGTGAACTAAACAAAAAGTACTATGTGTAGTTTATTCCCAATTTACCAACTATTTCACCGTTCACCACCATCTTCATTTAAATTTATAAAGTGACTTGCATATAAAATATTTGGTTTCTGTTCATTGAAATTAAAAAAATCTAATCACTAAACAACTACTGCTGAAGGTTGTATGAAAATAACACAAAAACAAAACTCCAGTAATACATTATGGCCAAACAGTGTCCAAACAGAGTTCAGTGTACAAAGGTGATGTCAGTGCTATTGCAGCTGAAGAGCCCAGGAAAATAACCACGAGCAAACTTCATGATGGTCTTGTAAATGCAGACTCGGTTAATACTTCACGCGGCTGAAAACGCAATTGCAGATGACTAGGGGGAGAAAAAATGTCTCTTCTTTATTCTAACGTTTGAACTGTTTTCCCAAGCTCTGTGAGAAAAAAGGCTTGGAAAAGCTGAGCAAACAATCCTAGAAGAGCTTATCTGCATCATTCACACACTCAAAAAAACTTCACTTACAAAAGTTAACACACACACAGACACTCCTAATCCAGCAGGAAAGACATGAACTGTAAAAGGAATATTTTAAATCCATACTCTTGTCTTGTTTAAACACCCTCAACATTTGGAGAAACAAACATCTGGAGATGTTTTTAACAGATAGTTTTTTTTTTTAGCATTTATTTGTAAGCAATTTTAGAATCATCTAATAATATTTATATTTATATTTATATTTACAGCTATATGGAAATTATTAATAGACCACTTGATAATTCTCTGCTTCTCTGAATTTACTGGGTTGTGCAGGTTTAAGGTTAGAACCGTTTTATAACATTTCATCCATAATTTAAATGAAATAGGTTTTCAATTAGAGCTTTTATTTATTCATTCATTTATTTATTTATTTATTTATTTATTTATTTATATTTTATATAAAATGTTAATTAAAATAACAGATTTGTTCTAAAATCATGATTAAACTATCAAATACTGATTCTTTTAGTAGAATGATGGTAAAAATTTATAAAAAATATAAATATAAATGTAAGAAAACAGCATATTTGTTTGCTTTTGGATGCTCTAAATGACAAAATATTCATTTTAAACCTTGGAAGAAATGTAATCAGTAATTTAAATAATAATATTGAGAAAACTCTCTTTCAACTTCTTAAGTAATTTCAGGTATTTAAACAAATTTTAAGGATTTTTTTTTTACAGGAGAACAAAACAAAAACACTGATTAGGAATGCATTTTTTTTTGCAATGTGCTTTGACCGGGCAAACATCATACAGTACTCTCTCATCTCAGTCAGTCTTGCTTTACTTTCCGGTTTTGTTTGTGGTGTAGCAGATGTCAGCCAGTGGTCTGAATTTGGGGCCGAGAGTATTCAAAAACTCCATGGACTCCTGTTCACCCAAGATGCTACAACATCCCACTGATCCTGCAGAAGATCCAACCCCTTCATTCCCATAGTTCTTCAGCAGGTCGTCTGCGTACCGCCCGTCCTCCTGCTCTCCGAAATAAGCCAGTTTCTGACAGAAAATAAATATATATTTAGCAAAATTCCTAAAAGGACTTCAGTGGAAATAGTAGATTACATTATTTTGCTAGTCGGTTTATAATTTACATGAATGTTTATGTATATTCTCATTTCTAAAAAATGAAACACAGGCACAGGTATTAATGTTAATGTCATCATTCACATTATTTTTAATGATGAAGTAGACTTACACATTGACATATAGTTTATTGATTGTTTTGACAAAATGAATTGTCAGGTTTCTCACACTTTTAAACACAAAATTGGTGACCTTTTCTGTGCTGAAATGCCAGTCTAAGTTGAATTTAGCCAGAAATGTAAAACTATTCATCATATACCTTCAAATGCCTACAAACTTTTATGATTTTTCTCTACTGTTAAACAGCAGAGAATATATTTTGAAGAATGTTGGAAACCTGTAGCCAAAAACATCAATAGTAGGAAAAGAAGTATTTTGGAAATCAATAGCCCCTTTTGTGCAGTGATAGCGGTAAAATCTGGAAAACTTATGGATTGACTTTACTGAAAATTTTTTTAAAATGCTGTTACCACAGGCAAGTAATTTACAGATTTTTTTCTGGTAAAGACCGTTCACGCATCCATTGCAAAATACAGATAAATTCTGAAATTATTAAACGAAATGACATCTAAACCTCTGCACTTGGATTTGTCTAGCAGCTAAATGTATCTGAAAAAAATATTCAAAGGCTTTTATTTCTTAAACGGTGTGGATGTGAACGCATCTGAATGTTCTAATTGGCTGAAGATGTCTCATGTCAACACGCTCAAAACACTCTATCGGGCTATTTTCCCTCTGCGTTCACACAGAGCAGCATTCCAGCAAATTACCGATAAATGTTACGACTTCTCTTTACGGAAAATTGCTGGAACTAATTTAACGGTATTTTCAAAAAGGGCCTGTTCACATATGATCCCTTTTTGGAAAATTTAGGGTAATTTTCCGGAAATTTTCTGTTCAACAGAAGTGGAATGTGAGGAAATGATGACAGTATTTTTATTTTACGGTGAATAAAATATCCCTTTAATGAAAATCAGTTTATAAAAATATACTTATTTCAAGCTGAACTGAGAAATTTACAACTCTAGTCAACAGTGGTGTTCATTGATAAATGAATCTAAATATTTAAACCAGGGGTCACCAATCTCGATCCTGGAGGGCCGGTGTCCCTGCAGGGTTTAGCTCCAACTTGCCTCAGCACACCTGCCTGGATGTTTCAAGTATACCCAGTATGACCTTGATTAGCTTGTTCAGGTGTGTTTGATAAGGGTTGGAGCTAAAATCTGCAGGACACCGGCCCTCCAGGAACAAGTTTGGTGGCCACTGATTTAAACAAATCAAATGACTCTCAATAAATCAGCCACTTGAATTAATCAACAAAATGAATGACTGACACATTGACCTGCCACAACCTTGCAGCAGTTCCAGTGGCCGTTCAGATATCACGTTTAAAACCACATGGAAAGTGCTTCCTCCACCAACGTCAGCACAAGTCTGAGCTCAAGTTTGTGTGGTGGTGTCTGTTGTTGCTAAGCTGACAAACCCTTGCTGCAGCTCTAATACATTTTTTTTTATTTATGAATGAAATGTAACAGCACAGTGTTCGGGTGCTCTGCATTTGTTTGTGATAATTAGTCTTCCATTATTACCGAAATATGTATAATCCATACAAAGCGTGAAGCTGATTGGCTGGGTCTTGTCCAACCATCAACTTTCAGCGCTGTAGGAGCATCAGTGTGTCGAGACTGTGTAACTTTATATTTGCGTGCATAAACTGTGTGTCTGTATTTGAAAGAACAAACTTGACCACGTAAAAGACACAATATGCACGATATTATTTTTTTTAAATATGGAAAAAAAAAACAAATGTTTTGATTCGAATATAAAGGCTTTTCATTAGCCCCTTTCACACAGTGATACCGGTAAATATCTGGAAAATTTCCGGAACGACTTTACCGGTATATTCAAAAAAGCGCTGTTCACATAGGCGAGGACGTTACAGAATTTTTCCGGAAAAGAGCATTCACACATCCATTCCAAAATACCGGTAAATTCTGACATCATTCACCACAAATGAGCTTTAAACGGCTGCGCTTGTATTTGTAAACATTTGACTAAATTACAGACTCTTTGGATGATCAATATTGTGAACAACTTTCGCAGGATCACTTTCGCATGTCGAGATGTTCATAATATGTGCGTGTGCTGGCGCTCACAGGCTGTTTCACTGGCACACGCAAAGCTTGAAGATAAACAAACAGCGGCTTATCATAAGCATCTCATCGATGATTATTTACACAGTTGGCATTAAGAAGAACATATAAACGTGATCTGACTAACTTCTAGCAGCTAAATGTGTCTGGAAAAATATTCAAAGGCTTTTATTCTCACAAACCGCGCGGACGTAAATGCGTCTGACTGTTGTGATTGGCTAAAGCAGACGTCTCACGTCAGCTTGTTCTAGACGTGCACGCGCTTATTACGGCAATCTTCCTTCTGCATTCACACAGCGCAGCATTCCGGCAAATTGCCGGTAATGTTACAACTTCTCTTTCCGGAAAATAGCCAGAACGAATTTACCGGTATTTTAAAAAAGGACCTGTTCACACATACAAGCTTTCCGGAAAATTGCCGGCAATTTGTGAATTTGTGAATCGGTCTGTATGTGTGAAAGGGGCTATTGTCTCCTAGCACATCAATAGCCCATTCATAGTGGAATAATTCATAAAACACCCTTAAAAGGGCAGTTCACCCACAAAATGATGTGGTTATAAACTTTTTTGCTGAACACAAAATCAAGATATTTTGATAATTGCTGGGAAAATTGATAATTGTTTTGGAAGTGGAGTTTGAGTAAATAGTATCAGAATTTTCTTACAATTTTCAGAATTTTTGATGCGAACTATTTTGAACACTCTAACGCAAGGTGTAAACAGGGCCTTTGAAACGACATACTTCACCTTTAATTGATTCATTATTCAGATTAAAACAGAATGTAAAAGGAACTCACTCTGTCCAAGTAGCACCCGTTGGTTCTCCACGTGTCGAGGGTACCAGTATTTGAGAACTTCTGAAGAGTGCCGTTGCCATATATCTTGTTATCGTAGCGTCCAGATGTGTAGTACTGATCTGTGCCGAACTCCTGAGTGGTGGTGTTGTAAACTCCGCCGCTCTGGAAAAACTGCTGTCCATATCGTCCAGGAGCTGTATTCACGTTCTTGCTCTCCGTAACAGCGCTCTGAAAAGAACCGTCGACTACATCTGCTGTAGGGATCAACAATAGAGTTCCATCTTTCTGAAAAGGACAAACGCATCCCATCCAAATGTGGTTAACATCTTATTGTTGTTTCTCTGCTTGATGTAAGTGAGTAAAAGGAGATGTTTTTCTTACCACTTCTTCCCCAGGTGCCTCTGTGTTGGATTTGAGGAGTATTCCTCCCGTTCCTGTGTCATCAGTGATTTGCAGCTTGTCTCTTTTGGTAGTGCAGAAGAAGATGAGGAATAGACCTGATTGACAAGAAAGAGAGGGTGGGATTAGTCTGCTGCTTCTTAGAATTGTTTTGAAAATGTTGTGGTGAAAAATTGTACTATGGCAGCTGGAAGATACTAGACAGTAAGTAAGATACAAAAAGTACACACACACATTTTTTGTGCTTAAAATAGTTAGCACTTTTTTTTAGTATCACTTTTGTATTTCACTCACTGTCTAGTATCTTTCAGCTGCCATAGTACAATTTTCCACCACCGAACGCAGGGAGAACATGTAAACTCTACACTCCGCAGAAGGAAGTGCTGTCGCCTCACAGCAAGAAGGTCACTAGGTCGCTGGTTCGAACCTCGGCTCAGTTGGTGTTTCTATGTGGAGTTTTCCCTGCGTTCTTGTGGGTTTCCTCAGGGTGCTCTGGTTTCCCCCACAGTCCAAAGACATGTGGTACAGGTGAATTGGGCAGGCTAAATTGTCCGTATTGTATGAGTGTATGAGTGTGTGTGTGTTTGTATGTGTTTCCCAGGAATGGGTTGCGGACGGAAGGGAATCCGCTGCCTAAAAACGTGCTGGATAAGTTGGCAGTTCGTTCCGCTGTGACAACCCTGAATTAATAAAGGGACTAAGCCGACAAGAAAATAAATTTATATATATATATATATATATATATATATATATATATATATATATATATATTTGAAATGGATACAATTTTCCTTCATTCGACTTAACATTCATTTAATCATTTTCTTTCCGGCTTAGTCCCTTTCTTAATCCGGGGACGCCACAGCAGAATGAACCACCAATTTATCCGGCATGTTTACGCAGCAGATACAATTCTTCCAGCCGCAACCCATCTCTGGGAAGTCGGCTTAACATATTTGTGTAAAAAAATTAAACAAAAAAAATACCAGTAAAAGGTTTGAAGTCAGTAGGATTTGAAATGTTTCAAAATAAGCTTCTCCTACTCACCAAGGCTGCATTTATTTAAACAAAAATACAAATGATAAAGTTGTGAAATGTTATTACACTACAAATTAACCATTCAAAAGTACTCTAAAATTTAATTTAATCATTTATTCAAGTGATTTTAATGATGAATATTCAGCTTCATCATCAGCCAGTCTTCAGAGTCACATGATCCTTCAAAAATCACTTGGTAATATTAATTATTATTATTATTATTATTATTATTATTAACTAATTATTATTTTATTATTTTTAATGGTAATAGTAATAAAAGCAATAATGACTGGAGTGATATTTCATTATTCCATTTGAATTATTTCATTTGAAACTACATACAATAAGTTATTTTAGATCTGAATACACATTTAACAATTACTTTTTTTTTTTACATTTATTAAATGATGCCTTGATAAACACATTATTTTTTTTAAAAAAGACCCCAAACTTCTGATGTGTACTTCTGACTTATGCTTATATGAACAATAAATATATAAAATAAAAACATAATAAATAAATGAATAATAAAATTTCATATACATGAGAATATACTATACATCAATTTATATTTATTATATTTAAATAAATAAAATTGAATACAATTTTAAATAAATAATAAATAAAAATAATAGAAATAATAATAATAATAATAATAATAATAAAGTATTTTAATGCAATTTGATACTTATAAAAAACTTTTGTAACAATATAAACAGTTACTGGTTGTCTTTAAAAATGACAATAAATAAGTAAATAATAAAAATAAATAAGTTAATAAATAAAAACAATTAACAGGATGCATTCTAATGTATTTACAAAAGAGGAAAATTAAATAATATTACATTTATTTCTGTTTTGATGAATGTTTTTAACCATATATTGTTTGAAGACAATATTTAAAAAATATTTAGTTGTTTAGTTTATTTACTTATTTATTCATGTTTAATACACATACACACACACACACACACACACACACACACACACACACACACACACACACACACACACACACATACAAAGTATAAAATGAAAGTAAAAACTATTTTATAAATTTCTATGCTTTATTATTATTATTTATTCTATTCTATATTCTCTATTACAAAAAAATCTATTTTCTTTCAACTTTTTGTATTAATAAATCGAGCCTGCGATGACCTTAAAAAACTATGTGTGAATATAAGTAAACATATGCAAATCAAATGAATGTAATAATTGAATGTTGTACATGACACTAACGGCCAGAAGGGGGCACTCACATAACAGCAGCAGCAGCAGGCCAGAGAGAACTAAAGCAAGGATGCCGTAATTGCCCAAAGAGACAGAAGCACTGCGAGCTCCACATATCCCCACTCCACTGTCCTCCCTCTGACAGGAGCACACTCGCACATTCACTATCTGCTCCTTCCCAGTTCCTTGCAGATCCTTCACTGTGATGGGGACAGTGTACATGCCGTTGGGCATCGGCTCCACCTGCTGCAGCACCGCTGACGAATCTGAGAAGAGCAAAGACATGACGGGGGGGTCATTAAATCATTTATTTTATTATATTTCTTTTTACATTTTTGCATTTTTTGATGCAGTTATAATGAAGAAACAAATAATAACCTCATCTGTTGATGAGCTAATTTTGTCAGCATTGCTACTAAGTTACTTCTATACTGATAAATCATGCAAAAATTACATTATTACTCTCTTTCCTCACCTGTAATATCCTTCAGTTTCCACTTCCCTTCTTGCTCTGCTCCGAGTTCAAAAATGAAGGGAGTGGAGTACGGTGGCTTGTCCTGGTCCACAGCTTCAACCAAAACCGAGCTCACTGCATCGCCCCTATTGCACATGTTCAGGTCAGGTCTCTGGATCACAGGTATGTTGTCGTTCACATCTTCAATCTGGAGTATCACCACACCGTTTCCAGTCTTCTTGCCTGAGGAGAGACAGATTTCAGTGAGTCTCATGTAACAAGTGAACTTATATATTTGTCTAAAACCTCATGAGAAAACAGGCTGAACATACAGTCTCATAATTTGCACAGCCTACACTTCAAACTTTAAATCTCACCAGTGTGATTTTATAATTACTGGGAGTCTAATGTAAAGCAAATCTTTTCACACATACACAATAAAGATAAAAATCCCAAATGCAAATCTGTGGTGTTTCCATCAAGTTGTACTACAGAGCTGCTGACTGTAGTATTGGTAACCTGGTAACCAATAGTAAACAAGGCTATAATAATCAAGACATCTTATTAGACATGTAATGTTTGCTAAGTCAGAGTTTCTCCACAAATGCTTTTTAATTCCGCATGAAATTTGCATTAAACCAGAAATGGAGTAAATGGCTGGCTTTCTTCTCAACGACAATATAATTATTTATAACTGAACATTTACATAATTCTAGAGGTTATGTATCATTGTGAAAATATGTTTGGCAACCTTTTATTATAATTTATTTTATACTTATTTATTTATTTATTTATTTTGATGAGGTTAATTTAATATTAATATGCATGTGTGTATATGGATATACATGTGTGTAATAGATGTATTTGCCTATACAAGTATGTATGTATATTTATGTATATGTGTATTTTTTATTTATTTATTTTTTTATTTGCTGGTTTTGTTCCCACTGGTTATATGTTCCTAAAAAATCTATAAAATCTAAGTTATATATATATAAAAAAAAAGAAATTTGCATTAAGCCTTTTTCGCATAAGTCTGAAACCACCTCAAGCAAGTGTATTTTATTTATTTTTTGCCAAATTAAGAGTTTTTAACTTGAAATGTAGCGCTCCCATTATAATTTCTCATACTCTTCTTTAAAATGTGCATTCATTCAAGATGATGGAAACCCACCTATAGTAACTACAACTATATATTTCATAAATGAACATTATAGCAGTGAACGATATAAACAAAATACAGGGTTTCTGCAGGTTTCACAAAGTTAAATGTAAGAATTTTTGAGACATCTTTAAGACCATTATAAATGAAATTTTAGACTTACACAGGGCTAAATGCTAAAGATTTTTTTCCGAACATCCAAGTTAAAAAATATTTTCTCTTACCCTATCAAAAACTGATTAAAATTGAAAACATTTAACAATACAATAATAATAATTTTTGTGTATATAATTTTTAAGTAGTTTTTAAATATACCCATACACAAACACAATAACCTATTACTTCAGTCTACAATAAAAATAATTTAATAATAAAAAATATAGGTCAGATCAGTATCCGCAGCAGTAAATGAATAGAGAACTTTAAAACAAATGTCACTGTTAGAAAAGTAATTAATAAGTTAAAAGGTTTATTGAGATTGTATGGGAGTTAATGGCCAGTTTAATGGCCAGTTATACATAAAGAAAGGAAAATTAAGACCTGTTAAAAAGATTCAGGACCTACAACACAACATTTTAGTAGATTTTAGACTTTTTAAGGCCTAAAATTTAGCTTTTGAGGTTTAAGACATTTTAAGACTTATTAAGACGCTGCGGATACCCTGAAAACAGCAACCAGATGACATCTAGAGACAAGCAATACACACTTTAAGAGTAAAAGTTCAAGAGAGACAGACGATTTCCAGCTCTGGAATGCCATTTAACGACATTCAGTGAATTGAGAACATGTAGTATCAGGTACATGTTGATCGTCATCAGAAAGACATGATACATCAAACCACAAACGCCTTATGAAATCTGCCTTAAGTGATTTCCTCTCAACCACACCCTGTCGAATGGTCTTTCATTAACGGCCAGAGAAAACACACACACACACACACATTCACAGAACAAAAGAGAACAGTGTGTGCTCGCAAATACACAAAACATTTCAGTGCTGCATATAGTAGGTGTGTGGTATGCGAGGGATCATTAGGATGAATCTGCTTGCGAGACATTAAATCAGACTCACTCTCATCCACTGCTTTGATGGTGATGTTGTAGGTGTCGTTATGAACCAAAGAGGATTCTCTGTCTATAGTATTGGCTACTTTCAGTTCTCCAGTGCTCTCCACCACAGTGATCCAATTGCCTGGGTCAGTCAACTTATAGTACCTTACAAACAAAAAATAAGAAAGTGCACTCAACATATGGTATAAAGATTTGTCATGTGTAATTACATTGTCATACCACACATTTTACCACATATTTTATTGTACCAATTGTACATCTTCATAGCATCCTCATGGTCACATGACTAAAACCTGTCTAAATGCACATTTTAAAACATTTATCATTTTTAACATTGTACCAAAAATCAAATTTGTGAAATCTGCAATGTTTTTGTCATGTTTTGACAATAAAAATTTGTTCAAAATACTGCTTACACTTTACAATAAGGTAGTTATTTACTAATTTAAAAACTATGAACAAATCTTATATTACTGTACTTATTTCTCTTTGTTTAGTATATATATATTTTTTATTAAGTTTTTGCTTTTATATAGATATAAACAAATAATAATAAATAACTAAAATAACATCCTTGCAAAATAATGATGATTCAATGACAACAACAGTTAAACAAGTAACAAAAAAACAAACAAAAAGGTACAGTTCAGCTCACAAATACAAATAGGGCTTTACAGGTGCCTATATACATACATGGGAGTTCAGTAGGTCTGGAAAATTTAATTTAATTTAATTTAATTTAATTTAACTTAATTTAATTTCTCTTTGTTAACATTAGTTAATACCAAAGAATATAGAATACACAAGACATGTCACTCGTATAGTTTGTGGAAAAGTGTAACAGTCAATATGGCGAATGAAGACCCGCCTACTAGTACATGAGCCAATCATCGATCGTTACAGACTGACGATTCTCCAGGGAGGGGCTTACATCAGTGTCTGGAGATTTTGTGTGATTCAAATGTTCAGAAATGACTCTAAATAGACAGTTGTTTTTTAATTTCATTGATGATTCTTAATATGTAATGTAATCGTAAGCTTGGAGAATTTAATGTTTCCCTATTCAAACAGAATGCTTGAGCATACTGCCTGAGAGGCGTTTCAAAGATGGCCGCTAAGTGAAATGACTTGCTTTAAAGGGACTTTGTTAATATATAACTATAAAAATACAGTTATTCGACGTTAGTCTGTGTTAACTTACAGTGCTTTAAAGTTAATAAGCACAACTATAAATTTTAATAATGCTTTTGTTTATTCTCATGTTAGAAAACACAGTTCATTAACCAATTAACTAACTGGAACCTTACTGTAATTAAATTAAATTAACAATTGGATTACTTCAACTTTTACTCAGGAGCAAAAATCTGCCTTTAAACCTCAATAGAAATAGAGATAATCCTTTACACATTATATTTTTTGGCCATGTTGCCCAAACCTAAACTACTAGATGCAATAAAAGTTCTAGAGCAGTGGTTCTCAAAACTTTTTCATCAAGTAACACCACAGAAAAAAACAATTGTCTTTCCAAGTACCACCGCAGTTTTGAAATACAGTAGTGTAGTAGACCCAGTAAAGCAGCTACAGCTCTGTACAGTTCAAAAATGAGGCAGATTAATTCCTATTATTAAGAATATTATTGTCAGCCACTTTAAACAATATAAATTGTTTGGATGTTAACCCTGTACTGTGCTTATATGTAAAATAAATTAATTGATAAAAAATAAGTAAATTAAAATGCTAACATTTAAAATAAAATGTGCTTTTAAAAGTTAAAAATTATAGGTTACTGTTCTTTAAAAAAAAACCACCTGTACTGAAATGTAAAGTATGAACCCTTGGAAATATAGGCTATATGTCATCATATTCATATATAAATATTTTTTATACATTTTTAAATATATATGTAGCATGTACATATGTCATATTTGGTTCCTCCGCATACCACTAGAAGTAAGCCCCCATACCACTAGTGGTACACATACTACAGCTTGAGAACCACTGTTCTAGAAACATAACAGGAAATGTTTAGTCCACTAATCAGCCTCAAAAGCCTGTATATTTAAGTTTTTTGATTCAATTCTATGGAAGCGCATTCTTCCAAAAGAGCTAGTCAGAGCTAGATGAGAAAGACTCAAGCCTATTTGAATGCATATGGTGGAACTTAAAAAACAATTATTTAGTTAAACATGAAAAAAGTCTATATCATCAAAGAAACATACTTTATTCCATTGCTGTTCTTAGTCTCTGGGTCCAGAGCTTTATAGGTTCCAATGACGGTCCCATTCGGAAGGTTCTCCTTGACTTTGAGATACATAATGTTAGGGTTGAACTCTGGTCCTTCATCTACATCTTCCACATTGAGCTGGAGTGGCACCGACTGCCATTTGGCATCCGTTCCGACCAGAGGAGCCTCATTACGGGCAGTTACTTCCAGATTCATTACTGGGGTTTTCTCAAAATCCAATCCCTAGAAGCAGAGCAGAAGAAAAACTCTGAGAACATTCTCATCTGCTGTACACAAAACATCCTTTTAAATTGCTTCCAAAAGCTGTACCCATTATCTCTTATTTTGTCTTTTTTTAAACATTTTTTACGCTTCATTTTGACACATTTTGTTTAGGCTTATTAAACATTTCACTACATCTTTCTTATCTGTCTTGTAAGTTCGTCATTTTGTCTGATTTCCATATTCCTACCGTAAATCTATATGTACAGTAAGCTATAATGTACGTCTAAACAGATGCTATTACAAAATAAAGCCAGACAGGCTTATCAGCCCCCTGACATGAAGCGGATCAAGAACGCACTAAACAAACATTCGAGAACAGTGTGACAAACGCATTTATATTTCTGCCATTAAAACATGGCCATTGTGTTGTTTAAAAATTTTTTTTTAAAAAACATCTAAAACATCTGTTTAAAAAAACATCTAAAATGTCTAACAACCTGGCACCCTATTTGATATTTAATTTTTAAAAATTATAAAATGTTTATTTGGAAGTTGCAGTAGTTTACAGACTATAATTATTAAAAATCTGTATACATTTTTTATAATATCCATATAATATTTTGAATGTAATGTTATTATTCATTCAGCCATTAGATTTCCTTTGGCTTAGTTTCTTTATTCATCAGGGGTCGCCACAACGGAATGAACCGCCAATTTATCCAGCATATGTTTTAGGCAGCGGGTGCTCTTCCAGCTGTATCCTAGTACTGGGAAACACCCATACACTTTCACATTTACACACATATACCATGGCCAATTTAGTTTATTCAATTCACCTATAGCACATTTCTTTGGACTTTGATGGAATCCAGAGCTCCTGGAGGAAACCCACGCAAACATGGGGAGATTATGCAAATTCCACACAGAAACTGACCCCCCCCAGAACTCGAACCAGCGACCTTCTAACTGTGAGGTGACAGTGCTAACCACTGAGCCATCATGTTGCCCGTAATGTTATTATATTTATCCTAAATATATATATATATATATATATATATATATATATATATATATATATATATATATATATATATATATATATATATATATATATATATATATATATATATATATATATATATATATATATATATATATATATATTATTTCCCAAATGATGTTTAACAGAGCAAGGAAATTTTCACAGTATGTCTGATAATATTTTTTCTTCCGGATAAAGTCTTATTTGATTTATTTGGCGCCAAACTTTTTTTATTCTAGCAAATAATAATAATAAAAAAAAAACTTTTAAGGACAAAATTATTAGCCCCTTTAAGATATTTTTTTCTGACAGTCATTGATCACAAACCATCATTATACAATAACTTGCCTAATTACCCTAACCTGCCTAGTTAAGCCTTTAAATGTCACTTTAATCTGTATAGAAGTGTCTTGAAAAATATCTAGTCAAATATTATTTACTGTCATCATGGCAAAAATAAAATAAATCAGTAATTAGAAATGAGTTATTAAAACTATTATGTTTAGAAATGTGTTGAAAAAATCTTCTCACCGTTAAACAGAAAATGGGCAGAAAAAAAATCAAGGGGAAAATAATTTAGGGGGGCTAATAACTCTGACTTCAACTGTGTATATATACACATATAATTACTCTGACACAAAATTGTAAATCATAACTGTAAATGATTGGTTTGGTTCACATATTAACACTGGAACGACTACTAATCAAAGTTTTTTTCACCACAGCAAATAGTTTTTTTAAGTTCGAAAGTTATGTCTGAAGTAAAGGTATGCTTCTGCCATCAGATTTGGATTTTAGGATTTTGTTAGCAGAACATTGCTGGTCAACAGAGACATATTCAAAAGCATGTGAAAAGTAACGAATGCTAAAATTGGACCGTCATGGCCATTCAAGGTATAAACGCTCATTTTTTTCATTCATTCATTTTCTTGTTGGCTTAGTCCCTTTATTAATCCGGGGTTGGCACAGCGGAATGAACCGCTAACTTATCCAGCAAGTTTTTACGCAGCAGATGCCTTCCAGCAGCAACCCATCTCTGGCAAACCTCCACACACACATTCACAAACACACTCATACACTACGGACAATTTAGCCAACCCAATTCACCTGTACCGCATGTTTTTGGACTGTGGGGGAAACCGGAGGAAACCCATGCGAACGCAGGGAGAACAAGCAAACTCCCCAAGCAAGCGCCAACTGAGCCGAGGCTCGAACCAGCGACCCAAGCAATCTTCTTGCTGTGAGTCGACTGCACTAACTACTGCGCCACTGCTTCGCCCCAGAAAGATGATCAAAATGACTGCCTCAGCAGTTCTAGTGTTTAAACAGTTTAAAACTTAAATTAAAAGTTAAAGTAAAACCCTAATCAGAAAAATAATCAATATAAAACATAAAACACTTTTTTCCATAAAGCTTATTAAATCACTACTGCTATAAAAGTAGGATGTAATCAATGTACTCTATAGGTGCAACTAAGTGCAGTGAAGACATCCACTACTTAATGTCACATTTCAAAATACATGCATTTTCTCTTCCAACAGTTATGCTTTCATGAATTCACCTTGAGGAGCAGAACCTGTGTTTGCCTGCCAGCTGGGTGTGCTTTGTATAAAAGGGTGTGGCAGCACCGCACACACATATCCAACAGACAAGCATTTTCACGCACAGTTCTGAAATGGTGAGCTAACCCTGGAACGCGGCTATAAATAAAACCAACACAACCCTGTGAGAGAGCAAACGAGAGCTCTCAAGATAATCACTATGACCTTCATGAAAGTGCAAATTCTGCATAAAAACAGACTCATCAAGAACATCTGCACTTTACTTCTTGCCAAAAAAACTTATTTTCAGATAACACCAAATGCTAGCTTCCTCTAGAGCAAGGGTACCCAAACTTTTTCTTATGAAAGGCCAAAAACCAAACTTGACTGAGGTTAGTGGGTTAAAGTTAAATATAGTTGCCATTGGTAATTTCCCAATTTATTTAATATTGATTAGAAATAACTAGAAAACATTGCTTTATTTGAACTAATACAGCATGTTTTTAAACATTTTATAATGAACTTATTTGAGTAAAAACAAAAACAATCTCATTTATAACAGAATGGATTTACACTAGTTTTTTTGCCTTGATTTGCTCACTGATGTCTTGGATATACTGCATATTCCTCTAACCTTCATGTGACATTATTTAAATTTTTTTTTAAAATTGGATACATTTACAACATTTAATTGAAACATGCTTTTTTGTAGCTCAGCAATAAAACAAATAAACAAAATAAGGTTTCGTCAAATTAGAAATGACGATCTTTTTTAAAGGCATTCACCTCTTCATCATTTTCTCTCTCTTCTCAGATGGGATGGTGGGCCAAATCAAAGGCTACAGTGGGTCAACTTTGCTCTAGAGACTCATTTGAATGATTTTAAACCATTTACCTTTACGACATATAGAAGCCCCTCGTTGGTTTTGGGGTCTGTTTCCATCCTGAAGTTTCCATTCTCGTTCCCTTTAGTGACCTCATACACCGCCTTCCAGTTGGGAGTGTTCACCAAGTCCTTATCCTCCACTGGGATTCTGGTAACGAGCACATTTGCTAGGTTCTCCTTGATTGTGCCCTTGTACTGTTTAAAAAATAAATAACACAAAAGTGGTTAATTCTCTAAATTGCTGACACCAAATGTGTTGTTAGCAAGTTTGATAGCAAACTTTCTATTAGGTGTGCTAAATCTGGAGTCCATAAATTTTCCCTCATTGTCGTCATCTCTGTTTAAAACTTCTTAGCTTTAACTTCTCTGTTTAAAACTCTTAGCAGAATGGTCATCGTGATGCTGCGTTCACACCAGACACGGAAGAAGCGTCAAGTGAGAGTGTTTTACATGTCTAGTCAATGCAAAGATGCGAACAGACATCCTGCGGTGCGATACATGCAAATGAAAATGATGTGGCGCTAATGAACAGGTGAGAGTTGAGCGTTTTGCGTGATTACTGTGTGTATCGTGTTTTGCGCGAAATGCTCCCGTTCAAAAATTTGAACTTCAGGGGACATTTGAGCCGTTTTAACCAATAAGGAGCTTGCTCTTGTGGGGGTGAGATTATGACGTGGCGGCTGTTGTTGGTGTCACGGGGGAAAATCCTCCTGCCTACACCGACAACAGATCATCAAACTGGGCTCGGGTCAGGCACCACTGAAAGCCTCCATCATCCAGGTTCAGTTACTGCAGGAGTTTATGAGCTCACAGAGCTGGGTACACCTCTGAAAGGATCTAGTGGACTCAGACACGGCGCCAAGCAAATCGATGCTGTTTTTCAGCCTTCATAAGGCACATAAACACAGTTATTGTCTCAATACAATACATGTTAGCAATTTAGCAACGAAACTAGTGTCACCCGGCACACAGAAACTCAGCCTATCACGTGAATCCATGTCTGTTGTGTTAGTGAATTTGACGCCGAATGAAGCGAGTAAACTCAAAGTGTGCACGCATCTATTTACGCACGATTAGCGTGATTTATCCGCGTGTTCCACAGCTGGTGTGAACACAGCATTACGAGTGTTGTGCATTGTGAAAACTGGACAGAAATTCAGTTTTGAAAGATTGACCCAAATAAGAGTTTTCACCAGAAAATACCATTTTGACTAATTGAGAAAAAACAAAAACATTACAATAAATTGCGCTAAAAATCTACCAATACCTTTCAAATGAGAAAAAAAAATTACTATAAGCTTAACATTGTGAATCAGGTTAAATAAATATCTTGTTACAGTGAGTGCAGCTCAAAATAAACACTACTGCCGCGTGTGACGCCACTGTGGGACAAAGGGATTAGTAAAATGTTTTTAATCGTAATAGCAGTTTGCGACAATGTCACCAGGGGCCACAAAGGGACGGGATGCGAACGCACATATATAAATATATGGTAGCTGTAAATACCCTGATACTTGTAAATGAAGATGAAATACAGAATCAAAGCATTATAATTCCTTCATAAATCGTTAAAAACTTGTTAACAAGCTTTATTAGGATTGTAAATTTTTTAAGTGCAAAGAGGATTCATTTTGGAAATTAAAACTAAAGAAAAGACAACTAAAATGAAAGTACAGGCATAAACAAATGAAAAAATAAATAAATAAATAAATAAATAGACAAATAAAAAATAAATGAATATAGAGAGATGGGTGATAGGACTAAGACAGACAATAAATAAGCTTTTTCAAGCGGCAGATGGAACTGCAGCAGAGGAAAGTCATTGAACTGTTACCATCTGTATGTACCTGCACAAAAAATGTATAATATATAACAAAAAAAGTCTCACAATGACAGCTATATAGAGCATTATTAGTCCTGATTTGTTGAGTAGTTTGCTTGTTTTGTTATACTGCATGTACAGTATAGACAATAAAAGAGCCCTACCAACTTCTCTTTAAAGGTGGGAGGGTTATCATTGACATCCGTGAGACTGATCACAGCAGTTCCTCTATTGAAGAGCCCATTAGGAGCGCCGCCCATATCTCTGATCTCTACGCCAACAAAGACTTTGTCCTGAGCCTGAGAGGGAGGAACATAAAAAAAACGTTAGCATTTATATTATTCCCAGACTGAACTAGATATACAAACACAACATAGAGAGGCATTGTAGACAAAAGGACAAACAGGGAAATAAAGATACCGAACAGAGAAATAAATACCTCTCTGTCTAGGGTGTTGGATTTAGCCGTTATTATTCCAGTCGACTGATCAATGGAGAACATGTCGGTGGCATTCAGAAGAATATATTTGATCAAGGAATGAGGGGTTTTCGGTTGATCTCTATCTGTGGCGTTCACTTGTCCTACACGAGTACCTGAAAATATAAAAAAAATAAACAAGCATGCTCAATAAATACAGCATATGTCAGCACTGTCAGCATATCCAGATTTGTTTCAGTATTATCAGATTTTTTTAGATATGAATCAAGACCTTAGTTGAATCTAGTAAATCTCACAAAGTCTGTTAATAAATCTCAAACAAATGTGAAGAAAAAAAAAATATTACTCCATTATCACAAAATTATCTTATAGAAATTCAAGTAAAAACAGTTTAACCAGCTAAACTCTGCTGCTATTTTGGGATTTCCGCCTGGATTTTGCCTACCCAAATTTAAAAGCTTCCCAAATCCATATGCAGAGGTGTAAATGCGAAAATTTGGTATCATTTTAAAAAAAAACCCTTTGAATTTTCATAAAACACTATTGAAAGTGTTTAAAATAACTGTATATGTTGTCTCTGTTATAATAAACACCTAAAAAAAGAGGCGCTTTTTGTATTTTTTTTTTTTTTAAGAACTCAAATTTGAAAGTGTACCTTTTAGGTACTGTGTGGTCTAGCATGCTGTAATTAATTTTGGTGGTTCCTGCACATGTCTGTAATCATAGGAAAAAAAGAAAAATGTCTCTATCATAATCTATGCAAAAGTTATTGTATACCAACTGATGAGAGGTGCTATACAGGCCACAGGGGCCGATCATTGTTTTCATAATTCACAATTTTTTTGTTTGATCAAACATAATTCACTGTGTTTGGACCAAGTCAGACATATAAAAGGATTACTTATGCACATCACCTCAAATACAGAATGGAATGCCCTGAAGCACACAGCATAAGGTAAGAGATGACGGCTGTCTGTGCTATCTAGGGCTGCTTATTGATCATAAATGTATTGTTTTCACTTCTGCGCCATGGAAACACTGCAATTCATTCAACAACTGTTTGATATGTGAATATAATTCAGTAAAAAGAACGCTAGAACCGTATGAGCACCGGTAAGAGCTTTCATTTGAGCTATAACTTGTACATGTGTCATATGAAAAATATGTAAATGAACCAATGTAAAATACCTAGCTCGGGTATCCAAAATACTGTGTATTTAAGTTTAAATAACTTTTGTACAGTAGAATAAAAACCAAAGTGATGCATGTGTGCATAAAATATAGATTCTACACTTTCAAACGAAACCACTTACGGGGTTCTGGTGCATTGCTAGTCTTAAAGCAAAAGTCGATGACGTCGCGGACCCAGTACCGGGTCCGCAGAGATTAAGTGGTTAAATAAAATATACATATACAATTAAACAATTTCTAAAATGATTTCTTGTTATTATTATCTGATGTTGGTGACTTGACGTAAAAAAAAAAGTTCTTACCTGCCCTGCACCGTTCCTCCACAGTAAAGAAACGATTGCCTGTAAATTCAGGGGCATTGTCATTCACATCCTCCACCATCACAGTGATGGGCAGGAATTGATCAACCTCTCTGTTGTTTTGGTCAAACGCACGAGCTATAAACTACAGCAAGAGAAAAATAAAAACATTCAGCACTGACGCAATAATCACAATCGAAAACACTTGAAAGCCTTTAACATTTTGACTCACATTGAACTCTGGGTTCTTTTCACGATCGACGGGACCGGTGACTCTCACCATCCCAGTCTTCTGGTCCAGCTGGAACAGGCCTATAGGTTCTTCAGTGACACCTTGCCCACTGATCACATAGTGAACGGTGTAATTTACAGATGAATCTGACGCAATCTGATGAGAGACCACACAATTGTGTTAAAGGATTATTTTGCTTTCAGAATGAATATTTCCAGATAATTTAGGGCAGGGGTGTCCAAGCTCGATACTGGAGAGCCGGTGTCCTGGTGAGTTTATCTCCAACTTGCTTCAACACACCTGCCAGGAAGTTTATAATACATCTAGTAAAGCTGCGGTCACACTAGAGTTTGATAATGCGAAATTCTGTCATGCGGCGCTGTGAAAAGGGCGGGATTAAACAAGTTTATTAGACATTTTAAAAAGCGAGCGATTGCTCCATGTTTGAAATTTCTGTACAGAGATGTCATGTTTTGACCCTCGATTGGTCTCACGCAGTCAAGTGATGCGATTTCGCAGGTCAGAGTTCACCTAGCTTGAACTTTGCACCGCAGCAACCTGCGAAACTTGTCGCATGACCCTGCGTTTTCTGTCTGACGCATTCGCCTGCGTATGAATTGGGCTGTGGAATTAATCGAAAATCTGATTTCTATTTCGATTATGGCTTCTAACGATTATAAAAACCATTAATCGATATAAATGATTATTTCATTATTTACCGCCCCCTGTCCAGTTGTCCTCACTTGTTGCTCTTAAAAGTGCGAAAGACCGCATGCTTATGTGTGTGCGGCGCGCAGACAGTCAGAAGCATGCGGTCTGCACTTGGTCTCATTCGCACATTGTGACGAGCAGAGAGCAAACCCATCTAAAGTCATTAACGTGAGCGCTTTAATGTTCAAATAGGTGTCAAAACGCGGTGTTCAGTGATTATTCACATTTTTACCCTCATTTTGTAATAAACAAACGAGTTGAGGATCAAAAGACACGTAAGAGCGAAACCATTAAAGTGACAGAGCACAGCTGCCGCCTGTTTTATCATGATTAATAAAACAACGAGAAAATCCCTCTTTGCTCTTGACTGAAGACTTTTGTAGCTAGTTTTTCTTACAGTGAAGATGCTTAAAGCACAGTTTGTTTGATATTTTTATTCTATTGTATTTATTTCTCTTTTCTTTGCAGGGAGGAAAATAATATATGCAGTTGAAGTCAGAATTATTAGCCCACCTGAATATTAGCAACCTTTTCCCCCCAATTTCTGTTTAATGGAAAGAAGATTTCAGAACATAATAGTTTTAATCATTCATTTCTAATAACCGATTAATTTTATCTTGGCTATGATGACAGCTCATAATATTTTAGAAGATATTTTTTTAAATACAAACATTCAAATTCAAAGTGTGATTCAAAATCTTAATTAGGGTAATTAGGCAAGTCATTATATAACAGTAGTTTCTTCTGCAGACAATCAAAAAAATATATTGCCTAAAGGGGCTAATAATATTGACCTTAAAAGAGGTTTCAAAATATTTAAATTTGCTTTTATTCTAGCCAAAACAAAACAAATAAGCCTTTCTCCATGAGAAAAATATTAGAGGAGATACTGTTAAAATTCCTTGCTCTGTTAAACATCATTTGGGAAATATTTATTTAAAAACAATTCTCAGGAGTGCTAATAATTTTGACTGCAACTAATAATCGTGATTACAATTATGACCAAAATAATCGTGATTATGATTTTTCCCAAAATCGAGCAGCCCTAGTATGAATGGAAGTCTATGGGAGGAAAAGCCCAGTGTGACCGCAGCTTTAGTGCTTGATTAGCTGTTCAGGTGTGTTTGATTAGGGTTGGAACTAAATTCTCCTAAACACCAGCCCTCCAGAACCGAGTTTGGACACCCGTGATTTAGGGTGAGTGTGTCATTCAAGATGTTCACTTCCATCTTCCTTCGGTTGAAAAAAAAGGCAGTATTGAAGGAAAACATTGCATTAACATTACATATCTTTGTCCATAGAGTGGACTAACATGGTGTTCAGTGGATTGAACTTATACAATACAATACAAATTAAAATGCAATATCAGTGCAGCTTCGAATTACTTTAAAATTGCTCAGTGAAACAATTTTTCTTTTTTTCATGTATGTACTTTTTAACCACAAATGCTTGTCTGGAACTAGCTCTGGGATGCCAGATTTTGTATTTAAAAAGTATGTATTTTTAAGAACATAAAATATAAATATAATATCCCAATTTATTCCTCGACTGGGATCATGTAGAGCCCTTTGAAGATGCATTGAAATGACTACACTGTAAAAAATATAATAACAAAGTCGAGACAACAAATGTTTTTATGTTGCTGTAACTTATTTGAATAAGTTCATCAGGTTTATGCAAATCCAGCAGGCACAAAACATCATAAGACATTATTATTACTGTAGGTTAGATTAAGGTCATGACATCAGGTGACCAAAATTGTCTAGTCAATGTCTAAGGACAACCTTATTATGACGTCCAATAACAACGTCAATTTACATTGGTATTTGGTTGATTGTCAGTTGTTTTGCAAAATTGACCAAAATCCAACGTCTGATGGAAGTCATGTTTTAGGTAGGACATTGGCATCGGCCTGACGTTGGCTTCTGACGTCAACCCTTATTTCATTCCTAAACAAAATCCAATGTCCCCACAACGTTGGGGTACAACGACAATGTGACGTCATGTTGACGTCCTGTTCCTACAGGGAAGTTTAACTTATTTTTTTCCAGTTTGATTAACTGTATCAAACTAAAAAATGTAAGGCAGCAAGATTTGTTTTTACATTGTAGGATCTTCAGACCACTCGAGCCCGGCTGAGTCAGTTGGCATTTTTGTGTGGAGTTTGCATGTTCTCCCCATGTTGGCGTGGGTTTCCTCCACAGTTCAAAGACATGCGGGTATAGGTAAATTGAATAAACTAAACTGGCCGTAGTGTATGAGTGTGAATGAGTGTGCATGGATGTTTCCCAGTGCTGGGTTGCAGCTGGAAGGGCATCCATTGTGTAACACATATGCTGGAGAAGTTGGTGGCTTATTCTGCAAGGGGACCCCAGAAGAATAAAGGGACAAAGCCAAAGAAAAATGAATGAATAAATGATTTACATTCATTAATTCATTTTCTTTTTGGCTTAGTCCTTTTATTAATCCGTGGTCGCCAGACCAAAATGAACTGCCAACTTTACCAGCATATGTTTTACGCAGTGGATGCCCTTCCAGCTGCAACCCATCTCACACACTCACTCACATCCATACACTATGGAGAATTTAGCTTACCCATTTCACCTGTACTGCATGTCTTTGGACTTTGGGGTAAGCCGAAGCATCTGGAGGAAACCCACACGAATGCAGGGAGAACATGCAAACTCCACACAGAAACGCGAACTGACCCAGCCGAGGCTCAAAACATCGACCTTTTTGCTGTAAGGCAACAGCACTACCTACTGCGCCAGTGCATCACTGAATAAATTCAATTATAGTTGTAAATGCAATATCTTCATTTGCTAACACCTTTGGGTTTATGGTCAAACTGACAAAGTGCTTTCTGTTTGTTTGCGAGTCGAGTGACTCTGCAAAGCAGATTGTGTTTGTTTAAAAAAATGCTGAATTTGTTTGTGAAATACTGAAACAAATTTCATTCCACAGAACTTGTTTTAAATACTTGAACTGTTTTAAATGTTTATGCCAGCTGCTTGACTGATAAGAAAACATAAACTTAGCAGTTGCGATGATGGTCTTGTGACTCAAATAACTGAAATAACCAAATAAACTGTTCAGCTCTCCAGTATGATTCCCAATCAAGCTCCAGAAATTACGGTGCAAACACATTTGGTCCTGGCACACACTAGCATGGTCACTTTAGACCAATTTATTTTACTTTCTCACCATCTCGACGTCCTTTGGAAAAGGAGGACTGGCATTCTCAACAACGCTGAAAGGCAACGGTCTCCATCTCCTCTTAGCACGCTTCTGAGCCACACTGCCTGACTTTTGAGAATCCTAAAGAGAACATAGAGAAACATCTCTCATGCTGCTGATCTATGGTAGATAGTTTAGAGTTGGCAGGTTGTAGGCAGATTGTAGTTTTACCTCATTTTTACAAGACAAGATAATCTCCACCCTCCAGTCAAGGCCGCTGTTGTCCTGCACCAGAACAGAGAACCTCTTTGTTGAGATCACCAAAGAGCGAAGTGTGACAATGCTTCCATCTGTATTTACAGTGAAGTCAGGGTCGCTGGATGTGAAGGACACAGGTATGGCCGTACAGCCATTGAGAGTCACTGTGAAAAATACAGTAAGGCCAGGTTATTATTCCGCAGAGTGTGATTAGCTTAAAAATAATCACCTTGTTATTAGCAAATAGGTGATAATGCTGTCAGAGACCATAAATGCCTTTTTTAACCTTTATTTTTAACCTCAACTTAATTTATTAAGGACTATTTTGTTCTATTTTTGTCTTTTAAGATAAAGTTCAAATAATTAATCTGCCTTGAAATAAAATGTTTCTTATTCATTCATTTTTTAAGTGAGGCTAAAATTAAATAAAAGGTGGTAAATTTTATATGGACATTTTTTTATTAGAAATGCTTCTTAAAATATGTTTCATTTTCATAAATTAAGGTAAAACTAAAATACATATATAAAATAGCAAAATAGCAATGAATAGCATAATAAAGAGCCATTACTTTTTGCTTAATTATGTTTGGACTGAATACGTTAATTTGATGATTTGATTATTATTAAGCTTGCGTTTGATAATTTTTTGGTATTTTATTCATGTTGAGCATTTGCTTTATTGTTTTGATTTTGCAAATTAAGACTTTTATTTTCTCAATGCAAATCAAGATTTAAGGCAGCTAAGGTAGTAAGTGAGGCAAGTAAAGGAAAATGAAACAATTTTCAGCCAATGTGGGTTTGTACGTATGTGGTGACTGGTGCTACTGATTAGCAATTGAAGCTATTTAACTGATTTGATGGGTCAAGTTGTGATAAAAATTAATAATGAAAAAGGTTTCACAACAGACTCACTCCTTGTCAGCCCTTACTGAGATAGCAGTTTGAAGCAAAATGCTGCTACAATACCAAAAGTACCATTTTAACCTTCTCAAGAAATATAATTCAGCTGTTTTTCACTGATCATCTTTGATAGACTTTTCATTTCCATGCAACTTTTGTTATATATTTATGCTGCTTGTGTTTATCTGAAGGCCATTTTGTGTTGTCTGAGGAAAGAAACTCATAGTGCCCGAATAATAAGAATGTGAGTAAAAAAGACAAATGTATTTGACCATTAGTTAAACAAGCCTGAAAGTATTTTTCAAAACAAATACATTTTGATGTTTTTTTTTTCTATTCGACAACACAAAATAATTTATTTTTAAAAAAGTGCTTAGGATTCCATTTACATAGATACTATGAAAGTCAACAGGGACCAGAAACAGTTTAAATCCCCACATTTTTCAAAATATCTTCTTGTTCTATTCATAATATCAATAAAATTTGCACGCAAACAGCTACTTCATTCATTTTCCTTCGGCTTAATCCCTTCATTAATCAGGGCTTGCCACAGCGGAATGAACTGCCAACTTATCCAGCATATATTTTACACAGCGGATGCCTTTCCAGCTGCAATCCAGTACTGGGAAGCATCCATACTACGGCCATTTTATTTTATTCAATTCACCTACTGTATATACATAGCACATGTCTTTGGACGATAGGGGGAAAGCGGAGAACCCTGAGGAAACCCACTCAAACACGGGGAGAACATAACTACACACAGAAATGCCAACTGGTCCAGCCGGGATTTGAACCAGCGACCTTCTTGCTGTGAGGTGACAGTGCTAACCACTGAGCCACTGTGTCGCCCACAGCTACTTCCATAGTAGAAAAAAACATAATATTCAAGTTAATGGTCTTCAATCTTTCTGGAAGTGCACTATCCCCCTTTAGGTAACTAAATAAATTTAAGGAAATGCTTAGTCTGCATAAAGTCAGAACGTCGCTTCCTGCCATTGGGAGGAAAAGGCTCAGTGAAATCACAAACCAAACATTCTTCCGCACCTTGAGTGATGAAATAACCTGCGGGCACCGTATTGGGTACCTGCACAAGCATAGGCCTCGGGTCACAAGACTCAGCCCTCTGAAACAACACCTGAGGAGAGGGAGACAAAGTTTCACATAAACACATTCTTCAGTGTGATTGAGCAAAACAACCTGTTGGTAATGGAGCACATGTTAGTAATGTAATTATTAGCATGTGCTTATGAATAATATGAATGAAGGCAAAACAACGCAGGCCAAACTATATTTTCTGCTATTTGACTTTTCTGTTTGCATCTGAAGATTATATAGAAGACTATAATGCCTATTTTTAAAGGCTGCTTTCTCTAAAAAATAAAATTTAAAAACATATAAATCTCCACTTCAGCATTTATTACTGTGCATACAACAAATTACACAGTTTTATTAACTTATGGTTATATAATGAAGGTTTTTACAGAGGGATATGTCCATATACAATTTGCCAGTAATAAAATATATCAATTTATGAACGGCATTCTCTCTCAAATAATATAAATAATAAGTTTAACCC
This sequence comes from Danio rerio, assembly GCF_052040795.2. Taxonomy (NCBI): domain Eukaryota; kingdom Metazoa; phylum Chordata; class Actinopteri; order Cypriniformes; family Danionidae; genus Danio; species Danio rerio. The sequence continues at coordinate 7,467,404 of NC_141040.1, forward strand.
TCAAGTAACCCTAAATGCATACTATTTGTCGAGTGTTTACATATTTTGAGAGGTATAAAGACAGAGGTTTTTACAGAGGCCTACGTCCATATGTAACTTGCCAGATTATATACAACGCTGTATTCTTAGTAATAAAGTCTTTAGGTAAAAAAATGATTTTGTGAGGGGAAATTTTGTGATTTATGCTCCACACTGTCAGCGAATTGTCATTTTAAACCTTTACTTTACTTTCTCGCTGTCCTTTTAACCACTTGATTTTACACATTTGTCAGTAATGTTTAATAATTTTAATTAATAATAAATAATCAGTAATATATTTTAATAATTTAAAATGTAATTAAATTCAGCATGATTTGTTATAATTATATACATTTTAAGTAGCTCAGTTTAGAATAAGTATGATGCTGTAGTTGTGTTTTTTTATGTTATTTAAAACATTTAAAGTACATTATTTATGTATAATATTTTTTTTTGTATTTAATTTGAAGTTTACAGCAAATAAGACATCTAGTCTTTTACCCACAAACATAATTTTTCTTAGTCCAAGTGATATTATAATGTTATACTTATTTTTATGTCTCTTGCTTGTTTATCAAGCAGCTAAACGCTATGAAAGAATCCTATTGTTGAGGTGTGGCAAACAAACCATAATAACTGAAACAATCACTGGCATCAGTAAAGAATGACATGTGACTAATACAAACATAACTAATAAATGAGAATAAAGCTATAGTCTCAACGAAACATAAACAAAGAAATAGCTAATTGGGATTGTGTCTCATTTCACTGTCTGATGTGATGGGTTTTGGTTTAGGTACTCATATCAGCTTCATCTTATCTTCAAACTAAGCTAATCTGTCCAGCAGAACCTGTAGGCTGACTTGAAAATGAGTGAAAATGTATTGTTCTGTACTTCTGTTGAATATTGGTGTCAATGTAATTTGTGTCTTCATAAATCTGATATGGATCAAAGAGTCACACATGCCAAAAATGTGAGTTAAATAAATGGTTTTAGATGTTTCCCTAAAGGAAAGTAAGAAAATGTTGCAACACAGGTTCATTGAAAATATGTGTTTCACCCTATTTTTGTGAGACTGTAAAAAACATATTAATAATAGGTTTGACTGCAGTTTCAGGGCGGTATGATACCAACAACTTTTGTTCCTTTTCACACAAATTATAGGTACAGTGACTTTTTTAAACAAACAAAAAAAAAAAAGTAGATTGAAGCTTTTTTTTTCTTTCTTCCCAACCTGGACTTTGTTCTGGTGAAATAAATAAAAACGCCAAATAATCTGCTTGGTCACCAGTGTTGTCATTCTCATGAATGAATGAATGAATGAATGAATGAATGAATGAATGAATGAATGAATGAATGAATGAAAAAATGAATGAATGAAAAAATTAACGAATAAATAGCCATTATTGAGTTTTACAAACCAATTGTATCTATTGATTTATATTATCAATTTCACTTTGAATAATGCTACATAAGTAAACATTTTTTACAGTTATTCCATACTGTAAATCTTAGTAGTTTCAACCTTTTGTAATCAATATTGCATAACTGTATAATAACCCACCTAAATAATAACCAAAGTAGTAAAACACATATATAATTATTATCTTATTATAAGCAGAAAAGTAAAAATAAATCTCATGTAACAATGGCGACAACCAAATTATCACAGGACTACATTGACTGACTGCAGTAAAATATGACCACCACTGCTATTCTGACAGTATTTGTTTTACAGCAAATATGCCAAGGTGATTGTTTAAAACTAAAAAAAATAAAGATACAAATTGTAACAACAACTTCTGACAAGTAACTTTATGCTATAAAACATAGCAACAACTTCTGACTGAAGTAGTTAATGTTACACAATGAGTTTGTGCATTTCATGAAGTTAAAATTGTGTGACATTCACATAAAAAACAAACATTTTAATCAGGTACTTGTTTTAAAGGTGTTTGTATATTTTGAAAGGGAAATATATATTTATAATGTCTTCCCATCACTGAATATGTATGTACAATAAACCATGAAAACTTCAACCAAATTACCATAGAATGCAGTTATTGACTATAATAAAATATGATCACATGAAATTAACCAAAAGAACTATCATTACTAGTCATCATTACTAACTAAATAAATATAAAACAATGAATAATTATGAGAGCAGAAGAAGTCATAAGCGTATACTCTATAATTTTGGTTGCAAAATTAAAATGCATTTATTTACAAACGGTTTTCTCTCCCAGATAAAAAATAATAATATTAATTTTGCTCCTCGAGTAAGCATATAAACTTTGTCGAGTGTTGACATATTTTGAGATCAATAAAGACAAATTCACCACGCCAATAACAACATAACTTGCATATTAACGGAAACTACAGTTACCAAAAGTAACGTTATAGGCCTTAAATAACCAACAAGCGACTAAAAAACAACAACAAAAGTAACTTTAACTTCCAAAAGTACACTCACCAAAGCAAGCAGAAAGGCAGCGAAGTGCGCGCGTTCATACATCCTGAAGCGAGAGTGTGTGTGTGGGTATGTGATCTGCAGTAGTTGGATGTGTCCGGTCTCCACCATAAACTGAGTGTATCTGACAGTCGGGCTCGGATAAAGTCCTTCTGGGCGCGGTGGAGTTCTCATGCCATTGAAGTCTACAGTACGGGCGTGGCCGAGCTTCAGCCTCTGACTTTATATATCAATGTTGAATTGGAGTCTTGAGTACAGAAAACAGGTTAAACTAATGCTTTGTCTTGGACTTCCTGAGCTCGGGAAGCCTTGGGAGGTTTAGACTCCACCCCGCAGACACACACACTGGTACTTGAAACTCCCTCTGACTTTGTGTGTGACTGTAGTTATTCTTTAACAGAGCAGACTTTCACCTGTTGTGCCATCTGACTTTCTAGACATGATTAATGCATGACGCAATTAATCTCAATTTTTGGGGTGGAGTGCAGGAGGAGCTCATGAGTGTACAGACAGTCATCATTCCTTTTACACATTCTCAGAAATCATTTGATTATTATTATTATTCTTTTAGTTTTGCTGAAGTGTTTCATTGACTTTAAGATTATTAAACAGACAATAAAAACTTGTCAGTTAAATTGGACACAGCCACAGTCAGTTTAATAAAAACTTGTCAGTTTAACTGGACACAGCCACAGTCAGTTTAATTGGAACCAAACACGTGATTAGATCTGGACATCCCTAAAAAAAATTCTTATCAAATCATCCAAAAGCCAATAGAACAGTTATTTATTTATTTATTTTTGTTTACTTATGTTTGTTATTACTAATCTTTCAAAGAGGTGACGCAGTGGCGCAGTAGTGCTGTCACCTCACAGCATAAAGGTCGCTGGTTCGAGCCTCGGCTGGGTTGGTTATTGTTTCTGTGTGGAGTTTGCATGTTGACGACCCTGGGTTAATAAAGGGACTAAGCCGAAAAGAAAAAGAATAACTGAATCTTTGAAAGAACGTTCAAATCCAAAGAATTATTAGCAGTTTTTAAACATCTTCAATATCTGGTTTGTTTTTATAGAAAACCAAATAGAATATGTTGTATTACACTTGCACAGATCAGCATTATAACAGAGTCTTAAAATGTATTTTAGTACGATAAAACAGCACAGTTTCTAACTAGAGTAATCCCTGCTGGAAGAAATTAAAAGTCAACTGTGGCATAATAAAAGTTTGGCTGTTTTTATTATGCAACAGCGGTCGTGCTTCAGCAGTCTCGTTACGATTTTTCATTAAAGGCTGATTTATACTTCTGCTTCAAGCGCACACGTATGGTCAGCCTTCGCGTGGTCGCATAGCCCTCACCGTGGTTCTGTGATTGAGTGTGGGTGTGACCCTGAAGGGGCGAGTGTTTACAAGTGTTGAGTCCATTGAAGGAGCTCCAAATGCAAACTTTTGTTTGGTGTTTTCCTTTATGATTAAAGTTGCTGCACATCCACCGGTTCCTGCCTCTGAATGACGGAGTTTTAGCTACTTGTACATTAAGGTAGCATTCAGAAATAAATAAAACACCCGCAAAGAAACTCAGCTCAGAGGAACATAACATAACCTACTGCCAGCTAGCATTTCAGAAGTGTTATTGCAGAGCAACACAAACAGCACGCAGAAATATAAATACAAATACACAAGGATTCCATATCCGGGACCAGGCCATATCCTGAGCTGCTGCTGCGCTGATGGTCGTGGGGAGTGGAGAACATGAGTCTGATTCCAGCAACGCTCCAGGGACAGACGAGTCTTCGCTGAGGCCATCTTCCTGCCTAAACCACGGCGAATGAAGCTCTGCACAAGACTTTTGGCCAGCGGAGAAATTAAAATGGTCGTGCCCAACTGAGTCTGGTTCCCTCAAGGTTTTTTTTCTTCACTCCCATCAGGTGAAGTTTTTTTTCCCTCTCCGCTGTCGCCACTGCCTCGCATGGTTCAGGATTGGTAGAGCTACGCATCGATGAATTGGCTCTATAGTGTTTGAACTCTCAGTAATGATTAAATCACACTGAACTGAGCTAAACTGAACTGAACTGAACTTAAACACTAAAACCTGAACCACACTGTTCCAATTACTATGACCATTTATGTGAAGCTGCTTTGACACAATCTACATTGTAAAAGCGCTATACAAATAAAGCTGAATTGAATTGAATTGAATTGAATTGAATTGAATTGAATTGAACATAGGACATGTACTGTGGGTCACGGCAATCACACAATCACAAAAACAACCTTAACATAATAATACGTTTTGAATACTTTAGCTCATCTTTTGTATGTAATGATTTCATACTCAGTCGCGTCTCATTAAACTACAGCTTTGTTTCTTGTGAATATGCATCATCTTGTGGTGAAAATTACATACTACATTGTTAAAATTACACAAAGATGTAAGTTCCCGCGGGGACAGGGGTGGACGTGCCACTTTAAAAAATCCTGCTCATGTCCACCCCACGCTTTAATATTTTTTAAACTGCAAGAGATGTCAACATGGATGAAAAAAAGGATTGAATTGATAAAATAATGATCAAACATTTTTATATCCTTTTATATAATGTTGCTGCTGATTCAGTACACAAGGTTCATTAAAGGTTCTTTCTTTTTTTTCTTTCTTTCTTTCTTTCTTTTTTTTCTTTCTTTCTTTCTTTCTTTCTTTCTTTCTTTCTTTTATTTTACATTTTTATATTATTCTGAAATAAAATGTCTTTAATCAGCCTATTTTTCCCTTTTTTTTTTAATTGTATGCTGTGGAGTATAGAAAAATTTACTTATTATTTAACGTATTTACCCTCAAATAATTTGAAACGTTTACCAGTTTTTTTTTTCTGATAAAGATAAAAGAAGATATTTTAAAGAATGTTGGGCACTGGTAGCATTGACATCCATAAAAATACTATTAAAGTCAGGGATTACCGGTTTCCAACATTCTTCAAAACATCTTGCATTTGTGGTGCATGCAGTCTGTAAAAGTGAAATGATGAGACTCAATGACCTAAAGACTCACAGAATGCTGATTTGCTGGAAGGAATTTGAGGAGACAGGGTGTGAAATTAGCCAAAAATGAGGACTACTGCAAGATAAGATAAGATATGCTTCACTTGAAGCAACCTCACAAAACACTGACAAGAGAGTGACTCAGACTGAGTAAATGAAAAGCTACATAAACCGAGCAAATGAGCGCTATGTAAAGGCCATAAAACAAGGTCTGTGTTCAAATAATGACACTATTAAGCACTTTCGCTTTGGTTTTAAAACATTCAAGGCTCAAATAAGGAATAACTAAAACTAAACAAGAGACATTATAAGGCCATAAAATTAACTTAGCACAAAAAAGAAAGCTGTAGGCTTGCAACTCAGAGGTTATGACCTTCTTTGACAATAATCTTGATTAAAATTATACCATAGCCTGTTGAATAAGATGTCAATGCATTATATATATAATACTGAAACATCCCTGCAAAATTATTTATGAGACTGGAAAAATGTTCCAGTATCAAATGGATTGAATTTTAAACAGTCTGTCTTTCTGAGGTTTTCTTGATTAAATAAATAGAAAGAAAAACATATAATTTTAGTTTTGCTACTTTTTATGCTCTATTTATCCATTTATCCATCCATCCATCCATCCATCCATCCATCCATCCATCCATCCATCCATCCATCCATCCACCAAAGAACAAACCATTGTTATACAATAACTTGACTAATTACCCTAACCTGTCTAGTTAACCTCATCAACCTTAAGACTTTAAATGTCACTTTAAGCTATATAGAAGTGTTGGGTCATCTTCTGTGGTAACTGATGTCATTTGATTTATCCTGAGACTTTCATCATCTAAACTTGTAATGTTTTACATCAGTTTCCATGCATCAAAAATAGTGCAACTATTATTTATTCTTTTGAGTGCTTATATCAGATAATAGTTACATCATTAAATAAATTTCCAGTTATTTCAAATGTAATGTTTGAGTTGCATTTTGAAACGGGATCAATTTGCTGTTTAACTGTATTATATTGAGGTGATTTTAATGAACAAAGTATCTTTGACTTGTGTGTATTGTATCCAAGCATTTGAAAAATGAAGAGTTTTGCAATAATGTGCAATTTTGGCAATGGTTATAAATTTTGAGTTTAGAGTTTTGAAAATTGACAGCAGGGTTCTGAAATTTGTGGTGAAAAGATGGGAAAAAAACTGTAATTGGTATTTGTTTTAAATTAATTATTATTGTTTTCAACCTTTCAGGAAACATTTTCTAAAAATCTGTCAAGCACTTAAAGCTGAAAATACACTGAGAGACAGAATTTAACAATTTAACCTCCAGAAACTAACAATGCACAAAGGCAGGTATTGTTATGTCCTAAGAGGTTGTATTTCAGGTTTTCACAGATCAGTTTTTGGAACCCCTCTCCTAAACTGTGTAAAAGTCAGGACGTTTGGAGCATGTTGTAATATGGTGTTTGTGTGCAGGGGGGTAGAAGAAGGGTTGGGTTGGGCGGAAAGGAATTTGGCAGAGCAGCGTCAGTAAGTGTCTGTTCTATTGTGCACACATTTAGACAGCTCCCTCAACTCTTACACATCCAAGGCCTCCATTTTACAACAGCACACCTACATGATTATTATAGAAGTACAATGACATACAGTACCATGATCCAGCGAAACTACTGACTAAATGTTCTATGTTGACTAATTTATGCAAGTGTGCTTTATGAATGACACTATAAAGTGTTGTTTCATGTAAGCATTAAAACTAATCAATGAATAATTGGTGTAAGTTGCCTTGAGTTGTGACTCACTGAAAAGCATTTGTCTTGATATCTTCAAAGGTTTATATTTGTCATTGAAAAGAATGGCTCATTGTCATTAAGTTGGCTGAAATATGTCTAATTATCAATCGATAAATGGTAATTATTTGTAAAGTCAGCAGAAACCTTTGTATAATACGGTAATCTTGTGTCATTTAAACCCATAAAAATGGTTAGGTCACGTTTATTTAAATAGAGACCTCCACCTGACCTCTACCTAGAGGTTAGAAAAAAGGGAAAAAAAGAGAAAAAGGAAAAAAGTCTGATATTAAATATAACTTAAAAAAATAAATAAAAATAAATAAATCAATAGAAAAAAAAAACTATTTAGTATAAATTTTATTAATACTTTCCCACATTATAATTCAATCTTTATATACTTCTTTACTTCCCACTTTGTTCTATTTGCTCTCCTCTTCTGTCTCTTTCAAATTTATTTATTAATTGTTTATCATTATTTGTATTATTATTATTATTATTATTATTATTATTATTATTATTATTATTATTATTATTATTCATAAAAAATATTAGTTTTTTCAAATTTTTTATGATTATCAATATTTGTTTTTTATTATTAATATTGTTAATATTATTATTATTATTATATATATTTTTTTTAAACCAGTTCTTCCCCTGACCAGTCCAACAACGGATTTAAAAATAACTAATATGGAAAGGGAAAGGGGAAAAAAAAGGAAAAAAAGAAAAAAAACTCCTACTTGCATATAATACATTCATAGGGTAAGTGTGACTTATATAGCTATTATACATACTTTTATTTATTTATTAATCTTTGGTATTAAAGTGAAAAATATCTTTATAGAGACCAGACGTCTGTTTTGTTATCATGAAACATTGTAGAAAGATGGATGGCTGGTTTCCACATGGTTCACCTGACTAAGCATGTTTATTGCGACACGCGTGCTGAGAAACACCCAGGCCTCGGGTAAAACTCATGCACATGTCTTCGTTCTCTAAACCATGACCGCATTTTACCTTTTTCGGAAATAATGTGATCACAACACAGCAGCTGTGTTGTTGTCGGTTTGTTTTCTATAACTCAATATCTTTTATATAATGTACGATTGGAGATCATTTTACAGGAAACCGCTATTTAAATACTATTTTTACTTTAACGTTTCTGTTTAACTTGTTACTTTTTGTTTAAACACACTAGCAACACATGCTAGCAATAGTTTAACTGTAGTGCTAAGCTCATGATACTAAAACATACAGTTGAAGTCAGACTTCTTAGCCACCCTGAATTATTAGCCCCCCTGTTTATTTTTCCCCAATTTCTGTTTGACAGAGAGAAGAGTTTTTCAACACATTTCTAAACATAATAGTTTTAGTAAATCATTTCTAATAACTGATTTATTTTATCTTTGCCATGATGACAGTGAAAACTTACTATATAAGATACTTCTACACAGCTTAAAGTGACATTTAAAGGCTTAGCTAGGTTAATTAGGCTAACTAGACAAGTTAGGTAATTGGGCAAGTTATTGTATAATGATGGTTTGCTATGTAGACTATCGAAAAAAAGGGGGCTAATAATTTTGACCTTATAGTGATTAACAGTTTTATTGATTCTCAGGCAGGTTTCAGCATGGAATACAGAATACAACTCTGAAAAGAATCAACATTTTTTTTGTTTTTTGTTTTTGCCCTATTATTAACCCACCCCAAACTAATCCCCAACTACTACTTTAAGGTTCTGGCTTGGCTATCAGTAAATATAATTAAGGCCTCTATCTTATATAATGAAGAAAAAGGCTTAGTGAAATGCGAAAACTGAACAAATGTGTTCATGAACTCTTTTCCAGAAATCCTGAATTTTTGTACAAGACCATAGAGCATGAACTAAATCACCATCCTCGATCTCACATCTCCAATAATAAGGTGTATTTTTTAACCCGAGCTTAAACAGTCTGGAAGGAGTCCAATAGAAACGGTGTATAATCTTAAACTGTATAAGGCGTGCTTTAGCATCCCTAGATGCTCTTTTAACATTCTTTAAAATTCCATGCCATTCTTCATCATCAACTGTCAAATTCAGATCTCTCTCCCATATTTTCTACCTTAAAATATGAATAATTTTGACCTTAAAATATTCATTCATTTATTCATTCTCTTGTCGGCTTAGTCCCTTTTTTAATCCGGGGGCGCCACGGCGGAATGAACCGCCAACTTATCCAGCAAGTTTTTTACACAGAGGATGCCCTTCCAGCCGCAACCCATCTCTGGGAAACATCCACACACACACACATTCACACACACACACTACAGACAATTTAGCCTACCCAATTCACCTGTACCGCATGTCTTTGGACTGTGGGGGAAACCAGAGCACCCAGAGGAAACTCACGCGAAGGCAGGGAGAACATGCAAACTTCACAAAGAAACACCAACTGAGCCGAGGTTCGAACCGGCGACCCAGCAACCTTCTTGCTGTTAGGGCGACAGCACTACCAACTTCACCACTGCCTCGCCCCCGACCTTAAAATAGTGTTGAAAAAATGAAAAACTGCTTTTTTCCTAGTCGAAATAAAACAAAAAAGACTTTTAAAATAAAAAAAGCATTATAAAATCATTAATAATACCTCAGGCCTTTTTTTTTTTATTCATGTATTTCCAAAAACAGACACTTGTCACCGAAAACCATGTATATATGTTAATGTTATGTCAGCAATTCCACTGAGAACTTTAATTAGTTGAAGGAGCCAATTTAAGATCATGTGACTGATGCTCCCTGTGAGGCTCATAACATGCACCTGGTATAGGTTTTTGTGTCAGAATTATTTACATATTTAATTTTTTGGAACATCTATCAAATTAAGTTTTGTTGTCCTTTGGTGCGACTCCCTATAATTAAAAATGTAAAACAAAATCATCCTTGGTCATAATTTCATGTACAGTCAATAAATAGCACTATATAAAGATAAGTATCCAACAATGACGATAAATCACTATCTCTCTACTTGTATAGACCGTTTCAATGTGGTCATGTCATTATTAAACAGTTGTTTCATAACTGAACCAAGAGGCAATTCAATCATAGTGTAATGTCAAAACGGCTATCATACCATTATTTGTCAATATGTGGGTCTTTTTGGTTTCTCGGAAGCTATAAAAATTAAAAATGTAAATCAGGAAATACGTTGGGACCATTGTTTTTGTGTCAAAATGGACTTTATTATTAAGAGTTTTTTTAATTTCTTAATTTTTGCTATGTCACACCATGGGACATTTTTTATGTTACAATTTGGTAAAGGTTTTTTTAAAAAACAGTGAACGAATTTATAGTAATATAAGTTAGATATAATTTATATTTTCTCAAACATCAGAATAAAACTGATGTTTATAAATAATTAAAAACTTTGAAGAATTAGTCAGAATTCTTCCAAAATTGTGTTTTACAAAATAATAAAAAAACAAAACATTTTTATGAATTTTTATAAGTGTTGTTAATGTGGTTGGGAACACAGTGTTGCGGGTGAAGCTGAAGCCCTGAGGCGTCTCTCGACTCTGGGTGTGTGAGAGTCTGCCACACCTGCTGATGCCCAAAAACTGACAGATGAAAAATCACATCCAGTCCTGTCACCAGCGCTGAGTCAAGAGAAAATCAGTGTGTGAAACAAGGTGGGGCCGAAATATGAATTTCAGCATTTACTCACTGTAAGTGTACGAGTTGTTCCATAATTAACCAATGTTGTGCAGAATATTTTTAACTTCAATCGGTCCACTGATTAGACATGTTTTTCTCTCATTAGAAAATATATTTAGTAAAGATGTTGCCATACAGCATCAAAAATAGTCCACCACATTGTTTTTAATCAAATAAATGGTTATAATTTATTTTGGTGGTCTGTTTGTTGAATTTAAGTTACATACATGCCAACTAATTTTCATTAAGTTAGTGTAAGTTGACATGTACTTGCAAAGTTTCTTATAGTCAGTTAAATGTCTTTTGAAGGAGCAGTATCAGCAGGTATTAAGCAGACAAATAAACCATCAAAATAAAGTGCTACCAAATAAATAATAACTTAAATTAATTGAGGGAGCTGGGAACAAATTTTTCTTGCACAAGGAAAACTCGCTTATTGAATAACCTGTGATTATTCTATAACATATTCTCCTGTAAGATTCTGAACGTTGATTAGTGTTTATGGAAACAGTCCATGTGTTTTGTATATGATAACATGTTTATGTCTAATGTATTTTTAATTAATGTATTATTATTATTCAATAGACATGCATCAGTCATATGGTTCATTCATTCATTTTCCTTCGGCTTAGTCCCTGATTTATCAGGGGTCACCACAGTGGAATAAACAGTCAAGTATTGCCAAACAGCTTATGTTTTACGTATGGTGTGACACATTTGGTGTTATGCAGCAGATGCCCTTTCAGCCGCAGCCCAGTACTTGGAAACACCCATACAATTTCACATTCACACATACTCTCATATGGCCAATTCACTTATAGCGCATGTTTTTGAACTGTGGGGGAAACTGGAGCACCCAATGAAAATCTAGGCTAACACAGAGAGAGAACTAACAAACTCTATGGACTATATTGGACAACAATTTAGTAAATCAATGCACATATTATAACTAAATTGAAATGCAAATGTAAATGTAAATAATTTAAATGACATGTTTGAAATCATGTAATTTCAAACACGAGTTAATATTTCTGGAAAAACACTCACGTGCATGATAGCATGTTTAAAAGATAGGGATATTATTTAAAAATAAATACACTCCACACCACGTCTAGTGAATAAAATTAATAAAACTATTCTATGTTTTTCCCTTTGTCAGAAAGCCACAAAAAACTAAACAAACTGAAAATAAATAGCAGTCTGAAAAGTTTTGTCAAACAGTTTTTGCCAAAAATTCAATTACATTTTTGCTTTTAGTTTATTTTTACTCATATTTTTTTATTAAAATACAAATAAAAAAATCTCAGAGCAAAAACACAATTACACAAGGTATGGTTCAGTAGCCATTGTGTTTCTTTTTTTGCAATTTGTTCCCTTGTCTTTGTTACTCCTTTGCTATATTATTAGTATGCTATTTGCAATTTTCTTTACACTGTAAAAATTTTCTGTTAAGTAATAGTTTCCATATTTTATGATTCACAAGTGTTTTCCATTTTATTAATGTTGTGAATTGGATCATGGGACCTTGATCTCTTCTCTGTCAACTTCTGATGTGGAAATTCACCTCTACAGTTTATCAATGTGACTTTTATTGACATTTGATTTGTTTGAAATAATATAAGTGTGAGAAATAATATATTGATAAATAATTCTGTAAAATAACAGAAATTGTACTGGCAGAGTGTTTCTGCAGAGTGATATACAACACCAATTCAGCCAATATATCAGTTTAAACGATTCATTTCTTTTTATAAATAATACATTTTTTAATTTTTGAAGTTTAAAAATTTTTGAAATTTTTAAAACCATAAATAGATTAGGGAAATAAATAAAAACATGAATCACAAAATACAAAAAAAAAAAAAAAGCTAATTTCTGTATATTTTTGGGAGGTCTATGATGGTTTTATCCTCGTTTTTCGCCTTCTATTATTGTAAAGTGTCCTTGAGCACTGGAAAGCCTCTATAAAATACAATAATTATTATTATTTTTGTTATTATTGTTGTTATTATTATTATTATTATTATTATTATTATTATTATTCATTCCATTATTTCTTGTTAAATCAGTCCAGAGTTGTTATGCACCCAATCTGTTGCCCCGATTCAAAGTGCAATTCAGAAACCCTTATTAAAAATATTAATGCAACCCTGAATGGTAAAAGACAGAGTCAGGAAAGAGAGAGAGAGTGACAGAAAGAGATACCAGTCACTCAGCCAAGTGTGAGATGACATGTGATAACCATTGACAGTGACTGTACAGCTGACAGCAAGCATCCCAGATGCCTCCAAACCCCAAGCACAAACCACAAACCACAAGTCATTCCAAAAAAAAGGATATATTTTCATTTACTCACAAATGCTGCATTATAAAGCCTCCAGTATAGCGTAACAGCCTTTTGTGCGGTGTAAAGCACTCAGTCTGGATGAGCACTGATGCATGCCTGTAATTCAACTCTGGAAATCACTCTGTGTTTGTGTTCAGCTTGAAAACTCTTCTTTCAGTTCTAACAAATTGTGGATTTCTGATGGAGGGGCTTCGTAGAACCAGGATGTTGGCAGAACATTTTGAGAAAAAATGGAAAGGTTACAATATGCTAATAAGTTAGGGATAAATTACATCCAGCAGGCTGTCACTGCAGAATGAAAAATAAAACTTTTTTTCAGAATAACTCTCAAACGCCTTATTCTGTAAAAATAACAGTCCTGAATGTACTTAACCGCGTGTATTACACGACTACTTGTCAAAAAACTAAAATTATAAACAACAGATAATGCTTTAATAGTTTATTAATTCTTCAATTAAGCACAAAGCTGACAGAAATGAAACTACCTGAGTGAAGCTTATGAAGCATATACAATAACTTGCATATGAATCAGACAAATTAGTTGGTGCCAAACAGTCGAAAATGCAAAGCTGACATAAACAAAACCAGTTAAATCAAACATTTACTAACCTATGTACTATTCATTCACAAGACAGAGAAGCAGATACTTATGAATGTGGATGTAAGTATATAGATGTGAGTGCATTCATCAAGGGACGTAGTGATTCAACATTCCCAGATGAGCCTGTGGTATTCAGTGGATGTTATCTTAGAATGTTGCGACTGACCAATACAACACTGCTTTTACAATCCAACTCATTCTGAAAATGTAGCCCAATTTTCATTTCTGGAGATTGTGAATTATGTAGCCAGAAGTACGTAGGGCTGCATTTCATCTTTAAAATAAACACTATGCGGTTTACCAGCTGACCGCTTACCTGCGTATTAGTGATGCGCAAATGGCAGTTATATCCGCAGGTGCTGCGGATAATCTGCTGGTCGGGTGGGTCAGGTAATAAAAAAAAAATATGATTAATTGTGGGTCGATTGCAGGCAGGACGAGGCAGTGGATCAGCGACAAAGCAGAGAGTGGGCTTTGCAGAATAGAAAGATGAGATGCCCAATATAATGAATGAAGTGCAAGAGTAGCCTATTGCTTAAAGTTTCAGTTAGAAACTTCAGAGAAAAATCTGCTATCGTTCTGGCAGAAGATCGCTTATTTTCAGAGTGGAGATTTCATCAAGACAATGATCCAAAACCAAGCCAAGCAAACTCTAAAATGCTTTCAGAGAAAAAGAAAATCAAGCTGTAGAATGGCTCAGCCAATCACCTGATTTGAATCGAATAGAAAACACAAAATAACGAACAGATTTGATAGACAAGACCCACAGAAACCTTGAGCAAAAATTTGTAAAACAACAGGAATAAAAATGTATTTTCTGACCTGAATATGACGTTTTGGGAGGGTGTTGTAATATGGGTTAAGGCACTGGAAGTCATCTTCAAACGTCATTTGTATTTTGGGTGTGTGACATATTTGAGTTGACAGGCGAGTACAGTATGTTTGATGGCAGTCAGACAGTAGATCAGTACTTTCACCCTCATTGGCATCTCATAACAATAAACCTGTGTCAGTGTCAACTTCTCAGAATTTCATTTCCTTTACTCTTCACACTCACTTACATAGTAGTAGGCCTGATTGATGCTCATTCATGTGTGTTTATTTTATTTTATTTTTTCATTTATGTAGAATATAATTGAATACTATACTATTGAAATGCATTTACCATAAAGTGATGTTTACTTTTAACTAAATTAACCAATAATAATAAAAATAAATAAATAAATAAAATTGTGACCACTTTTCAGGTATTAAAAAGGCAAATTGGTTTAATTTTTTTAACTGCAATTCATTTCAATCTATTTTAATGTAATAAACTGTAGAAAATGTTTGTGATTTAAACAGTAAAAGTCTGTGCAATCTACAATGAAAATCTGTTAAATGATTAACTGCTCATTTCTGTACAAAATATGGAAAATAACTGTAACAGATCTAACCTTTGTTTTCAAGAAACAAATCAGAGTTTCTAAAATCGTCTCAGGTTACGTATGCAACCATGGTTCCCTAAAGGGAACAAGACGCTGCGTCTCTATTAGGATACACTATGGGATACAATCCATCTCTTATAACTTATAACTGAAGCACAGGTAAAATTAATCCTATTTAATTGGCGGGACTGTGTGTGTGTGTGTGTGTGTGTGTGTGTGTGTGTGTGTGTGTGACGTCAGACCGGGAGGTATAAAAGCACCACTGAAGCAAACAACTTCAGCTTAATACCTCTCGAACGAAGCGCACCAAGCTTGAAAAAGTATGGCAAAGTGACTCAGCATCTCGTTCCCTTTAAGGAACCATGGTTACATACCTTACCTGAGACATTCCCTGAAGGGAACTCTACGCTGCGTCTCTATTAGGATACACTATGGGAACACTATCTCAAACACGCCATAGTTTACTATACCAGGTATGAGTTCTCCTAATTCAAGAAAAGATACTGGTTCTTGAAGTAGGATCCAGACCTAATTGATAAAACCTTTTGAAGGTGTGCAGGGTAGACCACCCTGCTGTATTGCAGATGCCAACCATACACTGAACAGAACAAAAGAAGGCTTTTGAAGCCGCCATACCCTTGGTAGAATAGGCCCTTATTGCCTTTGATAGAGAGCAATCCAGGACCTCATAACTCTGTGAGATAGCCTCGACTTCCACCAGCTCAGCTTCTGCTTAGATGCAGATGCCCCCATATTAGGTGGGTCATACACAATGACAGATTGTTACATTCCACGCTATCCAGATGTATGGTGTATGTGCCTAACACCCGCACTGGGCAAAGCAGGTTAAATGCTCCACATAAATGGTGGAGGATTAAAGACCTTCAGCACCGTAGGTCGTACCACCTCAGTGGAGACCTTAAAGAAGTACCCTGTTCTGGGGTACAGGAATCCTCTCACCATGGCAGGTAAGAATTTCAAAGAAGAGGGAGCTACAGACAGTACTTGTATTTATCCTTCCCTTTAGAGAGAAAATTGTTATTTAAGCATTAAAAACTTTTCTGAAACCTCCTCAATGGGTTCAAAAAAGGGACTGCTGACAGGCCCTCGAGCACTATCAACAAATCTTAAGTTGGAGCCCTACTGGTGCAATTAGTTCTCAACCTTCTGGACTATGGAGGAAATCAATCTCCTCATGGAAGGGGCTCTGGAGTTAAGTATGGTTTGAACACGCTCAGTTGAAAAACTAAGATCTATGAGGTGGGTCTTGGAAAGAAGAACTCTTCGAAAAAAGAATCTCTCATGGGAGACCATTAAGGAAAGACACTAGGCCTGAGAACCACACTCATGTAGGCCAAGAAGAGTCCATCAATAGTAGGTTGAGCCCCCTAAATGGACTCTTTCCAGAACTCCCAGGAGCAGAGCGATTGGGGGAAGAGCATACAGACAAAGCCTGAACCATGTTTGCACCAAGACATTCAGCCCAAATGGTGCTGGGTGTGTCAGTAAAAAAACACAATGGGCATTGTTTATGTTTTGACAGGCGCGTATATTGACGTCGGCTCTGCCGAATCTCTGTCAAATGGCCACCACCACTTCTGGGTGCAGTCGCCATTCCCCAGGCGCCAAGCTGCCTTCAGTGAGAGCAGCTTCATCTGAGCCCACAGAAGGATCTGCTATGCCAACCTGCACAGAGGATGCAGATTCAGACCCCCTAATGGTGTATAAAAAGGACGAGCGATGTGTTGTCGGTTTTTACTAACACATGGTGACCTCTTACTTGAGGGAAACAAGTGTTTCAGATCCTGAAACACTAATAAAATCTCCCAGCAATTGATAATCATGTGGAGAAGATGGTCCCTCCTTTGCCCCAATGTGAAAAGGCACCTCAGGGTCACTTCCCAACCCTCGCGAGAGGCATATGAGGTCAGTGCCATGCGCTGAGAGATTAATCCCAATGTAGGGCTTTGGGACAGAAACCAGGGCTGTCACTATATCCAAAATGCTTGTAGATAATGTCACCAGGCTTTGATTATGCAAAATCCCTGGATTTGAGCCACCACTGTAACAATCTCATGTGTAGCAGACCCAACCATGTTGGTGGCTGCTGCTAACCAGCCTCTGAAACTGTTTGATATTGATAGCTAGGCCCAGCCTGACACTTTTTTACGGCCATCCGGATTAACTCTATTTGAGTAGGGGAACAGACACGCGAACATCGTCGTGAAGTCCCATAATACACCTAAAAAGTGTCTGCCAACTTCTGTCTCAACAGGAACGGGCACAATAACACTTTTCTTTAGGATTAGCCGCAACCCCAACTTTTCTATGTAAGCAAGAAAAACACCTCAATGTTGAATTGCAAACTCCTTAAACTGGAATAAAAATTAGCCAGCCATCGAAAAAATTGAGAATATGAATCCTTTGTAGCCAAAGCAAAACAAATGGCACATTAACTACCTCAGTGAACGTGTGGGGTGAGAATGCCAGAACGAAAGGAAGATCCCTGTACGCCTTGCCCCTGAAGGTGAAACTCAGGAACTTTCTGTGACTTTAAAGGATGGATATGTTACAAACCAGCCCTCCGACTGTATTTGTGACACAATGCTGATAGTCATTGTTTTGAACTTCAGCATATGTTCAGAGCGATTTAGCCGTCTTATTGTATTATAGGATATAACCGTCCATCCTTCTTTGGAAAAATGAAGTAATAATATAAAAACCCTGACGCCATGTCTGGAGGAGGATCTTTTCTATGACTTCCTTCCTCAGTCTACTTCCTGTTCCATAACTAGAGCCTGCTTTAACTTTGCTAAAAATGTAAACCACATTATTGCAGCAAGAGAGGTGTGAACCAAACTGCGTTATATAGCTCCTCTTTAAAGGACCATGAACCCCCCATTTCAGCAGGGTGTTTTCACACCTCTAGTTTGGAAAAAGTCATGAAGATGGGTGTGTCTAGCTCTGTTTGGGTGCAAGTGTCGGGGAAGGGAAAATGGGAAGGGTTTGAATAAAAATGGGAGTTCCCATTTGGGCGTGCGCTGATTCTCACCAAAGAAAAACAAACACACACGCAGGGGAGAAAGACAGTGTGCTTAATGACGGTGAAGAGAAAAAAACTCTGCATTTCTCGGTACCTCAGAAGCACTCGGTATGTCAAAAAGCCGTGTGTGTGTAGACAATCCTGTCACAAAATGCGGCGAAAATTTAACACGATGGTCGGTAATAGTTTGCTTACAGTGTTCACGTGTTTACACACAGAGAGCAGCATTTACAGAGGATCTTTCAGTTCATAATTTTGTAGTGATGTTAACGTAAACTAAGTAACTTAGAAATCATTTTGACTAAGGTCTATCTTTAAACACTGAAAGAGTACTGCTGACTATCTGAACTATAACCTTGCATCTGAATGAACAAAGAAAGGTCAATCAACACATAGAGCGGCGTCTTTTTTTAAAGAAGATGAGCAGCAAATCTGGATTTCTCCATTTCCAGATGAGAAAAGCTTTCGAGTAAAAATTTTTCCATACAAACGTATTTCTGCCGCGCGTCACGTGCACTGTAATACACAATGAAACAAAACCTTCTCTGCAGCACATTATAAAAGCAACACTGACTACCCGTATCTCCAAACATTTCTTACTCTTTTCCCCTCCTTTTGGCAACACGACATGACGTCTCTCTGCCGTCTGAACACTGTTTCAGGTACAGTCTAAGAAAGCTAGCATGCATATTAATGAAGTTGCAGTGCATACATAATAGAGCATGCTGATTGGTTTGAACCAAGCCATACTCATGAATCAATGCAACACACTCCGAGATGTAATTCGGCTCTCCCAGGTACAGACGTCCAGTCTACACGATGGAATACACACCCATGGCCGTGACGCAGCTTCAAAATTTTATTTCAAACGACAAGTGCGAATTTGCTTGAAATAACACACACAAAAAACTATTTTCTCTTTTGTAGTGAAATATATGTGTCCTAATAGTGTTTTTAGCAGTGTGTGACACATATATGACTGTCAACAGCTCAAAAAATGTGTTTTGGTGTTTCGTGACCCGATCACCAAACTTGTTCCTTGAGGGTTGGTGTCCTACAGATTTTAGCGCCAACCCTAATCAAACACACCTGAACAAGCTAACCAAGGCCTTACTAGGTATACTTGAAACATCTAGGCAGGTGTGTTGAAGCAAGTTAGAGCTAAACCCTGCAGGGAGACCGGCCCTCCCTTGACCAAGATTGGTGACCCCTGCTTTAAGGTAAGCAGGACCCTGAAACGTTTGGCAGCCACTCCCATTCCACCAGAAAATTCTGCAGGGGTACCAGTCCCTCAAGACTGGCCTCTATGCTCCCCTAGGTAGCTAACTCAGGGCGCTGAAGTGAACTCACGACAGGAGGCCACCAAGTTAACTGCTCTTGGACCCTCCGTAGAGGGGTGAGTCCACTAGCGCCACCACATTTGGGATAAAACACTGGTGGACAACACTGGGGGTCTCAGCGCCCTGAGGCACCAGGGGTGGGAGGGTTGGCGGATGTTAATGTGAACTGAACATTATGTCAGTTCAAAATTAACAATATATTCCGTACATTTTATGAGTTCTATGAACTTTTGTATTTTAAACAGAAAAATTCTGGCAACGGCAGCTGCCCATATTTTTCCATAAATTTAACAGATTTTTTTTTAACAGTGTATAATAATGAAATAATGTATTATCTTTATTAATTTATTCATCATTGTGGGCTTATTGTAATGCTTTTATTATAAAGTGTGGCTTAAAGTAATAATTAACCAGTAAAAATAATAAAAAATAATAAATAAATAGATGGATGGATGGGTTTAGGGATGGATGGATGGATGGATGGATGGATGAATAGATAGATAGATAGATAGATAGATTGATTGATTGATTGATTGATTGATTGATTGATTGATTGATTGATTGATTGATAGATAGATAGATAGATAGATAGATAGATAGATAGATAGATAGATGATAGATAGATAGATAGATAGATAGATAGATAGATAGATAGATAGATAGATAGATAGATAGATAGATAGATAGATAGATAGATAGATAGATAGATAGATATTATTTACTGTCATCATGGCAATGATAAAATAAATCAGTTATGACTTTAACTGTAGATAAATAAATAATAATAAATTGTGACAGCTTTTCAACTGTTATAGAAAGGCCAACTGGTTCATTTATACTTTGTTTTTACGGTATTTTAAGTATATATAATAATGTAATTTATTAATCTATTATCTTAGATTATCTTTACATTTATTTTTAATTAAGGGTTCATGAACTCCGTTATGATTTTATGTCAAACTGATTTAAGTTAATGGGTTTAGGTTTGTCATGTTTCCAAAAAACAGTGAAGATGGGGCTGGGCTGTTCTATAAAAAGTGAAAGTTTTTATAAGTTTAAGTTTATTGTCATGTAATAAAATAATAAAATATTCAAATATTTTTCAAATTTTAGCTTTAAAGAATATTACATATTTTGATATCTAAACAAATAAAAATATTTAATTTTAAAATAATTTTACACAGGAAGTGCCTGCCAAAGTCACTAGTGCATTGTGTACCCTTCTGATGAAGAAGCAAAGAATAATAAAAAAAAATAAAAATAAAAAAAAAGAAAGGAATAATTTTACTTGAAAACTACTGAACATCAGCAGAGGTTTAAACTGATCAAAACTGAAAGCCCTTTAAGGTATAAAAAAATGAATAAATGATGAAAAAAATTGTGTACACACCATTCTTATGAAATGAATTTCAATTATTCAACTAAGTATACATTTAAATTTTTATATAAGCAAGAACTATAAAAGATATATATATATATATATATATATATATATATATATATATATATATATATATATATATATATATATATATATATATATATATATATATATATTACAAACATATGCATTTTCTTGATGAGTATTATTTAGATAAATTATAAATAAACTGTTAGGAATTCTTAATAAATTGCTAACTCATTTTTACTTGTAAAGCATACAGCTGAAGTCAGAATTATTAGCCCCCTTTGTTTTTGCTTTGTTTTATTATTTACTGCCATCTGATTTCATAAAAGAAATCAAGTTAGAAATGAGTTACTAAAACTATTATGCTTAAAATGTGTTGAAAAAAAATCTCTCTGTTGAACAGAAATTGGGGGGCGGGGGGGGGGGGGGATAAACAAGGGGGTTATAATTCTGACTTCAATTAATATTATAATAAATCAATATTGTAATTATAAATATTTATATAAATATTCAAATGGAAGTAATAAACATCACTTGCTGAGCACAAAGCACCTAAAAATTAATATGATACATTAGAGGTCACAAAATAGGCATTTTTCTTTAATGAATATTTAAATAAAAGTTTGTAAAGTCTTTCAGTAACTGTACACAATGCACACAATCGGTTTGTGTTGACAACATGAAGAAATTAAGTTATAGTATTAGTTTATATTTATTTAAGTGGATTGAACATAAAATTAAATTTTCTTTCAAAAAACACAAACACTAATTGTGTGAATTCAGCTCATTTTAAATGCAAACTTCATTTTTGGAGTGTATTTTATGATAAAATGACATGTAATGTGATATCAAATAATTTATATTGTGCTGTGACATCAGGCACACGTTAATAAAAACACCACATGGTCTAAAAATTGTGCTTAACAGAACCTAAGAGCATAAAATATGAATGAAGGCGAGTTTAGGGTTGACTACACATGCCTGTGTGCTAGGAAACGGCGCACTGTTTATGTGAGAGTAAACCCTCCCACTGCTGCTCTCTCTTATCACTGAGCTCAGGTTTCAGTCTGCGGTTGCCATAGAGCTGTTTTCTTTTGACAGCACTCTTAAAGCCACAGAGAGAGAAAGGCAAAAAAAAAAGCGAAAAGAAAGAGTACATTTAAACACAAAGAAAGGAAAGAGGGAGGAAGAGAAAGCAGAAATTGAGACACTTTGGGAGAAACCTTTTTGGGGAGGGGATTTAATGAAGGGTTTTATAAGGAAAACTGTGGGACGGAAGTGATAGAGCGAGGCGGAGAGAAACAAAATAATTATGGGGTGAAGAGAGAAAGGGAGAAAAAAAGTCATAGGAATGCAAGTGAAACACAAGGGTGTGTCAAAGGCCAAATCATCGTCCAAAACACAGACAAACATACAGAACTTGTGTGTAAAACTCAATGATTTTATTGATTGTTAAACTTGTGTTTGCTTTGTTTATTATTTCTTGTTACAGATGAAAAGTCCTATTTAAAAACACACTTTTGATTAAATAATCAGTCAATATTTTCAGAGTCAAAAGATAAATCATAATTTCATCACCAGGAATATGATGTGAATTGTCTTTGTAATGCATTGAGTGTCATCATCAGCAAGTGATTAATAGAACCAACAGGTGGCACTAATCTGTCTGTGAAGCAGAATTATGCAGTGAATGATAAAGGATTTAAGTGTTCTGATCCTGAATTTCCATTGTATTTGAGGTAAAAAATTCTTATGAATACAATTAGGATGAATTTTGAAAAAAAAAAACAACAACATTGATGACTAAATCATATTCATTTACACAGAATAATTAACTTTCCCTTTCAATTTGGTAACACTCATTGACACAAGTTGTGACTGTAACCATTCATAATTTTTTTATTTATCGTTTTTAAACATATATTTAAAGAAGTAAATAAAGGAAGAAGAAGAAGAAGAAGATGATGATGATGATGATGATGATAACAAAGAAGAATTTGATGATTATGATCTTGCAGAAATCCGAAATTATTAGAAAATAATCAGAAATTATTTAATTTTATTTTATTTACATTACACATTTTGGTTTGTTTTAACCTTTTAACTTTGGGTTAAATAAGGACAAACCATAAAGTTGTGTTGAAAATTTTATACATACAATTTTTTTTGTATTTTAAATTAACTAAAAATATAACAAGCAAGCAAATTAACGAACAAAGAAACATAACACAAATAACAAAATAAATAAAAAATGAATGATGCCGGGTGCTCCGGTTTCCCCACAGTCCAAAGACATGCAGTACAGGTAAATTGGGTGGGCTAAATTGTCCGTAGTGGGACTCCGCCTCTGCCCTCCAACCCAACGGCTCCACGTTAGCTTTCTCCTCCGTTGTCCGTCAGCCCACCGGCTCCACCAGGCTCCATCATCACCCTGGATCCACCTTGGTCAGTCGTTGCCCTGCCTCCACTTCTAGACTCCACTCATCAGGCTGCGCTTCATTGCTCCATCCTGCTAGCTCCATTGAGCTCTTCCTTCCCTCCATCTACGCCTCTGTCCTCTGGCACTCTGGCTCCACCGTGGGCATCTAGACCTGTCGTCGATTCGGTCGGGTGAGTCGTCCACTCCACCTTGGCCCTCCGGATCCTCGGCGTCACCTACACCCTACAGCTCTCCGTCGACTCCTTGGGCTCCAGCTGCAATGTCTCCCTCAGTCGGCCCCCTGGAGTCAGTGACCACTCCTCCTCCATGGTTCCTCCCTCCGTCGCCTCCAACCACCTGGCTG
Source organism: Danio rerio (assembly GCF_052040795.2). Lineage (NCBI taxonomy): Eukaryota > Metazoa > Chordata > Actinopteri > Cypriniformes > Danionidae > Danio > Danio rerio. Next base: position 7,491,355 of record NC_141040.1, read on the forward strand.
TGTCCTGGGTCCTAATCCCCCTGCTTCACTTCCCTTCCTGCCTCTTTATTCCTGCGACTCCTCCCTGGATTCCTCCTCAATTCCACGTTCCTCAAATCACCACCTGGATCCTTCCTCCTGCAACTCCTCCCTGGCCTACTCCTCTGTTTCCAAGCACTCCACTCCTCCTCCATGGTTCCTCCCTCCGTCGCCTCCAACCACCTGGCTGTGTCCTGGGTCCTAATCCCCCTGCTTCACCTCCCTTCCTGGCTCCTTCCTCCTGCGACTCCTCCCTGGATTCCTCCTCAATTCCACGTTCCTCAAATCACCACCTGGATCCTTCCTCCTGCAACTCCTCCCTGGCCTACTCCTCTGTTTCCAAGCACTCCACTCCTCCTCCATGGTTCCTCCCTCCGTCGCCTCCAACCACCTGGCTGTGTCCTGGGTCCTAATCCCCCTGCTTCACCTCCCTTCCTGGCTCCTTCCTCCTGCGACTCCTCCCTGGATTCCTCCTCAATTCCACGTTCCTCAAATCACCACCTGGATCCTTCCTCCTGCAACTCCTCCCTGGCCTACTCCTCTGTTTTCAAGCACTCCATTCCTCTCCTGGTTCCTCCACCACAACCTCTTCTTAACCCCCCCCCCTCTGTTTAGACGCGAGGGCGCCCCTTTTAAAGGGAAGGTACTGTCACAGCCAGTCTTCTGTGTGTGTTTGGTTTTCCTCATGTGACCTTCACCATGTGCTCCTTTGTTCCAGTTCTCGCCACTATATATGTTCATCTGTTCCACCTGTGTTCAATTACTGTCATTACCCTCATGTGTATTTAAGTCCTTGTATTCAGTTCCTCCATTGTTTGGTATTCTCACTACATCGATGTCTGTCTTCACTCCATGTTCTTCCTGTGTTCATCTTCGTAAGTCTTGTAAATAAATATATGTGTTATCATAATCCTGCAATCCTGTGCCTTCTTCGAGTGAACCTAGGCGTAACATCAAGACCATTCATTTATCAACATGTTTTTTTTTTTTTTTTTTTAAGAAAATATAAAAGTAATTTCCTCCCAGGACATTTCTGTTTTTCTACTGATTTTGTAGTTTGCAAATATGATATGGTTTCTATGTAGCACATTGCAAAAATGTATACAAAATCACCCCCTAATAAACTACTTGTCTCATCACTCAGCAGGTTGGGCATTCATTGTCTTTTCGGCTTAGACCATTTAATAATCAGGGGTTGCCACAGCGCAATGAATGCCAAATTATCCAGCATATGTTTTACACAGCGGATGTCCTTCCAGCTGCAACCTTGTAGGAAACCAGGTTAGACATTAAAATTAAATGTAATATATTAATATTAAAATAATATATAACTGTGATTTTACTATAAAAAGAAAACTTTGTCAAAGTAAACAATTATCAAAAATAATAACAATAAAAGCTTGAAGTTTAATATAATGTGTTGTGCAAGAATAACCACACAAAGTTCCTCTGATATTAGCATTTGCTTTTGATACGGTAATTTTTTAAAGAACCAAATAATAAAATTAGGGAACCATTATTATGGTAGCTTTCTAGTAGCTTTGTAACCATAAACAATTTTTACACAAGCATGCAGGAAAACAGTTTTAAGGTAAAATAAATGTTTGCATTATCTAAAAATAAATGCTAATATAATATTTAATCTTTTATATGATAGTACTCGGATTTTACTTGTATTTTACTTGAACAACAAACAAAGACAAGATACAGTTTGTATAGAGTTGATATTGGTCCACCGACTCATCTTCCATACTAAGGTAACACCTTATTTTACAGCCCAGTTTAACATGGGCTAACTACCGCACATGTAAGCCTGCTAGTTATTTATCATGATAATAACAATGACAGTAATAACTGAGCATTACCTCTGAAACTACCCTCAAACCCCACCTTAACCCATGTAATCACTTTACTTTACTTAGTCAGATAAGTACAGTAAAACTCAAGTAAAATAAATAAAGTGCAACCAAACTGCATTTACTACACTGGGTCCCATGATGCTGCAGGGTAAGTGACATCAGAGTAAACAGAACAGAGGAAAAATAAAAGAACATTAGGAGAGTATTAAACAAACCAAAAACTAACATTAAATGAATGTTTAAATAACAATAGCATAACAGTAATATAACCTTCCTTCTACAAACAACTATTTTTTTCCCCCCATTTTGGTTACACGTCAACTTACACTATAACTTTAACCCCAACCTAACCCAACTTTTTCTTCTGAATTCGTGTCTGATCGCATATGTTTTTGTGAGAGCTTGCATCTGTTGGATGGGCAATATAATTATTAATTAGCAGATCTGCGGTCCTGCAGTCTGCCTGAATCATTTAGTGTTCAGAGAACTGAAATATTAAAGAATGGTTGAAACTGTGGAAATATTCCAAAACATTAGGCAGACAGCATGGGTTGTGGTAAAATGCGGGTGTTGAAAAATGAGTAAAAGAAAAAAACAGATTCAGTTTAATCTATTAGTAAAGTGCCATTTTCTGCTTGATAGCCAGGAACTGCTACTGTTAAGCATCAGTTATTCACCAGAATTTCTGCACTCAATTACACAATATTGGAATTACATTTGTACCCTTAAGGAGATTAAATAGGGTTTTACGGTAAATAAATCCGACAAATGAAACAACAAAAAAAGGCATCTAAGCTATATGTTAATCACAAATTAATGGTTTTGCTATACTAATCAAAGCTTAATAGTTTTGTCGCATTCTTTGTAAAGTGTCATTGAGCTCTGGAAAGGCATTATATAAATGAAAATTATTATTATTATTATTATTATTATTATTATTATTATTATTATTATTATTATTATTATTATTATGTTGTTCTCAGAAATACAAGTTCAAAAGCTGTCACTGAGGTGAACCTTTTTAAGATTTATACACTGAAAAAAAATCAAAGATGTTTCCTTGGATTTACTAAAAGTTTTTAAGTTAAGTGGTTGTAAACAATTTATCTGGGCTAAATTTAAACAAACAAATTAAGTTGAATATTACAAAATTGTAATTTTTGTTTAAACTTGACATAAATTGTTTGCAACAGTTTTGGGTCACACTTTATTTTGATGGTCCTTTGAATGTTTTGATGGAGTGCTGAATTTAAGTTCTCATTAGATTATAAACATATTGTTAGGTTGGAGTTAGATTGGGGGTAGGGTTAGTGTAATTTGACATGCACTTAATATTGACAGATATTAAGCAGACAGTCTACTAATACTCAAATGGACCATCAAAATAAAGTGTTGCCCAATTTTGCAGACATTTTTTTTTCAGTACACCTTAAGAGTCCATATTGCTATGTCTCAAAAAAAAATATTGGTACTGATATGTGCCTTTAAGGTATCACTATTGATCCTTTAGATACAAATGTTGACTTTTTGAAAGGTAAAACCCCAGTCGCACCTCTTGTACCTTTGTTTCTGAGAGTGTGGTTTCACTAATAATAATTCATCTGCCAAAAATAAACAAGTAAAGAATAAGCATGATTAATGATTATAAGTGAATGCTGGAACATCATACAAATTTCCCAGCAACAAATCTTGAAAAAATAAAACCAACCACTTGAAGAAGAAATAATGAAACAGTTTATGCTCCACCCTTTCTCAAGAATTGACAGCTGGAAATTTTAAGAACAGGAAACCTGCCCACTTACCTAAACTAACCTTGCCTAAAACTGAACAGCATCTGAACACCAGCTTCTGAAATCTACATGAGATTTTAGGCAAGACACTACAGAAAAAAACTTTTTTTCATAAACCTTTTCATTTTCATTAGATTTTCATAACTTTTTATAATTTTTTTTAAGTCACAATGAGCTTTTTACTCTCTTGCAGGCATCAATCTCAACTTCAACAGCACTTGTATATGTATATATAATATTATTTTTATTATTATTAATAATAAGTATTAATAATTAATTTTATTTATTTTTAAGTTTAAAATTTTATTGAGTAACAAAATGAAAATTCTGACCAAATCTATACTCAATTAGTCCATATTGGAAGGGCACCCGCAGCGTGAAATATGTGCTGGATAAGTTAGCGGATCATTCCGCTGTGGCAACGTCGGATTAATAAAGGGATTAAGCCATAACGAAAATGAATGAATGAATAAATTAGTCCATAATCACAGCTAATTAATACTTTTATACAAATTACAGCATAATTTAAGTAAATAATCCCACATTTGCACATCTAAACATAACACACACACACATTTCACTTTTATGCGCAGTTAATAATCAATCATCTGATGAAGTTCGGGGATAACGATCATTTAATTTTTCACCAGTCTTAACAGGTCTAACCCAACCATCGAAAGCTCTTTTCTAGAGCTTATATTATTACTGCAAGCCTTAAAAGACTTGATCCTCATGTGTAACTGGGGTGTGAATAACTTTTACCACTACAGATTATAACAGATCGGCTATGCAGTAGCAGGCATATTATGCCAGACAGTCAGAGTGGGAGAGCATCCTATAAGTTACTGTAGGTGTTTTGCTGTGTGAGCGTTTTTAGGGTGTTGTCTACTGAGTGATCTCAACCCTGCCCTTACACACACACACCCAGCCTAAGCTGCGCTGACACTCCCTGCGTCTCATTTCAGCATGACTCATAGACCATCACTGTACAGGTGACATGCATGTGCTTGCAGAGGCTGCGGATACAGACCTGGGACTGTTTACCATACAAACTCTAAGGGAGTTTCCTGCAGGACTGGTTTTCTGTACTCTTGTACTTTTCTTATTCTTAATCCAAGAACACCATCAGACAAAATTATAACATACAGTACAAAAATGACTTAACCCAAGCAGGGTTATTATAGGTTATTGTAAATCCATATGTGAAATAATTTTAAATTAAATAAACTGTCAAACCAAGTAAGTGAAGTTAAATGACTGTGAACTTACTCCAGCTTGTTGTCAATGCAATGTTTTTAATAGTGGAATGGTAAAATGACTAAAAGTAATATGAATTTGATAAAAACAATATAGACATAATTGTATAAAAAACTAAAATCCTAGAATTTTAAATGATCATTGCAAAATATCTATAGAAAATACAGTATGATACCAGTAAAATAACACTGCTAAGAATACACATTTTCAGATGACATCGCTAAGATTTTACAACATCATTTCATTTCATTTCATTTAATACTTTAGAATAATGGTCTTTTAGTTAATATTAGTTAATAAATTTATTAACATTAACTAAGTTTGAATAAATTTGTAAAGCATTTATTAATCATAGTTTAACATTTACTAATGTATTATTAAAATTCAAATTTGTGTTTGTTAACATTAGTTAATGCACCATGAGTTAACATAACGCTATTTAACTTGAATAAAATTAACTAACGTCAACAAAGAGGAATAAATACAGTAATAAATGTATTGCATGTTAATAAATACATTAGCTAACATTACCTAATGGACCATTAATTTAAATAGTTGACAGCCGTTTTAAAAATGTTGGGCTGCTCATAAATTATTTAAGTCACAAAATTGTTTTGTGTTTTCTCTCTTAGCAATAAATCTCCACTTCAACATCATACAACAGACTTTACAGTTTTTTAGACAGGGATCTGTTGAAAGCCTCAAATAAAGTTTAGTTTAGTTTAGTTTAGTTTAGTTTAGTTTAGTTTAGTTTAGTTTAGTTTAGTTTAGTTTAGTTTAGTCAATTCAAACTTAAGCATAATTAAGCCTAATTCTTTTCTGTTTTCCCCTGAATTTCTCTGATACATTCTTCTGCCCTGCAGTGAATGCCTTGGAATTTCTCTCTTTGTTTTTCCCCTTTCACTTTTGCGCTCTTTTTTTTAGAAGTGCTTTCTGAGAAGCAGATTTATGACGATTCAGACACTGCAGGCTTCATCTGAATGGAGGTCACATTCGGGATCTTTTCTAAATGTGGGCACATTTTTAGAGCCTCTATAAAGGCCCCCGTAACACTCTCAAAAACATTAACCAGTATGTTTTATTTCCAATCTGAGGGTTCTAACGTCCACCCCCCACCAAAAAAAATAAAAATAAAATAAAAAAATTAATAAATAAAAATAAAAAAAGCTAAATGTTTATTGTGTAAAAGGTGGTTATTTAAAGCAAGGTGATGCTGGTGAATAGAATAAATAAAGCACTTGTTTACTAACTAGTTACTTGTGAAGTAGTTATTGCCATATTTCTCTAGTCGATTGATTACTCAGGAATAGTAAAAAGTAAAGTTTTATATTTTATATATAAATTTTATTGTATATAATTGTTTAAATTGTGTATAAAAATGTTTAAATATAAATAATTGCTGTATTATTTAATAAAATCTGCATACATTTATTGCACAGAAACATTGGATCCAAAAAGCCGCTTATTTGCTTATTTTATCATACCCCTTCCATGCTCTACATTAATAATAACTAACAATGCATAATAAGTTATTTTACATTACTATAATCCAATTACCTCTATGATTCTGTAATTCTAGACCTGGTTTGTTCTGCAGTTTCACAGACATTCATTAATTTTCCTTTGGCTTAGTCCCTTATTTATCAGGGGTCGCCACAGTGGAATCAACTGCTAACTACTCCAGCATATGTTTTACGCAGCAGATCCCCTTCCAGCCACAACTCAGTACTGTGAAACACCCCCCCCCCCACCCCACACACACACAACGACCAATTTTGTTTACCCAATTCACTTATAGCTCATGTTTTTGGCTTGTCGGGGAAGCACCCAGCCTGATCTCACGAGAAAACGTAAGTATTTTTCGTTTTGCCTGTTTAGTGGCTAATTCGTACGAATTTGTGCGAGTTCAGTCGTACAAAATCGTACAATTTTAAGAAGGAGGCGTGGCACCTAACCCCACCCCTAAACCCAACCTTCATTGGGGGATGAGCAAGTGGTACTAAATTGTACGAATTATATCATACAAATTCATTTGAATTAGCCACTAAATCAAAAAGTTTCGAATTGCCATAAAATTGTGTTGGAAGTACCAGTAGAAACCCACGCCAACACTGGCAAAACATGCAAACTCCACACAGAAATGCCAACTAGCCCAGCTGGGACTACAATCAGCAACTTCTTTGCTGTGAGGCAACAGTAATAACCACTGAGCTACCATGACACCCCCACTCCACTCACAGAAATACAAAATACTTTTCTCCATTAATAATGCCTTTTTTAGATTCTTGCTTTATACATTATTTTTGAAGTTTGAAAATGAACCAAATAAATACATTTTAAAATATTTGAACCTCTATATGAATTATTCATACTGCCCTTTTTGCAAAATCAGATGATGATAATGTATGTGTTTGTGTGTGTCTATATATATACATATATATATATATATATATATATATATATATATATATATATATATATATATATATATATATATATATATATATATATATATATATATATATATATATATATATATATAAGTATGTGAAGTGATTTGTGGTCCAGAACATTTAGAGAGCACAATACATACAGAGATAGTTCTAGAACATCTTTTTTTAGATTTACAACTTGGTTTATCATCTGTTATCAGGAAAGTTATTTATTTGCCTTTCTATGTCCATACGCCCTGGATCCTCCTAAATGGTTGAACCTAGAATCCAGGAGGAACAATGAGTTTATGGTCCAGGTTGTGGTACACTACACTGGACCAGCTCTATACCGTCACCGGCGTCACACATGTATTTTCTGGACTTGGCGAAGGCATTGGACCATGTCCCTCATGGCATTCTTTGGAGAGTGCCCTAGGAGTATGGGGTCAGAGGCACTCTGTTAAGGGCCATCTCGTCCCTGTATGAACAGAGTAGGAGGAGTCTGGTTCGCAGATAATAAGTCAGACTTGTTTCCAGTGTTTGTTGGACTCCGGCAGGGCTGTTTTTTGTCACCAATTCTATTCATAATTTTTATGGACAGAATTTCAAGGTGCAGCCTTGGGGCTGAAGGGGGTCTGGTTGGAGGACCACGGGATTTAATCTCTGTTATTCGCAGACGATGTTGTTCTGTTGGCATTATCAAACATGGACCTTCAGCATGCACTGGAGCGGCTTGCTGCCGAGTGTGACGCGGTTGGGATGAGAATCAACATCTCCAAGGCCATGGTGCTCCACCAGAAAAAGTTGGTTTGCCATTTCCAGGTTGGAGGAAAGTCCTTACCCCAGGTGGTGGAGTTCAAGTATCTTGGGGTTTTGTTCACAAGTGAGGGAAGAATGGAACGTGAGATAGATAGGCAGATTGGTGCAGCAGCAGCAGTAATGATGACGATGTACCGATCGCATTGTGGTAAAGTAGGAGCTGAGCCGAAAGGCAAAGCTCTGGATTTTACTGGACAATCTATATTCCTACTCTTACCTATGGTCATGACCAAAAGGACAAGATCTCAGATACAAGTGGCCGAAATGAGTTTCCTTTGCTGGGTGGCAGGGCATACTCTTAAAGATAGGGTAAGGAGCTTTGTCACCCAGGAGGAACTTGGAGTAGCCACTGCTCCATATTGAGAGAAGTCAGCTGAGGTGGCTCAGGCATCTGTTTTGGATGCTTCCTGGACACCTTCCTATGGTGATGTTTCAGGCATATCCCACTGGGGTGAGACCTTGGGGAAGACCCAGGACACGCTGGAGGGATTATGTCTCTCGGCTGGTCTGGGAACACCTTGGGATCACCCCAAAGGAGCTGAAGGAAGGGTCTGGGGAGAGGGAGGTCTGGGGTTCTCTCCTTAGACTGCTTCCCCCCTGACGCAGCCCGGAAAAGCGGTAGAAAATGAATGAATGAATGGATGAATGAATGAATGTCATTACCATCATTTATTTTCAGAACTTGAGTTTATCATTAAAGTCAATTTAATGATAATAAATTTCTTTCAAACTACCATTTTAACTTGATCAATTCTAAAGTTATAGTCTCTAATAATAATTCTAGTAACCCACATTCCCCCCTCTCAAAAAAAGCTATTTAATCTACAAGTAAAACTAACTTTATTTGTCCCCTTGTATATGGAAAAAGATTACAGCTTATTAAAAGTGAGTGGCAGTGAGTACTGTAAGTGAAAGAGACATTGATTTCCCTCAAAGTTGTCTCGCCCAATATTTGTTTTCTTTCCCCAATCCTTTCCTACACCTCCTTTACTTCACCATCTCCAAAAAAAAAAAAAAAAAAAAAACTTCTTTCCACCGAAGTGCCTGTTACGTCAAAGAGCACATCAGGACATGTTATAAATGTACGGTAAATTGGGATTAAAAAAAATTTGATTTCAAAAATAATTTGGTGTACCATCACATATCTATTCCTAGTAATACACAACAGATAACTATTTGATGATTATTTGTTTTGTCGGGCAAACCCTGAGGCACGTTTCGGTTAAGCCATTTTAAGTATGAGCAACTTTTATTGCACATGTTAAGGTGTGAACTACTGAGGAATCATTAGTATAGGTGTGATTTAAGAACAGCTCAAAGAGTTCAGATCTTTAAAGAAAGTAATCCAAAAACCGCTTAATCAATATCACACACTGAAAAAAAAGTAATAGTTGATTTTACTTTTAACAAGTGCATAAACACTGATTTTAAAGTGATTGGTTGACTTTCTTAGTGAGTAAACCTGTTGCCTTAGCAGTGATTAGTTAACTTTTAGTTGACTATTTTTTGGACGTAAACCTATGGCTTTTAAAGCAATTAGTTGACTTTTTTGTAAGCCTGTAACTTTAAAAGCGATTAGTTTACTTTTTTTGCGAGTACATGTACTGCTTTTAAAATTATTAGTTGACTTTTTTGTAAGCCCGTAGTTTTAAAAGCGATTAGTTGACTTGTAAAGTGACTTGTTGACTTTTTTTTTACAAGCCTTTAGCTTTTAAAGCAATTAGTTGACTAGCATTGCATTTAAAATGATTAGTTGACTTTTAAAACGTCTACTTGACTTTTTTGTAAGCCTGTAACTTTTAAAGTGATTAGCTGACTTTTTTTTGCAAGTACACCCATTGCTTTTAAAATTAGTTGACTTTTAAAACGACTAGTTGACTTTTTTGTAAGCCTATAGGTTTTAAAGTAATTAGTTGATTTTTTGTGTGTATGCCAAATGCTTTTAAAACGATTTGTTGACCTTTAAAGTGATTAGTTACCTTTCAAAAATGTGAGTAAACCCACTGCTTTTAAAATGATCAGTAGACTTTTTAAATGACTTGTTGCCTTTTTCATAAGCCTGTTGCTTTTAAAGCGATTAGTTGACTTTTAGTTGTTTAATATATATATATATATATATATATTTGAAGTCAGAATTATTAGCCCCACAGAATTATTAACCCCCCCCCTTTTTCCCCCAATTTCTGTTTAACGTAGAGAAGATTTTTTTAACACATTTCTAAACATAATAGTTTTAATAACTAATTTCTAATAACTGATTTATTTTATCTTTGTCATGATGACAGTAAATAATATTTGACTAGATATTTTTCAAGACACTTCAATACAGCTTAAAGCGACATTTAAAGGCTTAACTAGGTTAATTAGGTTAACTAGGCAAGTTAGGGTTATTTGGCAAGTTATTGTTTAATGACGGTTTGTTCTTAGACTATCGAGAAAGTATATAGCTTAAAAAGGCTAATAATTGTGTCCTTAAAATGGAGTTAAAAAAATAATAAATTTGCTTTTATTCTAGCCGATATAAAACAAATTAGACTTTCCCCAGAAGAAAAAATATTATCAGACATCATATGGGAAATGTTTAAAAAAGAAAAAAAATCTAGGGGGGGGGGGCTAATAAAAATAACCTCAACTATATATATATATATATATATATATATATATATATATATATATATATATATATATATATAGGCCTATATATATATGTAATAACTAATTTGAGAAATTGTTTTAGCTTCTACTGTTTTATTGTCTTATTCTATATTTATTTTTTTATTTTTTTATCAGTATATCAGTGTATCTACATGCGTTTTTTTATTATTATTCTGCACTGTAAAGAAATTAGTAGCCTTTAGAAAATAATTTATAGAAAAACAATTGAGTGAAAAACTATTATTCAATTTTGCATTATTTCAACTCGAGTTGGCAAAATGCAATGTATTAAACCTTGGAGACATAATTTGTCTTAAAATTAGTTACAAAACACTACATAAGGGTTCAGGTTTGCTATTCTGGATGTATGCTAATACTTCCTTAGCACCACCCGTTCATGATACATAAAAGGTAATTGTGAAAATTATACTTTCCCCACCCCTTTCTCCTTTTTTTTTGGTACTGTGTCTGTCTGTATTCTCGCTGTCTCTCTCATACACACACTCACACACATACATTTAGACGCTCTCACACACACACCCATTTGTGACGCTCGGTCCTCCTTTTTAACCCGCAAGGTGAGGGTGTGGGAGAAACAATGAATAAGGAGTTTGTCTAAAGCACTCGGGATCGATCTCATCCGTATTATCGCTCGTCAAGGAGGTCCAGAACGCACGGCTGTTTCAGCGGATTTATTTTCCGAGAGTTTCCCACCGGCGGCCGGTAACAGAAACAGAGCTCAGGTGATCAGGAAATATCGTGTTCATCCGGCCATGGCCCGGCGAGTTTCACCTGTTGTCGCGTTCCTGCTTTGTTTTGGATTGTCGGTAAGTTTGTCGTACATCTCTCGATAGTCAAAATACCCATGTACTCCATGTTAGTTATTCTGCCTTTCGAAAGTATCTTTTTTTAAACGAAATCGTCGTAATGGCTCTCAACTGAAACTGTATTGTTTGTTGTTGGTTTTTAGCAGTCTAGTACTTTCAAAGTGTTAATAACTTTTATATATTCTTACAAACGTTAAATAATATTTATGTGGGAAAAGTCAGTTGAGTTCCTGACTGTCCTTGACCCGTGAAATGTCGAAGAGGAATAACACCAGTTGTCCAATTGTTTTGGCAACTAACGTTAACTTATATGTAAAACAAAAAAAGTGGTATCGTTATGTCGTAATCACGACCTTTTGTACATCCATTTAAAGTGTACATTTTTTGTCAGTTGGTTTAGATTTTAGCTTCAGCTAACGTTACATTAATGGGTCGGCCTATCAATGGAACTAATTTAACAGCAGCATTTATGTTCATAAAGTTAATGTGGAAAACTGTAGTTATTGAGCTGCTTGAGAGGAATCTCCTTTATTTTCCACCCATAATTATAGTAAAAATAAAATGACATTTAAAATAAAATGATATTGATAAATATTTTAAAAGTTTCTGTTAATGTGAATATAAATATGCATTCATATTATTTAACTTGATAGATTTTTGTTGTTGTTTTGTTTGTTTATATAGTAGTGTTCTTGACACAGTATGTAAATCAACATGTAGCCTATGTTAATAAAGTCAGAGTGAAAAAAAAATGATTGGGCTTGTATCTGATCTGAAATGCCTGAAGGGAATCTCTTCAATTGTCCGCCCTTAAATGCAAAAGTCCCATGGCACTTAAATGTAAAAAAGGGCAATGCAACAGATTGTATTATGTCGTAATAACAACTTTTTGTTGTTTAGAACATTTACATTTCTGTCAAAGTTCATTTAATGTTTTTTTATGTTTGTTTATTTAGCTGCATGTTTTTGTTTATACAGTATTTTTTTTTCAATATGTAAATCAACGATATGTATGTTCGTTAAGTCAGTATGGACTTTTTTGGCTTTGTATTCAACTTCTCTTTATATCAAAGTTGATTTTAGTTTTCATAGAACATAACATTTTTAGAATGTATTATGTACTTAATCTGTGGTAAAATTCAAAGTGGTCAGTAAAATGCAGTGAAACTTGTTGGTGGTCACTTTTTAATCTGCAATCTAAGACAACAACGATGTTTTTGGTCGGTCAGCCTTTTTAAATTCTAATTCTAAAATTTTAAATATAATTTCTAAAAAATAGTGCATTAGTAATCTTTATAAATGGTCAGTTAATTAAATAAGAAAGCTTCTGAAATATCTGTAATTTAGATATTTAGATTCCTAAGCAACTTACGATAGTAGTAAGATTTTTAAAAACCCTTTTAACCTCTTTTTTTTTAAACCTTTTTGTGAAAGCCATTTTTGAACAAGCCCTGTCTGTGACAGACAGACAGCAGTCGAGCTGGATCTGCAAGACTCTATAGCCTGTTTTTATTTATTTGCAGGCATGTTGAAATCCCCACCCTCTGGCAGTGTAATGTCAACCATTTCATAAAAAAATACTTTCTCACATTCAAATGAAAACGAGTTCATTTCATCTGAATAACAGATCCTACTTAACGAGTTCTTTCTCTGAAAATTATTTTACCTGAAGTAATGTAGACCGCAGAATTTTTATATGCTTACACTCATAAAATTATTTTTGCTGCTTGTTCAAATTACTTATTTTTTATGTTCCATCCACTTAAAATTGTGAAACCAATAAGTTAACATAATTAATTCCTTCATGTTGTCTCAACACAAATCGATTTTGGTTAACTAAGCACTTTTTACTGTGTATCTTTCACGCCACTGTTTTTGATTGTTTGAATCTAGGGACTCAATAATATACAGGTTAGTGTAGACTTTATTCAGCTATTTTTGTTTCTGTATAAGCTTTACACTCATTTAAAAGAATTGATAAATTATTATAGCTCAGATCAAGGTTTTGTGTGTAACTGTTTATTTTTGTGACAAGTACTGTAGATATATAATAAGCAGGATAATGTATGTCAGTACAGTATATAATAAAGCCATTCAGTTTTTTACACCAACACTTCACTACATGTCTAAATGCTGTTAAGCCAGTTGGGCATTATTTTGAGAAAACAACCGCTTAGATGTGCATTATCCCTTACTTTGTAATTATATAAAGATTTCAGAAAGAAGCAAAAAGTAATGAAAACACCAGCCAGAAATTACATTTTAGATTTGTGAAATTATTTACTTTGTGTCACTGTGTGTGTGTGTGTGTGTGTGTGTGTGTGTGTGCTTTATCTTGAATGTGTGTGTGGTCTAATTAAGGTTATCATGGTTTTAAACGGAATGCATTTTCCTTTTGCCAAATATTTCTTGATCTTATCTTTTTTAATTAGAAGTGAAGTAATGTAATCACTTCTGCCCTGTTGCTGTGGTTCCAAATGTTTTCAGGTTTATTACCGTCAAGTCATTTTACACATATACTTGGATTAATACAGTCTGAATACAGAGAGGACACTACTGTTAGATATTACTAAAGTATAGCTCAATATTTCTCAGATAACCTTTAGCAAACTAAATTTGTTTTGCTGAGTGTGTTTTTAAGCTGGTACCTTGGCTGCTTTAGGCCTGTCGTGAATAAATGACATTAAAACCACCTAGTTTGTTTCATAGAGTAACACTTCAGTGTTGCTCTGAGATAAGAAAATGTTGGTTTGGAAACATTTTTATCGGTGAAATGGAGAAAAAAAAACTATTTTGTGTCTTAAAATGTTACTTAATATTTAGTTTGTGTTTATGTGTTGTGTAAAATCACTTAATTATTAATATCTTCTAAACACAAAAAAACAAGATCTTTTATTGAATTTTTTTTGAATGTCCTTTAATTATAGGGTCATTCCAAGTGTACCCTTCTTCACACAGTTAAAGTTTATAGATTCTCACAACACTTTTTTTATTTGCAAAGTTAGTAACTATTTTATTACATCTACTTACATATTACTAAAAAACAGTTACCATTTTATCATAGACAATAAATGCTGCACATTTCGACAGAATGATCTTGGTCTCAAACAATGCATTCATGCAAATGTGCAACCACAGAGTTTCGATCATTTATAAATGACTCACTTATCATGAATCATTCACAGATCATACTTATCAGAATGCTCTTATACCAGTCAGGGCAATGAAAGCAAAAAATAAAAAATAAAAAAATAAAAAAATAAACTTCTGTCTCCCTTGTTCTGTTCTATTTCAGAAAACAAACTATGTTGCCAGAACAAGTGTGTCTTGACATGCATTTCTGTCATTTCAGCATTTCTTTGAGGCTGAAGCCAGATTGCAGCACTCTGTGGCCCTCCACAGGCAGAAGAGAGAATGGATCGTCCCTCCACAGATCCTAGAGGAAAACGTAGATTACACCAAGAAAGACTTCATTGCAAAAGTAAGTCGAGCCTCTGTGTCAAAAACACTAACATAACAAGGAATTTTGGAAAACTTTAATTCGTTCACATTCGACAATATTAACTACTTATACAAATACTTTTTTCTTTTTAGTGTTAATTTAAGCATTTACTACTACTACTAATATTATTATTATTTATATACATTGGTCATAGATCAACATCAAAATAACAAATATGTAATATAGTTTTATTTTATTTCCATTTGTTTCTGATAAATAAAGTGTATTGTAGAATGACTTATCATGATTTACAGAGGACATAAACTAAAATATCATTCATAAGTCAAAAGTACAGTAACATAAAATAAGCACACTAAACTTTTTTTAATGAGTTACTGTGCATATTTTAATAAGTACAAGTTAGAATAATACTTTTTATTTAATAACTTTATAATAATAATTAGTATATTATGTGTTGCGGATAACGGAACACTATTCAACCCATATTTTGACCTTTTATTTGCAGATGGTAAGTGAGACTACTGTACTTCCATACTTTCAGCATATATAAACAAATTTTAAAATGTAAGAAAAATATTTGACTTTTACTGATAGTGTTTACTTGACCACAATACTTAAATTTTTTTTTAAAAAGAACATTAATTATATAAATCAGTGATGCCCAAACTATGGCCTGTGTATCTTTGTATCCTTTGATTTGGCCTGCCAGAGGGAAAATTATTGGGAAGGGTTGGTAAATGCCTTTAACAGAGATTGTCATTTTTTATTTTTAAAGAAACTTTTATTTGCTTGTTTTATCGTTGAACTACAAAAAAAAGCAAACTGAAATGAAATATTTCAATTAAATGTTGTAAATGAATCAGATAAAAAAAAAAAAATGTACATGCAGTACTGTCACTCAAAGCAGAAGACATCAGCGTGCAAATCAAGGCAAAGGCAGTTTTAGCATGACTAGTGTATTAGGGTATAATGTATTGAATTCCAGTGTTTTATAAGTATTTTTTTATGGTGTCATTGTAATAAGTTTGTTAAATTAATGTACATTTTCAAAAAAACTAAAGCATTAGTAAATACGGTTGGAGTATTTTTTTCTATTTATTTTTTTTTAACTTATGAAATAAATAAGGAAATTACCCATGGCAACTTTAATGTGATACAGTTTGCTATATTTACTTTTGGCCCACAGCTCTCAATCAAGCTTGGATTTTGGCCCTTCCTAAGAAAAAGTTCGGGGAACCCCTGATATAGATTATTTAACATTAATAAGGAAAAAAGAATTATAAACCATCCATTAATCCTAGTTCAGGTTAATTTAACATTTACAAACACATTTTTGTTAATAAGATCTAAACTTATGTGAACTAACAACAAATATTGTAGTTGTATTTCTATTAATTGATGTTATTTGAGATCAATAAAGGCTTTAGCACATTTCTGTTCATTGTTAATCCCTTAACAATATTAAATAATAGGGGCTTACAAGAATACATATTTCAACAGAAGTAAACAGAAATAAAAAAGAATTAAAGTACTTTACACCAGTGATTTACAATTTTAGCAGCTGATACAAAGTGATGTCTTCATTGCCATGTGATGGAACAGGCAAATGATAATAAAGTACATCCCAAAAATAGGAAATGACATATAAAACAACATATTTGAGGAATAAACTCAGTATTACAACAATATTTACAAATTAATGCAGCAAAATCTCAAGAAATGATATTTGCAGTGCTTTATTCCATGTGTCAGGTGTGTGTTATGTTCATTTTATGCGTTTCTAATTGATATAGATTCGCTCAGATAAGGAAGTTGCTCAAATGAAAAATCTGAGGTACTCACTGAGAGGCGTAGGTGCAGATCAGGAGCCGTTCAATTTGTTTGTGGTGAATCCTGAAACTGGATATGTAAGAATAACAGGGATCCTTGACAGAGAGTCCATCTCACAGTACAATGTAAGTAATTGATGATGATGATGATGATAATGATGATGAACGTGGTTTTAACACCTACGCTTATTCACAAGGGTTATAAAATTTTAATAAATTTCTTCACCTCCGCAGCTTTCAGGCATAGCTTTGTTCACAGATGGCTCAATTGCAGAGAATGACATCGGGCTGAGAATTAAAGTGAAAGACCAGAATGACAATGCTCCTGTTTTTGGTGTGATGAATCCTGGGGCTGTGGATGAGCTCAGTGCTGTTGGTATGTGACCTGCAGGTGTTACCCCCTACAACAAAAAAAAGAAACCAAATCTTTTGTAATAAACGTAACTATTAAGGAGCTAAATTATGCTAGAAAAATGCTAACAGCATCCTAATACCAGTACATTTTTTGCAGTAGCAATTAGTAAAACATAATTTTAAAAGTAGTAACATCTAAACAATAGGCTAAATCATGTTAGCAACCAATGCTACAACAAGCAAAAATGTAATAATATGCAAAACATGCAATAATATGTTAGCAAACATGCTAATTCATGTTATCAATCTTTGTTAACAGTTGTTAAATCAGGTTACTAATTGATAACATGCTAAATGATGCTTGCAACCGATCCAAATGTTAGCAGTGTGGTAAATCATGTCAATCATAGTGCTAAATAATGCTAGACACATGAAAACGGCATGTGAAATCATGCAAAAACCATGATCGAGCAATGAGTCAAACCTTGGTAACAGCATGCTAAATCAAGTTAGTCACAAACTTTAATCGTCTACTTGATCATTTGAATATGAAGATGCTAGCATCCAATGCAAAATGTTAGCAGTGTGCTAAAGTACGTCAATCATAGTGCTAAATAATGCTAGAAACATGCTAACAATATACAAAAAACACAATCAAACACGTTAGCAATGAGTTAATCCATGTTAGCAGCATGCTAAATCATGTAAGCCACAAACTTAAAACCTCCTCCAATCCTTCGATTATAGAGATAAAATTGTGATGGTAACAATAAGCACAAGCAAATTCATGCAGAAAAAAAACATGATCTAACATGTTAGCAATGCGTTAAACCATGTTAGCAACGTGCTAAATCATTCTATACTTGATCATTTGAATATGAAGATAATATGATTATAATGATGGTGACGATAATAAGCAAACCATTAAGTTAATACATTTTAAAAAAAATGTATTACCCAATAAAAATTAAGCTCCTCAAGGTTGGGATTTCATGTTTTAAGTTAAAATTTTAAGTTTACCATTTGTTTACACAGGCACAGAAGTGATGAGGTTGAATTGCTTTGATGCTGATGAGCCAGGAAACCCAAACTCTCAGATCAAGTATGAGATTGTTGACCAGCAGCCGGCAGGGCAGTCAATGTTCAGGGTGGAAAACAACGGGAGAGTGGTTGTTGCCAATCCTAACCTGGATAGAGAGGTGAGGCAGTTAATGTATGAGTGTCTGATATCCAACATAACATTTGCGCTGGTGCTTTTTTTTTAACAACAGCAAGTACGAGTGTCTTTTGTGTTAGTACCAGATGTTCTAGCCAACTTAAGCTGTTATTGTTTCAGTTTTAAATGGATGATGCTGGAACATATGATGCCTTTGTTGAACACAATAAGCAGTATTTTAATAATTCCACTTGTGTATTTACACTCCATTTTTTTTTTCAGACTGTTGATCAGTACGTCCTGCTTGTCAAAGCATCTGATCTGAATGGAGCCCCAGGTGGCAATGCCGCCACAGGGACGGTCACCATCAAGATCAATGATGTCAATGATAACGTGCCTACATTGGGAGGCCCAGTAAGCAAATAACTATATTACCTTTACATGCAGATTACTTTATGTTGCTATAGTGCATATGTGGTATCAGTAATGTTTTTTTCTCCATAGTATGAGGCCAGTATTGAAGAGAATACAGAGAAAGTGGAGGTGATGAGGCTCAAAGTTAGTGACCTGGACCTTAAGGGTACGGACAACTGGGAAGGTGATTGTTATATTGCGTCAGGCAATGAGGCTGGATACTTCAGCATTCACATGGACCCAAAGACTAATGAAGCGGTCCTGATGCTAGACAAGGTGTGTGATGTTTTTTTGTGCTTTTTTCTTTCTTGATATTTCCTAGCATGGTTGTAAGTTGGATTGGCATGACACAAAAATGTCAGTATTCATACCAGTGTTGGTCGGATTTCAAAACATTTTGACATCTCATGAATTAAATGTGTTCTTAATGAATATGTGTACAAATTTCAGAACACAATTATTTATTCACAGCAAGTTGTGCCTCAATTATAAAAAATCCCATCACTAACCTGTGTTTTTCTTTTGTATGGTGAACATTTAAAGGCTAAACTAGGTTGACTAGTATTAACTAGGCAAGTGTTAGCACAACAGTAGTTTATTCTGTAGCCAATCAAAAAATAATTATGCATTATATAACAATTATATAATTATATTATACAAATATTTTAATTATTAAAAATATAAATGTAACCCATTGGTTCTACTGCACCCAACCCAGTTTGAGCTGGGATCGAACCAGTGATTCTTTGTATGGGAGTCGGTTGCTATGACAAGGAGTTTAAAGACCATGGCCTCTAGTGTCTGTCGCTAGAGCACCTTTAGAGGTCAGAGGAGTGTGGTTTACCTACATAGCACTTTGCTAGCTGGCCTCCATTACACTCACCCCCCTCTAAACATCACTCTCATCTGGACGAGTCCCCACATGTAACCCACTAGTCCTACTGCACCCAACCCGGTTTGAACTGGGAACAATCCAGTGATATTTTGTATAGGAGTCTGTTGCTCTGACAAGGAGGTTAAAGACCATGGCCTCTAGCGTCTCTAGCGCCTTTAGAGGTCAGAGAAGTGAGGTTTACCTCCAAAGCAATTCGCTAGCTGGCTTCCAGAACATTAATTTTTTCGAAAATACAGCTTTAATCCTAGTCAAACTAAAAGAAATTAAACTTTTCTCCTGAAAAGAATAACAATATAGGAAATACTCAAAAAAATGTCCTTACTTTTTTAAACATCACGTCATAGAAATAATTTTAAAGAGAAAAATAATTTATAATTGTGCTAATAGGGGCGTTATGGCGGCTCAGTGGTTAAGCCTGGTTTGTACTCTGTGTGCTTGCTAGAGTGCGCGCGGCAAATGTGACATCATCCTGGTGTTTGCGGAGGTTCGCTTAGGGAGTGCGAAACATGATTTTAGCTGGCAGAGTGCACACATTTTTTTTAAACAGTTATATATATATATATATATATATATATATATATATATATATATATATATATATATATATATATATATATATATATATATATATGTATATATAATAAATATAATATTTGTTATATAATAAATATTTGTTGGCTAGACAAACTGTGGGAAAGGAGTAAAGTTTTTCTTAAAAGGTTTAGATTGTTAGGGATAAGATTGTTAAAGCCAAAAAGGCAAAAGTGGAGACCCAGGTGATTTTAATAAACAATTACAGAATATGTTTTACACCATTCATTGGTTTTACACTGATGTATATATTACAATTTTAAATGTAAACAATTGAATAGTTACAAAACTAAAATGAAGGAACAAATTATTTCTTTAATAACTGGAAGAGAATATTTGAACCTATCAGTGTACAATATACTGATGCTCTGTTTTTCCAGGCTTTATTGGTGATAATGGTCAGGAATGGATGGCCATTATTGCCTTTTTAGCATAAAACAGAAAACAGAAACTAACCAGACAGTAATGTCTGAATTATGGAGTGAGATAAATCTAAATAAAAACAAAAAACATCATATTAATTTGCCATTAATATTTTAATCAAATTTAATAGGTAGAACTGTCTGAGATATGAAGAAAAGCAAGTAATGCATCAAAGTTTGATAAAAAAAAAATCTGGTTATAAAAATCTTCAAATCATTAAAATAATTTCTAAAAATAATTAGTTAAAAAATCTTTAATGTCATTAATGATATGTTGAGTTCCGAAAGTTTCATATTTCTGTTTATCCATCTGATTTGACAGTTTCCTTCTTTTGACTGGCCCCCTGTCAATTTAAAGAATATCACAACAGCGAATGCATCAAGTATAAAAGCCTCTTCAGTTTCGTGAGGTGCGCGCGCAGTCAGCGGAGGTCATCGACGTGGCGCCAGACAAAAGTATAATCAGCCTATAGCAATGTCACCTCACAGCAAGAAGAGACTAAGCCGAAGGCAAATTAAAAATTAATGAATTTTGCTAATAATTGTGCCTTCAATTTTATATACACTGAACTTCGGAATGATTTTTTTTGTCCTAAAACATTTAGTTGAAAAAAAAAATTACAAATAATTTAGTTGGTTATTGGTATTATTTGTACAGATTCAATTTACATTAAAATTACTGGTACTCAAACGTTTTATCTAGATCACACTAGATCTTTTTCATGTAATTTTGTTCAATTCAGTTCAAGTTTATGTATAGTGCTTTTCCCAATATTTATCATTTCGACACAGCTTTACAAAAGGTGCACATTATTGCATTACAGTCAAAGTCAGGAAAGTTGAGGAGTTGTGTATAGGGTGGACAATATATAAACAGACATATATAAACATTTTGTCCACTGAAAGTTTTTTCTGAAGTATTTAATCAGCTGAACAATCAATATGTTGTTCACTCACTATCCTTTGTCTTAGTCCCTAATTTATCAGGGGTTACCGTAGTGGAATGAATCACCAACTACTCTGATGTACTCTCATTCTCATACTTGTCCAAAACAAAACAACACACAAAGAACCCTGACGCAAAGTTCTGTAGCATTTAACAGTTCTGAACCGTTTTTATCTGCAGGCGGTTGATTATGAAGATGTCAAAGATCTGAACCTTGGCATCGGTGTAGCCAACAAAGCCCCCTTTCACCCATCTGTGAGTGGAGGATCACAAGGAGCGACTATCAGCTTTGGGGGCAGTGGTGGTGGTGCAGGAAGTGGAGCTGCTGGTGGAGCTGGAGCCATGGGTGGCGCCAGTGGCAGCGGAGGTGGTACAGGTGCCAGTTCATGGTCATCGTCAGGCGTTCCGCTCTACAATGTAAACATAAAGGTGAAAAACCAGCCAGAAGGTCCCAAGTTCTTTCCAGGAACAAAAGCCATTCCCATCTCAGAAGGCAAGGCTTTTGACAGCACTGAGATCATTGCTCGATACCCCGCTATTGATACAGACACAGGAAAGGAAGCAACCAACGTCAAGTATGTTTTGCATATAACCAGCTCTGAGAGAATGAGAAATGAACCTGAACTAATATGTTCCCTTTTCCCATAGGTACATTAAATCGTCTGACCC